>NC_136977.1:5277157-5462157 GCF_032717465.1 Coenobita brevimanus | reverse complement strand
TTTTTCCACCTTCCATCCTCCATCAGCCTTCCCCCTCCCCCTTGCTTTTCCATCTTCCGTTTATTTTTTTTTCTGGGCTGCTTTTAAATTCTTTTTCCCTTCCCTTACATTACATCAAGTACCAGTACAGTACTGTATTGTATGCATGCAGCACTGTTGAACGGTACGAATTACCCAATAACCATATTTTCTCTTGTGATTATAATTCAGAATGCTTGTAGTTCAGTGAGATTGTCATAAATTATTCTTCCAGCTAGTATTTACTTATCTGTACAATATAATTCTTGCCCTTTTATATCTGAAAGTTTTTTAATAGCCTCTTTGAGTCTCTCCTCCTCTTGTCATCATCATCATCATCATCATCATCATCATCATCATCATCATCATCATCATCATCATCATCATCCAGACCTTTCCCATCCTACAGTAGGGTAGGGTGAGGGGTAGCACGTCCAGACAACCTAAGTTTGTCCAATCCAATGGGTCACAAGAGGAGAGTTTCCTGTTGTGATACCTACTGTATATTTGATTGAGCCTGTGTACCTGTACTTTCAGTAGAACAAATATGCAGTCACAACTGAAATACAGTTGTAATACAGAAAAGGTTACCCAAACTTAGTTACTGTAATACTGTATTGCAAATTTTAAATCCAGAAATAAATTGATTCTGTGAGAAAACTGGATGGTGTGTAATACCTTATGAACTTTGTAAAACCATTGCATTGAGAAACAAATATCCCAGCAAAATGCGAGGTCATCGAAGCCCCTCTGAAGTAGTGGATGGAAGGAGTGATAAGTCTTTCCCCTCATCCTCAACCTCTTCATCTCCAGAGCCACTTTCCCTACAGCCTGCTTCCCCATCACCCTCTAAGAGCCCAGCAACTCATGCCCCGAATCTGGTCCGAACAAAGAGGAAGCACACTGTGGTGTTTAAGGTGCAGTTGACAGAACTTGTGTGTAATATTTAGTCTCATCTTTTTAGGGAAGCATTGTTACGTACTGTACATACTGTACTCTGACCTGGTATCGTGTAAAGTAATTTGCAATGGCATGCTGTAATTAGAAGTCTGTCAGCAAACATGTATATTGTGTTCCTAAACCCAGCATTATATTTTAGGACAATAAGGAAATACAGTATTGTTTTAGTTACAATATTGATTACCAGTAACTGTACTGTGTCTTGTGGTGTTCATTGCAAAGTTGTGTCTGCAGTACTATACTGTTCAGTGCAGTACAGGCATACCCCCATTTAACAATACAGTTGGTTAAGTAAAAACCCATCGCTAGGCTGGTTACGGTATCTTATGTTGGGGTAGATTTAACATGTTAAGTATAGGGACCGGGATATGTTTTTGAACCTTGTGTTTCCCCCCCAACCAAGTCCTAAACCCACCTAAATGAGTTCATAAACAAGTTTCTTGTAACCCTAAACCCCCAAATAGCTCTAGAACAAGCTAAATTAAGCCTAAAAACAGTTTATAACTCATCTAAGCCCAAAAATAGAATCTGAAAATCATCAAAAATAAATCTGGAAAAATCAAACCTTTTTTTTTTTTTTTTTTTTTTTTTTTTTTTTTTTAATAACAAAACAGAGGAAGGAAAACAAATGAGTAAAAAAAATAATCCATACACCAGATTACTGGTGTCCTTCATTCATAAAATATCCGTAATAGTTGGACTTTAACTGCTATAACTTGAAGTTTGTAGGGAAACAACTCTGGGGAAGCGAGTTCCAGCGAGATGCAGTTCAGGGACTGAAAGAATTCTGATTGGCAGAAGTTCTGCAATGGCTGAGTGACGTTCCAGTCATGAGTGCTGCCAGATGCCCATGTAACACGATGGAAGCCATGGAGAGGTGGCACAATGGACGCAACTTTGTCTGAGCATTTGCCATAAAAATACCTGTAAAATAATGCAAGGGAGGCAACATTCCTTCATACTTGTAGGAGAGGTGATTTATTTATAATAGCAGGGTTATTAATAATTCCAGCAGCTTTGTTCTGAATTTTGTCTAGTTGTTTTAATGCAACCTCTCCACATCCACTCCACAAGGGTGAGCAGCATTCAAGCTGAGAGCACACATGACTCTTATAAATTATTGGTAACTGCTACTAAAACTGTACACCAAAATGACAATGTTCACCCCACCTATGACTAAAAACCCATTAATCTAAGCCTTAAGACAGTTTATAAACCAACCTAAACACAAAATTTAAGTCTAGAATATTATCAAAATCAGGTAAAAAAAAATATATATCGTTATACCAGGGTTTGGCCATCGTTCGGGAGGGGAGGGTGGTAGCTTATTTCTACCCCAACGCTATGCCAGAGTGTCACATACAGGGGTAGCGTATCTCGGGGTCTTCCTGTGTTGTACTGTACAGTACAGCCATCTCATATTATTTGTGGTTGGTACCGAGCATGGCACATGATAACAATATTGTGCAATAATGAAAGCACAAAACCACTGGGATTTATCCTAATTGGTACCATGCATCCCAAGTACAAGCCCAAATTTTCCCTTTTACAACAGTTTAGACCCACTAAATACATATGTACTGTTATGGTATCAGAAACACACACAGGCATTGCTGAGTTAATAGAAAGTGATGAAAAGGGCACAATAAGGAAGAAACACATACCGTAGAGAAACCTGAGATGGGCTTGTGGTGAGGGATTCTGAATCTTGGGGTGGAGAGTTAATGGTCTCCATCACCTGAGATAACTCCTTGAGTAGGGCCTCATCTTTGAATCCCTCAATGCCATCAGAAACCACAGACCATCATTGTCAGTAGAAACTAGCTCAGGTGTGCAATAACGATGCTTTTGAGCCAAAATAGGCACGATAATGGCAGGTCACCTTTTCATATTGCAGTGATAATGAAGATTGCAATAACCAAGGGATCACCATATACCTCTCATAGGGTATGATTTTCGTTCTTTGTATAGTTTTTTTTTTTTTTTTAAATGCGAAGAAGAAGGAACTAAAGGCCACCAGCCCGCAATAATTGTTCCTTCCAAAAGAAAAACAAATTTCATGAGAAGGCCAAATTCAAGATCCGTTCATTTCGAGATGCCAGGACACGCTGCATTTGAAAGACTGGAGATCATAGGAAGCAGGAAATACAAACAGAGGGAGACAGTTCCAGAGTTGACCTGTTGCATAAATGAAGGACTGGGAGTAATGGTTAACTCTTGCATTAGAGAATTGGACAGAAAAGGGATGAGAGTTTGCTGCTAGACGGGTGTTATGCACCCGTCAAAGAGGTGGAGGAATGCAAACAGACAGTTCAGAGGAGCAGTGACCATTGAGGTAGCGATAGAAAAGAGATAAAGATGCAACAGTGCTGACAAGAGACAGAGGTTGAAGGGAGTCAGTAAGAGGAGGAAAGTTAATGAGACGAAAAGCCTTTGACTCCACCCTATTGAGAAAAGCTGTATGTGGGGAGCCTCCCCACACAGAGTTGTACTCCACACAGGGGCGGATAAAACCCCTGTATAGAGTCAACAATTGTGCAGGGGTAAAGAAAGAACAGAGTCGGCTTAGCACACCTAATCTCTTGGAAGCAGATTTTACAAGAGATGTACTGTAATATGATCTTTCCAAGATAAGTTCTGAGTAAGTGAAACCCCAAGCATGTTCAAGGATGATGCAAGATTAAGCTGAATATTATTAAACATTAATGGGTACACCTGTGAAAGATTTTGTTGGGTTGATAGGTGTAAGAACTGAGTCATTGATGCATTAAAAACTCCAAGATTATTTTTACCCCAGTCAGAGATACAAGCCAAGTCAGACATTAGGTGTGCCATAGCCTCATCCCTTGTTTGTTGAAGTAACTGCTGAGATGGGCGTTGCGGGAACCGAATTGAAAGGTGAAGGGTGGAGTCATCAGCGTATGAGTGGATAGGGTTAGATGCACAGCTTAGAAGGTCATTGATGAATAAAAGGAAGAGAGTTGGTGATAGGACAGAGCCCTGAGGAACACCACTGTTGATAGATCTAGGAGAAGAACGATGACCGTCTACAACAGCGACTATAGAACGACCAGAAAGGAAGCTAGAGATGAAGGCACAGATAGAAGGATAGAAACCGTAAGAGGGCAGCATGGAAATTAAAGACTTATGCCAGACTCGATCAAAAGCCTTTGAGATGTTAAGTGCAGTGGCAAAGCTTTCGCCAAAGTCCCGAAAGGAGGATGACCAGGAGTCTGAAAGGTAGATGAGAAGTTCGCCAGTGGAACATCCCTGACGGAACCCATACTGATGATCAGAAAGAAGGTTGTGATAGAAAAGATGCTTTAAAATTTTCTATTAAGAATTGACTCGAAAACTTTTGAGATACAGAATGTTAGAGCAATTGGATGATAGTTAGAGGGTTGGGAATAGCCACTCTTCTTTGGGACTGGCTGAATGGGAGCAAACTTCCAGCAAGAAGGAAAGGTACAAGTTGATAGACAAAGATGAAAGAGTTTGCCTAGGCAGGGTGTAAGCACAGAAGCACAGTTCTTGAGAACAACAGGAGGGACTCCATCAGGCCCATATGCCTTGTTAGTATTGATGCCTGTGATGGCAGAAAATACATCAGCTGAAGAAATTTTAATGTCAGCCATGAGGAATTCAGAGGGGGGAAGTGATGGAGGAACAGCACCGGAATCGTTTAAGGTGGAAGTGGAGGAGAAAGTCTTAGTGAAGAGATCTGCTTTATCAGTAGAAGAACTAGCTACAGAGCCATCAGAATAGAAAGGAGGAGGGAAGGATGATGAGGTGAAGTTGTTAGAAAGGTTTTTGGCAAGGTGCCAGGAGTGGGAAGAATTCGAGTTGGAGAGTTGAGAGCATTTAGTACGGATGAAATTATTTTTAGCAGAGCGAAGAACAGACCCATCACGATTCCAGGCAGAAGTGTACAGTATAGAAGATATGATTCAGGGGTGGGTTGGCTCCGGTACCTTTTATAGGCCCTCTCCTTGTTGCAGATAGTATTTAAACAAGCGTGATTAAACCAAGGCTTTCGTGCATTAGTCAAAGGATATGAGATAGGAATGTATGCTTCCATGCCCGAGAGAATAACCTCCGTAATGCGCAAGGCACACTCAGATGGCTCCCGGCCATTGAAGCAATAATCATTCCAGGGAAAATTAAAGAAGTACTGCCTGAGGGCCTCCCAATCCGCAGCTCCAAAGTGCCTCAGATGACATTTCTTTGGAGGGTCCGCAGGCCATACCGGAGCGATAGGACAGGTTAAGGTGATAAGGTTGTGATCGGAGGAGCCCAACGGAGAGAAAAGATTAACAGTGTAAGCAGAAGGATTAATTGTAAGGAAGAGGTCAAGAATGTTGGAGCTGTCCTCAAGGTGGTCAGGGATACGGGTAGGGTGCTATACAAGCTGCTCAAGGTCATTAAGGATAGAAAAGGTGGAAGTCAACCACCCCCATTGTATTATATGTAGAATGTAAAGTAACAGCTTCAAAGCTGAAAAGGCACTGGATTGTCAGAGGAAGTACAGTGTAAAATTAGCTTTGAATTTAAATTAGTATGCGGAATGAAAATAAATTGGATATGCAGTAAGAGCGCAGTACGGTGGTATGTAATGTTTATTTGTGATATTTATCATTTGAATGCTATAGCGTTATCTAATTCCTCTTCCCCACCTCTCCTGCTGTTTGTTAATGTAGATGAGCTCACATTTGGTTGATTAGGTTAGTGGTAGGTGATGATGACCTTCATGTACTCACTTGTGTTCCATCACCTTTATCATTCCTTTTCTGTGTCTGACCTCCTCTCTTCCTATTTCTCCCTTCTTTTCTGTAACTTCTTATTACCCCTCTTTCCATTTCAGATGGCTTTACATTGAGTGACAAGCCTACTGGTTTCCAGTAAGCCAGGAAACCATTTATAACAGTGGGTACTGACCATACAACCAGCCCATATGTGTTCCGTACATGTCAACAAGTGAGTTGGATGAGGGTTAGTGCGCCTCCCCCATAAGGCAGCTAACTCAAAGACAAACAGCCACTCCTTACGGGATTATGGCGTCTGGCTATAGATAGTTAGACCTTACGTGGTATTGTCTTTACATTTACTGCAATAGGCACCATCACTCTAGTAGGCTTTGCCCCATTTTTCCAGTACTGTGAGGAGATGAATGAGCTGAATGAAGCAGCCAACAATCGTCCTCGTAGTGCTCTGATTCACTCCATTCAGCAGGAGAACAGACATATCCGCCAGCTTCAGCAGGTGAGAAGAGGGAACAAATTTGGTTGGGTTTGTATAGTTTTTGCTTGTCATCTTTTATTTACATGTTTTAGGTAGTTTGATTTTTACAATACTGAACCTGTGATTTGCTAATGTTTTCACAACTTGACCCTTTTGTGATCAGAACAACTCCATTTTTCTGTTATGGCTAACATTGGATGGTTTTATTTGACAGAAAGTGTCTGAGAGAGTTCATTCTCATTTTTGAGTACAGTAGCTAGTTTATCTCATTTCATTCCTTCATTGGTTTCTCTGTATTTCTGCATAGTATCACATGGGTATTCCATAATTCTGTATCACATACTTTTACTCACTCAGCTACCCTTCCCCTCCATCTTTAAGCTACTTCAAATTACAGCACATGCCACACTTTTGATCATATGACCAAATCGTAACTCACAAAGTGGAATGCCGCCCCATAATTTCTGATGGTCATTAATGGAATGCCTGTGACTACTTGATATGGAGCTGTTGACAAAAGTGTTAATGAACAGTAGGTCATTAATGGAATACCTGTGACTACTTGATATGGAGCAGTTGACAGAAGTGTTAATGAACAGTACCAAGGTCACAAGAACAGTCTCTCAAGAGTTAGTGATTCAGTGTATGGATGGACAAGGAGCCCTCAAGACATAAAGTTACGTGGTAATGGGATGAGGGCGTAGAAGTTGCAGTTAAGGAAAAAAAAAATTTTTTTGGGAATGGATAAGGGATGGTAACAAAGAGGAGTACTTGGTTGCCAAGCATAGGGCTAAAAAAGAGGTATTCAGGGCAAAATCCGAGTTCCAGACACTTTTACTGGAAACCATATACAGCATAGTGTTGAAATGAAAAATATGATAAGGTGGCAAATCAGATTAAGAGGGAAAACAGGGATATCACAGGTGAGCAGTGTGTGAAGAATGATGAAGGAAAAGTAGTGGTGAACAGTGAGGATATTAAAGACGCATGGAGAGAGTATTATAACCTGTTGCTGAATGAGGCTTTTGACTGGAACGGGGTAGGTTTGGAGTCAGCTGATCCAGTGTTTGGTCCTGGCCTTTGCTTTGATGGTGCTGCTGTGAGCAGGTCAGTAGGCAGGATGCGGGTGGGGAAGGTAGCAGGTGTGTCTGGGTTGACTGCTGAAATGCTGAAGGCCTCAGAAGATACAGGAGTGAGATTAGCTACTGATTAGATAAATACAATTATATATGAGTGTGTTGTCCCAGATTATTGGCTAAAGAATGTGGTTGTGTGTACAGTCAAGTCACATAAAATGCATGTTTATAAGCTGTGGTTTTCTAATCCATGGCATGGTTCCTGCTCTGAACCGAAAGTAACAGAAACCATAGTACTGTGCTTAAGGTGTGGACTTTCAGCGCCAAAGTGACGTATTTTCGTTGAGATTTCCATGGCATGTGTCTGTGCCGCAAACCACAGCCCTCAGCCATTCATAGGCAAGCATGACAAGCAATGAGGAACCAATCATAACCCTTCCCTGGCGGCAAGAGCGCGCACTACTTCCCTCCATTGTTTGTTTGGAAAGTGAGCTTCAGGCAGGTGGTGGGAGTGTGGTGGAGAGGCACAAGCCCTCCATGAAGGACCTGAGTGATGTGTTAGTGGGTGTGGACATTCTGAAGGAAAAAGTGCTTGCCTTTGAGAGAAATGAAGAAAGGCGTAATGAGTTTGTAGCCTGTATGGAAAAAACTGTGGCGTTTTACAAGGAAATGCACAACAGGTGTGTTAATGAGTGCACCAGGAGTTACTCACCTGCTACCTTACCTGGGTAGGAGCACGACCTCGGCCACAGCCTGGCCTTCGTCACTTACCCAGTGATATGGAAACAGCTGAGAACGACAAAGACACTGCTCCAGTTGTTTCTGCAGTGGACTTTGAGGGGTTCCTGAGGGTGGCTGAGGAGGAAAAAGCGCGGCTGAGGCAGTGGCAGCTCGAAGCACTACCACACTCGCCTCATGCTGAGAGGCCCTAGTTTGCCTCTAGCTTCGGACCTCCCCCCCCCCAACCCCACCCCATCCACTTCAGCAGTGTCGTTGGTTGGAGTCAGGTAAGACCTTTTAATATTCTTTAATATTTAATATTCTTTATTCCCAGTAATACATGCACTGAATAATTATTCGAGTGTGTGCTTGTGTTCACGGGTGACTAGTTGGGTGTAGGTAGGGTGTTATGTGGCAACTTGGCCAAGAGGCTAAAACCATAAGTAATTTTTCCCCTCCATCCATTGTCCAATCCTATGTTGTCCCATGAGGAGCGTAGGAGCCCGGGGCAAGGCAAGTTGGTCTTGACATTTAATCCGAGGCATCCCATCGACGTATGGGTACGTTGCAACATTTTGTCACAGCTAGTCCCGTCGACGTACTGGTACATTGCGCAATTGCAAGGTTCATAATTTGCACAATTATCAATTTTCGCGCATGATTTTTCGTACGTATACACGGAACACCTTCCTGTATTCCTCTGCAAGATGCCAGGCAGGGACAATGCCTTACACCACATAACCCCCCCCCCCACGCACGCCATTGTCTCGGCAATTCACCTGTTACCAGTGACCCCGCCAATAAAGACATTCAGGGCCAGAGTGATTCCCCAATCAATGACAATGTGGAGGACAAAGTTTACATAGCATTAGAGGAAGAAACAGTCAGAAACGATGATCAGGTAATGTCGCCAAAAAGGTCAGGTATGTTGATGAGTTAGTGAGTGAAACAATGCTTATAGTGCCTATATTACTGTTTGAAAACCAATATACTCTCGTGCTACATATAAATTCGTACCAAATAAATAAATAAATACCGTTTATGAGTGGTGTGGAATAGTTACCCTCCCATAGAACTCGTTTTCTTTGGAGCCAGCCTGATAGAAAACCCAGTAAGATAAGGAGGTACTGCTACCTGTATCGAGTATTTTAAACCTCAGGAGAGCGATTTCACTATGAATTTTCTATGTTTCTCACCAAAGGCGGAGGTTTTAGCTAAAAAAAAAATTCACAAAATAGCTCAGGATTCGGGGGTGTCGGAGGTGCAAAATAGCTCGGGACGTGACGGGTTAAGATGAGTGACCAGCCTCACTCATCCCTGAGTGGCATTACATGAGCAGTAAACCTCAACCATCCTTGGATATAAACCTACACAGGCTCAATCTGACTGGTGTGCCTTACTTACCCACTAAACCACCAGATGCCATAATTTGGTTACATGGTTACCACCCAGCATGGTAAATTGTTTCCTCGTGTACAGGAAACCATTTGGCTTGTCACTTAGTGTAGAGCAGGGGTTCCCAACCTATTTAGCATTGCACCCCCCTTTGGTCAGGACTGTATTCATGATGCCTCCCTACCCCTCTGACGTCTAAACAACCATGTTTTTATCCGTTCCATGTGGATGCTTAAGATGCTTGATGGCAACGCTACATGTGTTTGATCGAAATGATGGATGTGAAGTTTTCTTCTCAAAGTTTCTTATTCATACATATCTTTGGGAATACCCTGTATACATTCGGGAATACTTTGTATACATTTGAATAGCCTAGCCCTATACTGAACTTTGATTACCCCATCCTCCCCCCTGGCAATCTCAAATGCCCCCCTAGGGGGGCACACCCCCCAGGTTGGGAAATGCTGGTGTAGAGTCACCCACAGGCAGAAGGAAGAGGAAATAGTGAAGGAAAGACAAAAGAGGGAGTGTAAAGTCACCTGTAGGCAGAAGGAAGAGGAAAGAATGAAAGAAAGACTGAAGAAGAAGGAAGGAAAAGAGGAAAGGGCAGACACCCAAAACAGCATTACATCGAGTGAGTGGATGGTGAGTGTCCCCACCTTCCACTGTCTATATACTATATATATATATATATATATATATATATATATATATATATATACACACACAGTAACATCTCAAACAAAGCGAGGGTTATGTTCCTGGAGAGGTCGCGTTATCTAAAAATGCTTTATTTAAACATAATTTTCCCATAAGAAACGATGGTTATATTCCCAGAGTTCCTGGACTCTGGGAAAGTCTACCCATTGGGAAGTTATGCTACTCTAAACTTTAAAGCAACAATATTAATTTGAAAGAAAATCCACGTAAAAAACAAAAACATTATATTTGGGGAGAAGTAAACAACATTTGAGCCCTAGTTGGGCCAAAGCGTTGTTTACTTCTCCCCAAATACATACAGTACTGTTTTCATTCTTTACGTGGATTTTCTTTCAATTTTGCTTCTTTCACAGCATTGTGAAAGTTCCTCAACATTATTAGTGCTTTAGTAGGTTATAGAAACAATACAGTAAATGCAGCATTTTCATTACAGTAAGTAGGTCACAAATGATAACACACAGCATTGTTTCATCTACGCATCACTCGTCGGCTGCCGCTGTCCCTCCTCACCCCGCTCCCCCACCACCTGCTGCTCCCGCTCCTCGCTTTGTTGTCCTGATATGTAAAGACTTAATTTACCATAATGATACAGATACAATATACAGTTACCCTTGTTATACGATGGTTCTTCATACGATATTTCGCTTATACGATGTCGACATTTTAGTACCCTATGCTCACTATATGGTGGGAACAGTTCACAACAACAATGGATCTTCCGTGGCTTAGTGAACAACGAACGCACGAACGCAACGCAAACGTCCCCACACGGTCGGCACTGGACAACACACTCTCGTCCACCGGTCCAGCCTCATCAGCCAGCCCTGCCCAGCCAGCCAGTTCTGACAGTGATGAGTGAGGGTTGTGAGGCCCTTACTGTCCCTCAGCCTCGGAGTCGGGACAGTTCGCCGTCAAGTCAATTTGCCGTCAGGACGATTCCCCGTCATTTATTTACATATCAGTTTGTTTAGCAAGTACACTAGTTTTTGAATTATGCGAGTTATAAAAGTGATGGTGGTTTATTGTTTTTATAATAAATATAAAATATGGCATCAAATAATGGGTATTAACTGAAAAAATATAAATATATTGAAATGAGAATCTGGCAATTTTATGATCGTTCCTTCATCTTAACATAAGGCTACATATGAGACATTGGCATTTATGTAAATGCCTAATGACCTTAAGTGAACGATCGACGTACTTTGGAATACGAATAATCTTCGTATTACGTCTGTATAAAGGTTTTGGGACATTTCGTCGTCAAGTCAGTTCGCCATCACAACAATAACAAGACAATTCGCCATCAGGACTTTTTGTTGTCGTGATGATTCCTTGTTGTTTATTTACATATCAGTTTATTTAGCAAGTACACTAGTTTTTTAATACTGTACTTGTACCTCTTCAAAGTTGTTTTAAAATATACCCGGGATGTTGTAGTACCAATGGAAATTAATGAAGACAGCTATAGGTGATGCTAGAATATAATTCGAAGTCAACTACAGTGAGGTAGAAACAATTATTGTCTCAAAGTGCAACTTATAAATGACATCCAAAGCCTATGCTATTGAATGAATATAGACTTTGATAGATCCCCCTGAAAATTACTTATTAAAGTATCAATTAGTCAATAAGTATATTTATAGAATGACGGTGATTTGTCCTGACGAGGAATCGTCCATATTTTGATGGCAAATTGCCGACTTCACAGCGAATTGTCTAGGAACCACATCAACAACCCTGCATGCCTCAGTAAAGGTAAGAACCACTGTATACTGTAGTTTTCATGTTTTTTCCCTCATTATTCACTATTAATGTGTTACTATAAATGTTTAAACATAAGGATATTTCATGTATGTGAGTGCTAAGGAGTGTGTATGTGAGAGTTTAGGCAGGTCTGGGAACGTATCCCCGTTGACTCCATGTTATAATGGGCTTGCTGTACGATGGATCGCTATACGATGGGGTTTTCAGGAACAGAACCCCATCGTATAACGAGGGATTACTGTACAGTTTATATATATTTTTTCAACTGAATGAATTAAACCATCCCCGAGACAGTCTATCAGCTCGGGACTGTCCAAGGCGCTCGGAGCTGATTTGAAAACATCACGTACGTGTAAAGTCGCGTTAAATTGAGAAACGCTTGTTAGTTAAACATGTCTCCTTAAATATTTGCTTGTGTTAAAACGAAAACACGCTGTTTAAGCTCGCGTTAGTTGAGAGGTTACTGTATATATATATATATATATATATATATATATATATATATATATATATACACAGTAAGCTCGCCCAGAACACATTCTCACCGAATGCACTCGCAATTATACGAGCTTAGTGGTGGGATACGTATAAGACAACGTAAGATAAAGAACCATTACGAAAACTATTAATTTATGCAAGAGAGGCATTTGAAAGGCCAAATTCTCGAACCTCAGCACAGCGCACATGGTTTGTTTTGATCACTTGATTTGCTGTACTGCTTTTCCACAGTACTGTATTTGTAAGTTAAATATTTACATTACTGTTCTGGTAAGTTTATGTACAAGTTAAAGGACTTAAATAACATTAAAGCAAGAAATAAAGTCTTATAACCAATTTACCTGATAGGTGTCGGAATATTGCCTTTTTTACTTGTTCATTATAGATTTGCTGCACTGATTTTCCACAGTACTGTATTTGTGAGTTAAATATTTACTGTTCTGTTGTGTAAGTTAAATCACTTAAATAAAGTTAAAGCATTAAATAAAGCCTTGTAACCAATTAACCTGATTTATATGATTACCCATGATCAGCGGGTTCCAAGACAATTCTCCGTCGTCAATTCGCCGCCAGACAGTTCCCCGCCAAAACATGAACGATTCCCTGTCAGGACAATCTGCACCCTGAACGAGTCCCCGTCATTCTATAAATATACTTATTTCGCGTTTGAATTATATTCTAGCATCACCCACAGCTGTCTTCATTAATGACGGCAAATTGTCTTGTTATTGTTGTGATGGCAAATTGACTTGACGTTGAATTGTTCCTAAACCAATCGGCATCGGAATATTGCCTTGTGTATATGTATTTGTGTGTTGAAGTTTTGCTGTGCAGTACTGTATTTGTAAGTTATAACTTTACATAAACCTTCTAACCACTGAAAGTGCTTCATATTGATTACCTATGGCAGATAACAACAAAACACCACATTTTGGGGTCTAGGGAGCTAAATAACTAGTTAAACTTATGCGGTTTCGCGCCGAACGCGCCATGGTTGGACCAAACCCTCACGTTAGGGGCGAGCTTGCTGTATATATATATGTATATGTATACTCTGTGTGTGTGTATATATTTATATGTATACTGTGTATATATATACATACATGCATATATACATACACATATATAGATTGTGTACTGGGTATATTTTATATTTTCAGTCCCAATGTAACTCTCATTAATTCTTCAGGTTCATCATGTTGTTAATCCTCAACATTCTCAATATCATGTACATATTTTTTTCTTCCACTGGCAGGAGAACAAAGAGCTGCGTTTAGCCCTGGAGGAGCACCAGAATGTAATGGAGCTGATAATGTCGAAGTACCGACAGCAGGTGGCGAAACTGGTCACTGTCAATGCCAAGCACACTCATCCCACCTCCAATGACCAGGCCAAGGTCAGCACATATAAAAAGTTTGAAAGACTAAAAAAGATTGTTTGTGACTGGTTGAAGGACAGTAAACAAATGAAAGCCTTGGGAGTAGGGTGGGATTTTGATTAGAGGAATAGAATAAGTGTTCAAAGACATTATGAACTGTAGTTTATAAATAGATGATACTTGATTGAAGAAGCTCAAGTTTAGTTCATTGGGATGACAAAGGAATTAACATGCATAAGTTATCAAGTGGTCTTAGGTTTGGAAGTGTTTGTTAAATGCACACATTCAGGTAAACAACTTCAGCGGATGATTGGTTAAATAGAGAGTTTGATAGTGGGCTCAAAGATAGCAAGAAAATTATGTATACTGGATAACTTTGTTATCCCTTTTAAATGAGTAAGGAAATTATGTGTCACTATTTGTTTAACAGGTACTTGATAGGCAGTTATGACAGTTGATTTTTTATAACAGTACCAAATGAAGAACTGGGATGGAGTAGGGTTTTGAATATGAACATGAAGAGTATGTTGTTATCTCAACAGAGAAAAGGTAGATACGGTGGGACCTTGGTACATCACACTGATTAGAACAGAGCCTTCTCTAGAATTTGCAGTTTTCCAACGTTCAGTATTTTATCTATCTATCTGTCCATTTATTATCCAATCCTACATTGCCCCATGAGGAGCGTAGGAGCCTGGGGCAAGGCAGTTGGTCCCGACATTTAAGATGAGAGTGACCAGCCTCACTCATCCCTGAGTGGCATTACATGAGCAATCAACCCCAACCATCCCTTGGATATGAACCTTCACCGGCTCAGTCCGATTGGAGCGCAATAATTACCCACTAAACCACCAGGCACCAAAATTTGGTTATATGGTTACCACCCAGCGTAGTAAATGGTTTCCTGGTGTACAGGAAACCATTTGGCTTGTCACTCAGTGCAGAGTCACCCACAGGCAGAAGGAAGAGGATAGAATGAAGGAAGGAAAGACAGAAGAGGGAGTGTAAAGTTACCTGTAGGCAGAAGGACAAGGATAGAATGAAGGAACGTAAGACAGAAGAGGATGGAAGGAAAGAAGGATGGAGGAGAGGAAAGGGCAGACACCCGACAGCAGCACTACATCGAATGGGTGGATGGCATTCCTTAGTGAATGGAGCACATTTTGTGGATACCTGTCAGTATTACAGTAATTAATTGTACACTAATGCAAATCATCCTCCCTAACTGTGTGCAGAATTCTTTAACATAATCTTGCAGGTATTCTGATATACCTTACAGTTATTGATACTGGTATTGTACAGTTCACTGCAGAACCCCTATCACCTTGTATGCTACAAGGCATTTTGATCTGCTAACTGTATGATATACAGTTCCCTGGAATGGTTTCCAGCTGTCCATCCATCATCCAGTCCTGATTTATCCCATATAAACATGAATGTAGGGATCCAGGCCAGGCTGCTTAGTCCCAGCCTTTAAGACTAGGGTTATCAACCTCACTCATCCCTGATTGGTCTTACATGAGCAAGAAACCCCACCTACCCTTTGGCTAGTAGCCCTTACAGGTTCCGTCCAGTTGCAGCGCCTTAACCCACAAGACCACCAGACATCATTCAGTAATATAATTACCACCCAGCTTAGTAAATGGTTTCCTGGGTTACAGGAAACCATTTGGCTTGTCAGTCATTGTACAGTCACCACAGTCACATGGACAGATAAAGAGAGCACTTCATTGAGTGGATGATGGGCATCCCCACCTACCACATAGTATGGTTTCAATGACTAGTAGTTAAGGCATGTGATCAGAGATAACTTAAAACTAAATTAACTCATTCATACCCAGAATGTAAGCCTTTACGTGAGCGTGGCATCCGACAAGCCTGCCCATGCCGTACACCCTTACATCCCGTTGCATCAGTGTTAGTCATCTATTTGTACAGAGGTGTGAAAGTGTTCTCAGAGTTTATTTTTAGACCACTGAAGCATTCAGAAGCTCTGCCCACCAACCAGTCAGGAATGAGATGTGGGGAGTCTTTTGTGCTACATCATACCCTTCTCAGTCAGTACCAATGCAGTTTTTCATGTTTCTCCCCCAGCCCTCCTGGAAGCTACACTAGGTAGCTTTGAGCTCGCCCTCTCTTGCCACTTTGTGTGTCTATTTGCACAGCTTTACACCAACACTGCATTGCCATGGCTGATTCTGGCAGGGATTGCTCTGGTGACGTGTATGTGTCGTCATGTGGATAGTAGTGACACATCTGATGGTGATTTCTAAGAGTGTGACAGTGAGTTACGGGAGAATGAAGAGCCTGTTTTAGAGGAGAACGGGTGTGTCTTGGCAGACATTTTCTAAGCTGAATGACCTGACTATATACTGTACCACCATTCACTGATGCTACTGCAGGTGTCAAATCTTGTGCATGCAGTGTGAATAGTAAGGAACCATAGGCTGTTAGCTTGTTTTTTAATGTAAAAAGGAAAACTGTAGACTGTTAGCCCCCTCCCTCCGCCCCCCCCCCTTTTTTTTTTTTAAGGAAAACCACAGGCTGTTATTTTTATTTTTTATTTTTATTTATTTTTATTTTTTATACTACTACTGTACAGTACTACTACTATTCATCATCATCACCATCATCCGGACCTCCTCTCCCACCCTAGGGCAGGGCGAGGAGTAGCAACATCCAGATTGCCCAAATTTGCCCAATCCAATGGGCCACGCTTCCATTCACTCACCATTCAAGCCCCTGGAATTCTGGCTCTATTTGATATGCCAAAAACATTCACCACATTCTGTAGCCTCACATGAATGTACCCGATAGAGTCAGTCTGGAGGCTGTCACATTAAAAGGGGTGGCAAATCCCTGATCATGCACTTCTCCACACAGTAGTCGTCCAGCCAGCTCGATCTCTTGTCAGTTCTCTAGCTTCACCGACATCCAAACCTCTCTTCCTCATACACTTATCCACCATATCCCTCCACCTTCTCTTTGGCCTACCTGGTCTCCTCCCTCCTTCAGATTCACTTAGATATACCCGCTTCACCACTCTATTGTCATCCATTCTCTCCCCATGACCATACCATCTCAGTACAGTCTCTTCGATTATGGTGTCCACAGACTTCCTCACTCTGCATCTTTCATGAATCACATTATTCCATATCCTATCCACTCTCTGTTCTCCACATACATTTCTCAGCAGTCCCATCTCCACTGCTCTCACTCTCGCCTTTTCATTTTTATACCACACCATAGTCTCTCATTCATATGTTAAAGTTGGCACTAACACTCCCTCATGTAAGCCTTGTGCAGCTGCAACACTCAAGCCCCTGTTTCTTATCAAGGCCTTCATTGCACCAGTTACTTTCCTTCCTTGTTTCACTCTGCTTCCACTTCTTTTGTACATGTTCCTCTCTTTTCTATCCCTGTACCCAGGTATTTGAACTCTCTCACCAATTCCAGTCTCTCTCCATTCACTGTAACATCACACTGGGAGTCACCTTCTCTGTCAGTATCCATCACTCCACTCTTTTCTGCATTTACTCACAAGGCACAACACTCACAGACATCATCAAAACTCTGCACTAGTCTACCAAGTTCTTGTCCAGTAGTTGCAAGTAGTACTGCATCATCAGCATACAGTGAACTCTCACATTTGGCAAGTTTTTATATGGCGAATTCACTTTTGGCCATGGGATGGGATTGTACACAACACTCAAATTTGGCGACAGAAATCTCACATTTGGTGAGTTGTTTATAATAAAAATATACTGTAACTGTATTTTATAATTTTATGCCAGTTAATTATAAAAATCTTTTTATTAATCTGAATTAGTTTCAACAAAATTTAGTTTAGCTTCATCATCAGATAAGGCCTTACCTATCAACATGCCAAGGGAGATAGTTACTGTCAAAACGTTCTGGAAATGTTTTGATATTTGACAGGCTGCCAACTTTATGGTAGATACCTGGCCTAAAATTAATAATGCTACCATTAAGCACGGGTGGGCACCACATCTCCCTCACCTCATCACGGACAGTGCCGACAGTGACACGGACACACAGCCACAGCATCAACGGAAGAAGCAGCTCATGAAAGAAGCGGATGAAGCAGCAAGAAGTGTTCCAGGATATAATGAAGTTAATGAAGAACAGTTGGGTGAGATGATATCCAAAAACACTGAACAGAACATTGAAGAAATGCTGGATAATGATGATGAAACAGAAGACTGCGAACAAGAAGATAAACCCGCGCAGACTCCCAAGCGCCTGACAACAACGAAGCTCTCTCGCATATTGTGTGACTATTCCCGTCTCCAGGAAGAGATAGAGACTGTTGTAGCCAGTGAGAGTGATTGTGTTCAGCAGGTACAGAAACTGAATGAAATATCATCTTTCTTCTTGAAGGAATTTAATAAAAAAATAAATGAACAACAACGAGTGCTTATCACTCATTACCTGGGCCCACGACAGAGTGAAGATACTGCACCAGGTGAAGCTTCCCTCTCCAGTGATCCTGTCCCAGCTGATGACAACATAGACATTGCAAGCATTCCAGATGAATATGGCTCAGATGAAGATCCACATGAGGAAAGGACAACAGAAGCTACAGGGAGTGAGGCTTCAGGTGCCAACTAAGGCATCCGCACACCATACACCACGTGTACGTCGGGTCTATTATTTTCTTTTCTTATGTGAGTTTTTCTGTTTTGTATTGTTTCTTGGCTAAAATAAATTAAATTGAATCATGTTATGTGTGTTTATCACATGATTTACACTCAGTAATGTTATAATATAGGTGGAAAATCAGTACAGTCGTGCATGTCCAGAAACTATTTTTTTCTCATTAGTTATTCATTTCAGATTTGGCAAATTCCAGTTTTTCTTTCTTTCTTTTTTTTTTTTCTTTCTTTTTTTTTTTTTTTTTCTTCCCCCCCCCCCACCTATTACTCTCCAACTGTATGATTTCACTGTACAACAAATTTGAGATATTCCATCCATCACCATACATTACCAGCACCATCTCCCTCTCCAATTCTCGTGTTTTTACTTCTCTCATCACCCCATCCATATATATACTGTTGTTAATTATCATTATATATTATATATAGTATGTACATTAAATGTATTATATATTTAGCATAAAGGTTCACGTAAAGAACAGTTTACCTAACATAAACATTTGAGAAAATGATAAATAATGTGAAGAACACATAGTGCAAGGGTCTGGGGGGGGGGGGGACTGGTATTTATGTTTGACCTAAATGATTCACATCTGGTTGTGGAGAGGGTAAACATAATACAAATGTTCACTCGGTGGAACTGATAATGTAACTGACAAATGTATGTCCTTATGAGTGTGTGAAGTCTCTTGAATTAGGACTCGAACAAAAAGGGCTATTTCCACTATGTTGCTGTTGTTGCTTAGTATCAGTTTGTCTCACTGAGTAGACTCATCACCACAGGTAAGCAACTGCTTGTATGGGGCTGCCCCACAGGGACAGTGCAGAACATACATTACGTTGGGATCTTAAACTCCCTTATGGTAGACAGTGCCTCACCGGGGTTGGACCAGGATCCCTGCCATGGTGAAGTGCAGGGAGGTATGAGGAGATTGGCTTCCAAGTGGACACCATAGTTGCTTCATCCAGGGTGCACAGCACCAGTATATGTGAACTTCTCATCAGCATCTCAGTGATGTGTAATAAGAAAATGTTTGCGGGTCTCGGCTCGTATTTCAACATTGTAGTTAAAGAAGAATTCCCTGCCAGAGAGAATAGCTTGAAGCAACTCATAACTTTTTTTTTTTCTTTTTTTTAAATAAATTACTGTACTTATCTTGGTCCATCATAGGCTTGTGATAACATGTTGACATTTAGTAGTAGTAGTAGTACGGTAGTTGTTGTTGTTCCCTAGGCAGTCTGGCCGAACAGCCTCAAGTCCCTAAGGAAGGCCGCGGCCGAGATCGGGGTTTCCCACAGAGCTTTCGAGGAGTGGATGTTGTGTTGTTGGCATAGGTGATTGTGTGCAATGCAGTCTTCCATAATGTGCTTAATGGTATGGGGTGCTGTGTTGCATCCTGGATAGGCGTCAGTGACGGAGCCATCCAGCCTCTTCTGATAGCTTAAGAGGGCTGGATGATAACCACATCTCAGCCTGGCCAGGTGGACCCTGTCCTCACGAGGGAGATGGGACTCAGAAGGGTGGATATAAGAAGACCATGCATGCAGCAGTGTGTTGTATTTAAGTGACTGAATGGAGCGGCAAGTGATTTGAGCATGGATATGTTTCTGGAAGATGGTTTGAGGCGGGTGAGGGGGGAGAGATGACAGTATTTGTGTATGAGATTGTGTGCTGGGTGTTGTTTTGATGTTCCTTGGTGTGTATGGATGTGCTGCCATGTAGTGTAGTGAATGCTGTGGGTTTGTGGAGGCTGTGGCGAGAATTTGTGTGCCTTTCATGTCTAGATGATCTTTGGTTTTGAGGACTTTGGTTTCTTGGTGTAGATGGGCTGTGGGTGTAGTAGCTGTGCAGCCTGTGATTATTTATAGGGCCTTGTTCTGTTAGGTCTGTAGAGCATTTTACTGCCCAAGCAAGGCTTGCATAATTCATCACTGAATGTATATATTGTTTGTATACTGTGGTGGTGGTTTCTTTTTTGTGTCCAAATGTTGTATGGGCAAGTGACCTCAAGCCATTGAGTCCTGGTGTTAATTTATCTTTAATGTTTGTAATGTGTTGTTTAAATGACATTAATGTATGTTACACCAAGGATTTTGTGTGTGTGTGTGTGTGTGTGTGTGTGTGTGTGTGTGTGTCTGTGGTATGGAATGTGACTGTGTTCTGCTGTCCAGTTTGTGAGAAGGGTGACTGTGGTTTTGGCTGGGGCTATTTTGAGCCTGTATGTGGTGAACCATTCATATAGTGTGTTGAGATAAGGTTGGAGGATGTGTGCAGCTGTGTTTGCATTTTGGTGTGTATGTGTTAGTGTATGTTGTCTGCATAGGAAGCTGTGTGTATGTGGGGTTTGGGTATGTCTTGCAATTATAGGTTAAAGAGAGTAGGAGACAAAACAGATCCTTGGGGGATGCCGTTTGTGAAAGTTGTGATGTTTGATGACTGACCGGTAATTGTTACATGTGCACATCTGCCTGCTAAATTGTTTGCCAGCCATCTTTTTGTGTTACTGTGTATGTTTGTGTTGAATATTTTGTTTGTGCAGTTGTGGCAAGGAATGGCATCAAAAGCTTTTGTTAATGTCTAGTGTGACTAGGAGTGTTCTGTGTGGTGGCTTAGCTGAATTGATGCCATCAAAAACTCTCTGTGTAAGGTCTGTAAGAAGAGTGTTTGTGGAATGTAGCAGCCTAAAACCATGTTGTGAAGGAGCTAGGGGGATATGAGGTGTAACTAGTTGTGATACCATTCATTCATTGATTTTGGAGGGGTTGCAGAGGAGTGTGATGGGGCAGTGTGAGGAAGGTAATGTGGGATGTTTGTTGGGTTTGGGGATAGTGATGATAGTGCCATGCTTCCAGATGTTGGGTATTATGTTGTGTGAGTAGCTGTAGTTTGATATGTTGGTGAGTGCTTGTATGCTGTGTGGTCCAAGTTGTTTAAGGTGTACATTGCTAATGTTGTCTGGTCCCCAGGCAGATGAGTGCTTAAGGTTGCTAATGATGTGCTTCATCTGGTTGTAAGTAAAAGGTGCACAGTCTGAGTCTGTGGGTAACTCTCTCTTGAGTTGGATGACGAGTCAGTCATCGCGATGGGGGTTTAGATGGCTGACATGTGAAAGTGATTGGTGAGAGTGTTTGCTTGTTGTTTATTTAAGATACGTTGTCTGTTGTTGTGATGGCAGCATGTGATCGTGTAGTGTTGCTGTTGGAGAGTGTGATGCTGTTTAGTGTTTTGTAGAGTTTGTTGGTGTTTGTTTTGTGATCAAGTGTTTGGAGATAATTATTCCAATTTAGTGTTTGCTGTTTTGATATTTTAATGTTTATTTGAGTGTTGAGTTCGTGTATTTTTGTTGTGCGATGTCTTGTGTATGGGGTGTTGGGGAGTGTCGTAGTGTGTCTCGTTGACTGATGAGGCCTTGAATTTCTGGCGTGAAGTTGGGGTTGTCTCTCTTTCTGTTGCCTCTGTGTTAGGAGTGTAAAGATATACCATAATGAGACCTTAATAGTGTAATATATGGTAATGAGACCTGGACAGTCAAGAAAGAGGATATTCATTCACTGAAACATACAAAAATGTTGATTACATGGATGTGTGTGTGCTTGAATGAGAGGCGTGGGGGGGCTAGGATTGTAATTGAAGAGATCGAGAGGAAGGATGGAACTTGAATGTATTGATGCTTTGATGAGAAGGGGTAGATTATGATGGTATGGGCATGTTGAGAGGATAGAAGATGACAACTTGGTGTGGAAGGTGAGTGGTATGCTTGTCAAAGGTTGTGAGAGCCAGACCAAAACAGACCTGGGATGAAGCCATAGAGTGTGACCTCAGGGATAAGAGACTGAATATGGAGGCTGCCAGAGATCAAGCAGTGCAGAGAGCCGCCATAAGGTGACCAAGGCCAGTGTATGCAACTATGTTGGAGCCTTTGTAAATGAAACAGATAGTAATGATGAAGTTAACCAAGGCCATATTTGACCCTTTCAATTTGAAAAGTCTCCCCTAAGCAGAATAAAATAGCCTGGAGACAACACACATAAAAACACTGGATTGAATGAGTTAAGGCATTTGTGACCAGTTCTTTCCTCTGAGTGGCAGTGTGTAAGCGATAAACCCCAACCACCCATCGGATGTAAACTCTTCAGGTTGGAGTGTCCTAACTCAGCAAACCACCAGACATCAATTGTCTGGTTACATGGTTACCACCTAGCATATTAAGTGGTTTCCTGGGGTGCAGAAGTCATTTTGACTTGGCACTCATTGTACCCATAGAGTATTTTGAGGATAGCACTGCATTGATTGAAGGGATGTCTATGCAATAAATTTGGTGAGGTCTGAGTATTTAGAAATTACCAAAATATTATTCCATAGCACGCACAGTTTTTTGAGGACATAATTCCGGTGCAAAACTTGTCATTAATTTTGTAAAATTATCTGCTGTTGATTTTGAACTACATCTGATGTCATATAATCCATAAGTCAGTAATATATTGCTGTATTATGGTCTTGCAGCTGGCAGCCCAAATTGAACGTATTAGCGAGATGGTAGCAGTAATGAGGAAAGCGGCTTCCTTGGGTGATGATGAGAGTCAGCAGCAGCAACGACTCATCACAGCTCTTGCCACAGAAAACAAGGTATGGACAACACACATGCTTGCACACTGACTTTAAAAAGCTAGTACTGTACATCTTTTCATTATTATTATATTAGAACCCTGCAATGAGATGATGTTGAACGAAATGCCTCCAAGCTTTGTCCTTATTTGCTTCCTTCAGTTTCTCGGTAACCTCTGCTCTTCATATCTCAGATCAGTATATTATTCTACTCTTCTTTTCCAACCCATTACAGTCTTAATGTTTCATAATTATTCTAACTCTTACTATCACAACCTCTCTCTTTGCACTTAATGTTCTTGTACACTATGTGCATTCTGTAAACATATGTACTGTCTGGGTATGTTTCTCATCATCTATTCAGCAGTGCTTCTTAAAGCTCTTATAGTTTTCTTCTATTTTAGGTTTCTCTGAAATTTTTTGGGTAAATATCCCATCCATCCTACTTATGCAGCTATTCTGGAAATTCTTAGAAAGTGTTCTTAAATTCACTGCTAGGTTTGATGCCGATACAAGTATTGGATGCAGCACACATTCATTGGAAGAACTTTTCACATCCTGACCAACCATCCTGCCATTACAAGATACTGTCCAAGATTCATTTATTCTTTTACCATGAGGCAATCTCTTTCACTCCACACTTCATTTTATTACCTTCTCAAGTGCCTCTCCACCCATGTGTACTACTCTGTTCATCTTGCTTTATTTCTCTTTCTGTTACTGTACTAGTGACAAAAATTATCATCATCAACTTCCTCCTAACCTTTATTTCCACTGAAAATATGGACTGAGTAGGAGAAAGCATATAACAGAGTGGACAGACAAGGAATGTGGAAAATATAAAAAATATATTGAATAAATGGGAAGCAGGAGAATGCCATTGAAGAGTATGCATGAGGGTACAAGGGCTGCAGTGCGTGTGGATGGTGAACTAAGTGAATATTCCTATCCAAATGTTGGATTGAAACAGGGATGTATTATGTCTCCATGGTTGTTCAGTTTGTATATGGGTGAAGTTATAAAAGATACAAGGTATGCCAAGTGGATGTTTAAGTGGCACTAATGAAAGAAGGCAGCATTTGGAACTTCCTGTTCTGTTTGTTTGCAGATGACTGTATTGTTAAATTAAGAATAAGGGGAACTGCAAGGCTTGGTGAATTAGTTTGGAAGAGTATGTACCATAAGAAATGGACTCTAACGGTGATCGTATGGATGAGTAAAACTTTAGTCTTTGAGAGAAATTAAATCACAGAATGCACAGTGAGGCTGGATAGTAAGGAAATGGAAAATGTGAATGCATTTTAAATGCTTGAGTAGTGTGATGAGTAAGGATGGAATTGTGGAGGATGAAATGCTTGAAAGGGTACAGCAGGGAAAAAATGTTGCTGGTTCAATGAAAGCATTGATAAGAAAAAGGAAAGTGAGCATGGAAGTAAAAAAGTTGCTGCTTGACAGTATTGTGATTCCCTATATAATGTGTAGAAGTGAAGTTTGGACCTTGCTGGAAGTACACAAGTCAAGGGTGAGAGCAGTGGAAATGAGTTATTTGAGAGGATCATCTGGAGGTACATGGAGAGAGAGACTGACAAATGAGGAAGTGAAGGAGCATTGTGGTGTGGATGTGGATGTGATAGAAAGCATTAAGAGAAATGCAGTGAGGTGGTTTGGCCATGTGGAAAGGATGAAGAGTGAGAGACTATTTAGGAGAGTGTATGTAAGTGAGGTGGAAGGAGGGAGAGGGAGGGGGAGACCAAGAATGAGATGAAGTGATGGAGAACAGTAGAGAGGTATATGAGAGATGCGGGGTGTAAGTTGAGGGAGGGCATCAAAATGGCAGGAGACAGGGTGACATGGAGGTGATTTGTTTGTGGCCACCCCTCACAGGATTAGGACATCTGGTTATAGATAGATAGATAGAGGATCCATTACTATTGTCAACATCATCGTCATCATCATCATCACCTTCGTTGTCATCATCATTGCAGTCGTCATCTCATCACTTTCCCACCCACGGGTGGGATAAGGTAGGGTCCAGAAAGCAAAGTAAAAGAAAGAAATGCATGACTGTGTGAAAAAAATCAAAAGCATGCCCAGTGAAATGGGCAACATAATCATTCCTTCGCCATTCAAGCCCCCAGAATCCTGCCTCAGCCTCTTAGGCACATCTTCTTCATGTAGCTTCATATTTACCTGTTGGAGTCAATCTTATGACTGTAAGAGTAAAAAAGGGGTGTCAGCCCTTTGTCATGCACCTCTCTTTACAAAATTTGTCAAACCAGCTCAGTCCCTTGCCATTTCCAAAGCCCCATCAAGCTCTGTCCTTCTTTTTCTAACTGATTCATTAGCCTCATCTTCCCACTGTCATCTTTACATTCTGTGCCTCCTTGCACCTTCAAACTCACTCACATATACCTTTGTCACCACCTTATTTTTATCCAGTCTCTCCATATGACGGTACCATGTAAGCACACTCATTTCAGGTCTGTTGTTCATAGACTCCTTGATTTACATCTTTCATGAATGGGTAGGATCCAAAAACAAGAGAGTTAGGGTCATTCCATCATGAAGAACATTACATTCAAAGACAAGTTATTGAATTACTCTGTTATATCTGCAAAAATATGCAATATAAACAAATGGTTTTTGCAAGCTATATAACCAACACATTACCCTACATCATACCACAGTCGGATTGTTTATATGTTTTAATTTGAGTGATATATAGATTTTCAAAAGTTCCATGGGGAACGTTACCATGATGCTACACCCTCTTGTAGTTGGCATAAGGAATTTCAATAAGTCTTTGATATGACTGGTTCAGACAAGGAGTGCTTCATATCAATAATACTGGTATGTCAGTGGATAAGGATCATAACCATACCCAGCAGATTTGAATGTTCCTGATAACTGTTGTGCTGTTAAGAAAAATGTCAGTGTCTTACATATTACTGGTAAAGTAAGAAACGTCACGTGTGATTTTTATTGAAATGCGATTATACAAGCAACTCATATTACAGTTACAGTAATTGCAAATATCACAGACATAAACAAAACTTGTACTGATGTGAAATTTACACAATAAACTAACCAGAAAGTGGTTGGTGGGGGTGCTCACTATCTGCTCGCTTGATGTAGTTCTGCTCTCAGGTGCTTGCCTTTTCCTCTCTTCCTTCCATCTTTCCATCCTTCCTCTTTTGTCTTTCCTTCCTTCATTCTTTCCTCTTCCTTCTGTCTGTGGGTGACACTACAGTGAGTGACAAGCCAAATGGTTTCCTATACACCAGGAAACCATTTACAATGCTGATGGCAACCATATAACTAATGTATGGAGCCTGGTGGTTTAGTGGGCATTTAAGGCACTCCAATCAAATTGAGCCGGTGCAAGTTTATATCTAAGGGTTGGTTGGGGTTTACTGCTCACATAATGCCACTCAGGGATGAGTGAGGCTGGTCACTCTCATCTTAAATGTCAGAACCAACTTGCCTAGCCCCAGGCACCTGTGTGCCTCATGGGACAACACTGGATTAGATGATGAATGAACCAACCAGAAGACAATTCATGTTCAAGTGACTTCAGCATATTCAAGTGACATCAACAACATGACATCAGCATAGACTAGTTGATCGAGGAGGGAAAAGTCACCCCTTTGAATGTATGTACCATTCTTGATACTTGAGAGTTCGCAAAGCCTGCACAACCATGTCCTCTGCTATCACATCTCTGTCTGGGTTGTCAGGGAAATGAAACTGAGTACAGTATGACCCACTCTGTTTATGTCCCTCTTTCTAAGGTAATTAGCTTTTATCATGCCCTCTTCAGGCACTGACTCAGTGACTGCAGTTCATATTGTTTTGACAACTTCTTAGTTGTGTAATGAACCAGAACAGCAGTGAACACTAATAAGGGGACAGGGAAGTCTGCCACCAGAGGGCAGGTTAATTGTATACATCCACCCTCCAACTCCCCCTCCTTACCCCCACAAAACCACCGATTTGTTAGGCGGATGGATTGGAGATCTGAAGCTTTGCTGTCTCTCACATCTTGCCACACGTAATAATATATTTTACTAGTACGTGTATTATTACGAGTATATATGCATCCACCTTCAGCTCAGAGAGCAATAATTGTATTAAGGCTTTAGCAGATTTCAGTAGAATGACCCTGCTGTATAAAATTTTATTCCAAATATTTATTTGTCTTCTAAACAATATACAGTACTAAAATCTAATTAACTGTGACAAGTTACATGACTACTGGCCCTAAAAGTCCCAGTCCTGCCTTGTCATGTGGGGAGCCACATATCCACCCATACACTTATCCACCTGCTCACTAAACCCATCCAACACTAACCCTTCCCAGCCACCTGTGCGACCCACCAAGCACACTGATATTGGCCATTCACCCTGCCCACCCAGGAATGGCACCCACCAAGCTCATCCAACAGTGCCACCCAACACATCTACCCACCCAAAACCCACCCACCCACTTAGCCCACCAACCCAATCACCCACACAGAACACCTTGGTCACACAATCTTCTCAGCCGACCCTGACAACCCACCATGTCACCACACACACTGGCGACCCACACATTCCAACCACCCATCTTGCCCAGCAACCACAATCACCCACCCTCTCCACCCACAAATGCCATCCATCCTGCTCTCCCAACAGTGCCATCCATGACATCATCCCATCCACCCCTCCCGCCGTACCCACCCATCTCTCCCTGAATTAGTGTAACTGCAGTGATTTCTCATTTAAAGTTGTGTGTGAGAAATGTTACATGTTTTTCCGGCAACACACCTCACGCTATGCATGTAGTGTGTGTGATGAAGCTTATGGCTTACCAGTCTCTTACAAGGTATCACAGGGCTACATTAGTAAGGTACTAGGATGCCTGTTTATAATGTAAAGTTATGTTAGTTTTCTCCAATTTGTATGTTGTGTATGGGAAAAATGTTTAAAAAAGTCAAACACGTTACTCCTGAAGTACTTCCACTTCAAGGTCATGCCACAGTCTGACCACAAAGTATATGTAAGCAACTCTAGTGGCAGCTCCAACTCAAATAGATGCTATTTCAATAAAAACCAGCGATAGCATTTCAAACAAATATATACTCGGGTCAATGATGATAAGAATATCACTAATTTCAGCATGAATTTTTCTTCAGTGACATGGTATGACATTTTTTAATATCTCACTCTCAGTAGACAGTTTAGAGACTTTTTCTCTCCAGATTCATAAAATTCATGTTTAAACTTTAAATGATGTATAATTTTTGTATTTTTGGTCAATTTTGAGATTGACACGAAGGGTTGACATTTGCATGGAATTACCTGTTACAGTTGAACAGTAGCAGAACTGTTAGGTTTCTGTGAAATGAGGGTGATATTATCATTCACCTGTCACTCAAGTCTTCAGAATCTTTGCTTTGCCTGACAAGCACAAACAGTCTTTTGTGTGTGTGTGTGTGTGTGTGTGTGTGTATGTGTATATATACATACCTAATTGTATCTTAACAGGAATGAGTCAAGCTCGTAATGTACCATGTATTAAATCACTTTTATCATACATATCCTTACATTTATGTATTGTTTTGGCACAGACTATTTCATTTGGTAATGCATTCCACTGATTAGTTGTGCTATTTGGGAAACTGAATTTCCTTACATCTTTATCACCTCTCTTTTTATGCAGTTTTTTGCAGTGTTGTCTTGTTGATGCTTCCCCATAGGTTATATACAGTAAGCTCTCCCTGAACACGTTCTCACCAAATGCACTCGCAATTATACGCGGTAAGTGCTGGGATATATGTGTAAGACAATGTAAGATTAAAGAACCTTTACGAAAACTATAAATTTACCCAAGAGAGGCCTTTGAAAGGCCAAACCCTCGAACATCAGCACAGTGTGCGCGGTTTGTTTTGATCACATGATGACCTCGGCTGCTTTTCCACAGCACTGTATTTGTAAGTTAAGTATTTACTATTCTGGTATGTACTTGTAAGTTAAAGCACTTGAATAAAGTTAAAGCAGTAAATAAAGCCTTGTAACCAGTTAACCTGATTTATATGATTACCTGTGATTGGTGTTGGATTGTTGCCTTTTGTTTACGTATTTGTATGTTGAAGTTTTGCTGCACAGTACTGTATTTGTAAGTTTTAACACTATATAAACCTTCTAACTACTTAAAGTGCTCTATATTGATTATATCAATGAGAAATAACAGCAAAACACCACATTTAGGGGGTCTAGGGAGCAAAATAAGGAGTAGTTCGAATGTACGTGGCTTCACACTGAACGCACCATGGTTGGATCGAAACCCACGCATTCGGGGCGAGCTTGCTGTACTCATTTATGTCTGTTTTCTCTTTCCCAGAGACACATTTATATAGCATAATCATGTCTCCTCTTTTCCTTCTCTCCTGTAGTGTTGGCAGATTCAATTTTTCTCATCTTTCTTCGTAGCTTACATCCCTTAAGCTTGGTACCCAACTTGTAGTGACCCTTTGAACTTTTTCAATCTTACCTATGTGTTTCTTGAGGTGAGGATTCCAGACTACTGATCCATACTCCAGGATTGGTCTGATGAATGATGTTGTTATCTTTCTCAGCATGTCTTCATTTATGTATGTGAATGCTATTCTCGTATTAGCAAGCAGTGTATACATGTTCCGTGCCTTCTCACTGATGTGGTCAGCTGGAGATAATCTGTTACTGATAGTCACTCGTAGGTCCTTCTCTCTTTCTGATATGTGTAGGGTTTTACTTCCTAACTTATAATCCCAGTCTGGTCTTTTTCCACTTTAACCAAACATAATTACATGACACTTGTCCACATTGAATTCCATTTGCCATTTATCGCTCCATTCATGAAGTTTATTCTTCTGCCTACTGGTGACTTCACAGTCCTTCTTCTGTCTTTCCTTCCTTCATTCTTTTCTCTTCGTACTGCCTATGAGTGACTCAGCACTTAGTGACAAGCCAAATTGTTTCCTGTACACCAGGAAACCATTTACTATGCTGGGTGTTAACCATATAACCAAATTTGGCGCCTGGTGGTTTAGTGGGTAATTACGGCGCTCCAGTTGGTTTGAGTCTGTGAAAGTTTATATCCAAGGGATGGTTGGGGTTTATTGTGTACGTAAAGCCACTCAGGGATGAGTGAAGCAGGTCACTGTCATATTAAATGTCAGGACCAACCTGCCTAGCCCCATGCTGCTGTGCTCCTTATGGGGCAACGTAGGATTGGATGATCGGTGGATGGATATTTAATTCTTCGTGTAGTTCTCTACAAGAATCAGTGTTAGTAATTCTTCTTTGTATTTTTGCATCATCAGCAAACATATTTAGATAGCTTTCATTTCCATTAGTACTATCTATATCGTTTATCTATGTCGTTTATATACACTAAAAACATACTGTAATTCGTGCCAGCACTGAGCCCTGTGGAACTCTGATAGTCACTTCCCTCCATGAGGAGTTATTTCCCCTTAGTACTATTCTCATTTCCCTTTTTCTGAGAAAATCTTGCATCCAACAGTACAGGTTGCCTTGGATTCCTCCTTGATGATACAGCTTCCATAAAAGTCTTTGTTGCGGTACTCTGTCAAATGCATTCTTGAAATCTAGATAGATACAGTCCACCCGTCCTTCTCTTTCCTGTAATGTTTCTGCAGCTGTAGCGTAGTAGCTTAATAGATTCGTAACATGATTTTCCTTTCTAAAAGGAAACTACCTTTCTGATATCATGTGTTCTAGATGTTTCTCCCAAACTTTTCTAATCAGCTTTTCTAATATCTTACATACAACACTGGTTGGTGATACTGGTCTGTAGTTGAGTGGATTTTGTCTATTCCCTTTCTTGAATAGAGGAACAACATTTGCTTTCTTCCAAATATCAGGTAGTGTACCTTGTGTGTGAAAGATATTCTCAGAAGGAATATGTGCAGCATGTGACGTTGTGTGTGGGGTGAAGAGAAGACAGAAGGAGGTTTAAGGAACAGCATGATGGAATGAAGAGGTGAGAGGCTGTGGCACAAAAGAAGAAAGCATACAATGAATGGATGAGAAATAGGGATGTGGAAGAAGTTGAGAGGTGGAAGAGAGAGTTATATGTAGAAAGGGAGAGGTGAAAAGATTAGTAAGAGAGAGTGAGAAGAGAGTGGATGAGGAATTTGGAAGGAATTTGAGTGTAAAGCAGAGGGACAGTAAGAAAATGTTCTGGAAAGAGGTGAAGAGAGTAAGACAGGGTAGCAGTGAAGTTAGTAGGGGATGGAAAGATAAAAATGGTAGATTACCAGTGGAGAAGGGAGAAAAAGTGAGCAGATGGAGAGAACACTTTAAGGAATTGTTGAACATAGAGAATGGAAGTAAGTGTAAACCAGAGGGACAGTAAGAAAATGTTCTGGAAAGAGGTGAGGAGAGTAAGACAGGGTAGCAGTGAAGTTAGTAGGGGAGTGAAAGATAAAAATGGTAGATAGGAGAAGGGAGAAAAAGTGAGCAGATGGAGAGAACACATTAAGGAATTGTTGAACATAGAGAATGGAACTAATGCATGTATAAGTGGCTGGGGAATGGCTGGGAGGAGGAGGGGGGTGAGAAGACAGGAAGAAATCAGTAGGATAGAAATCGTGAAAGCAATGAAGAAAGTCAAATTGGGGAAAGCCCCAGGAATTGATGGAGTGTGCGGTGAAATGCTGAAGCATGGGGGAGAGATAGTAGTAGAATGGATGTGGAAGATGTGCAGATTGGCCTGGGAGGAAGGTAGAGTCCCGGAGGATTGGAAGTCAGGTATAATTATTCCCTTGTACAAAGGAAAAGGGGAAAAAGAAGTGTGTGGTAATCATAGGGGCATTTGTCGTCTTAGTGTAATAGGAAAAGTGTATGGTAGGATACTTATTGACAGAGTTAGGGAAATAACAGGGGAATTAGTTGGAGAAGAACAGGGAGGCTTTAGGAAGGGAAGAGGTTGTGTAGATCAGATATTCATTCTTAGATCATTAGTGGAAAAGTTCCTTGAGAAAGGAAAGAAATTGTATGCGGCCTTCATGGATTTGGAGAAAGCATATGACAGGGTGGATAGACAAGGATTGTGGAAAGTGTTAAGAATATATGGAGTAGATGGGAAGTTGTTGAATGCTGTGAAGAGTATGTATGATGGTGCTAAGGCTGCAGTGCATGTGGATGGTGAACTGAGTGACTTTTTCTCTTTGAAGGTTGGGTTGAAACAGGGATGTGTCATGTCTCCATGGTTGTTCAGTCTGTACATGGATGGGGTAATAAAAGAGATACCAGGTAGGGCATTGGATGTTGGAGTGGCCCTAGTGAGAGAGGGTAGTGTTTGGAAACTCCCTGTACTGTTGTTTGCAGATAATACTGTATTGTTAAGTGAAGACGAAGGGGAGCTGCAAGGCTTGGTGGATGAGTTTGGGAGTGTGTGTAAGAAACAATCTAAAGGTGAATGTAGGGAAGAGTAAAGTGATGGTCTTTGAGAGAGGTGAAGTCAGTGAATGTACAGTGAGGTTGAATGGTGAGGAAATGGAAAATGTGAGTACGTTTAAGTACTTGGGGACTGTGATGAGTAAAGATGGAAGTTTGGAGGGTGAAGTGCTTGACAGGGTGCAGCAAGGAAGAAAGGTTGCTCGTTCCTTGAAAGCAGTGATAAGAAACAGGGAAGTGAGCATGGAAGTGAAAAAGTTGCTGCATGACAGTAGCGTGATACCAACTCTGACGTATGGAAGTGAAGATTGGACATTGTTGGAAGGACACAAGTCAAGAGCGAGAGCAGTGGAAATGAGTTATTTAAGAGGAGCATGTGGAGTCACATGGAGAGACAGGCTGACAAATGAGGATATAAAGGAGTGTTTTGGTGTGGATGTTGATGTGATAGGAAGCGTTAGAAGGAACACACTGAGGTGGTTTGGCCATATTGAGAGGTTGGAGGGTGAGAGACCTACGAGGAGAGTGTATGTGAGTGAGGTGGGGGGGGGGGAGGCTGAGGATGTGATGGAGGGATGGAGTGGAGATATATGAGAGAGGGGGGGGTGAGTTGGGAGCAGGGCAGTGAAATGGCAGGGGATAGGGCAACATGAATGCAATTTGTTTGTGGCCACCCGATGCGGGATTGAGGCATCTGGCAATAGACAAATAGATAGATAGATAGTACCTTGACCCAAAAATTCCTTGAATATTAAGTATATTGGTCTACTTAACTCTTTTGCACATTCATGTAGCACCCAACATGAAATTTCTTCAGGGCCATTTGCTCTTCCTTTGCCTGATTTATGTAACTCCTTCTTTTCTGATATTTGTGTGTCTGGTAATATGTCTGGGCATGCTTGTTCCATATCATCTTTCAAAATTATTTTCTTTTGTAAAAACTGATCAGAAATTTTTATTTAGTGCTTCACAAATATCTTTCTCTTGTGTATAGATGATCCCCTCATCCGTAATGGACTCTGTTTTATCTTTAACTTTGGTTTTGCTTTGGATGTAGCTGTAAAATAGCTTCAGTTGATCACTACTTGTATTCATAATGTCTTCCTCAAATTGTCTTTGGGCTTTTCTCCTTATCCTTGTGTAATCGTTTCTTGCTTGTTTATAGTTGTTATTTGCCCTCTCACTATTGTGTCTTCTTTGTCTATTCCACAACAAATCCCTTTTTTCTTTTGATTTTTTACATTCTGTATTAAATCATTTGGTGACCAAGGCTGACACATGCAAGCATGGTGGAGCCTTCAAAAATGAACGAACGAACTCAATAGTACTGTAATATTATAGGAAAGTTTTTAGGATAGAGGGTCAAGACAAATAGTAACATTATCCAGCTCGACGCCAAATGGATATCTGATTGGAGGTACTGTACTTTGCAATATTTGGTGTTCAGCAATATCCAGCATGGGGGTTGGTTGAATTGTGCAGGATAATTGAGAGTTTACTATGTGTAGTAACCCCAAGTGCTGAATGTTCAGTGTATACAGTACATGGAAAATTTTTGTGGTTTACACAGGCACCTTGGTGACTAAATGATGTGGCTAGTGATTGACTAAAGCTCAAAGTCGCTGCTACACAGCACTGTTAATGATCATGCTAAGCCAGCCAGTTGGTGCACTTTATTTTTTTTATTTTTTTTTCCTGGACAAACTTCATATGTATGTGTGTAATTGTGTTACGTGCAAGAAGAGGGATATTTCTGTGACACTGTGCAGTGTTGAATAGTTGTTTCTCTGTAGAGGGAGGGGAGGGGGTGATGCAGCCTAAATTTACAAGGGCAGTATAAGTCTCAAGCTGTCACAGGCAACTGTGTGCCTCTCATATTCAAATGATCCATGAATGGAAGTGTTTGTTTTTTGATATAGGTGATCTGTTGATGTAATATTATTAAATCATCATCATCATCTGGACCTCCTTTCCCACCCCAGGGCAGGGTGAGGAGTAGCAGTGTCCAGACAGCCCAAATTTGCCCAGTCCAATGGACCACGCTTCCATTCACTCACCATTCAAGCCCTCGGAATCCTGGCCCCATCTGATGTGCTATAAATATTCACCACGTTCCGTAGCTTCATATAAACTTATCTGATAAAGTCAATCCAGACACAGTCACATTAAAAAAGGGTGCCAAATCCCTGATCATGCACTTCTCACAATACAGTATTCATTCAGCCAGCTTGATCTCTTGTCAGTCCCCTAGCCTCACTGACTTCCAAACCTCTCATCTTCACACACTTGTCCACCATATCTCTCCACCTTCTCCTTGGCCTACCTCGCCTCCTTCCTCCATCAGATTCGCTCAGATGTACCTTTTCCACCACACTCTTGTTATCCATTCTCTCCACATGACCATACCATCTCAGTACACTGTCTTCAATTCTGATGTCCACAGACTTCCTCACTCCACATCTTTCACAGATCACATTATTTCGTATCCTGTCCACTCTCTGTACTCCACATATATTCCTCAGCAGTCCCATCTCCACTGCTCTCACTCTTAACTTTTCATTTTCATGCCACACCATAGTCTCACTTCCGTATGTTAAAGTTGGCACTAATACTCCTTCATGTAAGCCTCGTGCAGCTGCAACACTCAAGCCTCTGTTTCTTATTGAGACCTTCATCCTGTTAATATTCTTAAGGTTATTATTTGAAGCTTATGTATGTGTTGGTTAAGGTTGAGCTTCAGCTTAGGCAAACATAATTCACTGTTGTTCAGATAATTTGGATCATTCTGCTGTGTGAAGGTAGTGCTTGTGAATGTTTTCAGAATATTGTTTCAGAACAACAGTTATGTCTCTGCACTGATTTTACTGGTATGCTGAGAAAAAGTCATTGGTGTCCTGATTTTCGTCCTCGAATTTGGAGGTTTCTTTACAGTGGGCCAGTGGGAGTACATGTAGTTTGTTGAGGAGAAAATCATGAGGTTGTGTTTGAGATTTATGTGTGTCTGTAGTAAACAGGGTAATGGTTGATTTGGTTGGTGAGGCAGTCATTCATTTTTGTCTAAGGTAGTGTTTTTGTGGGAGTAGGTGCATTTTGGAGCTGGGCTACTGCTTGAGTTTTGAAGTGCTGTGAAGCTGTTGCCAAGTCGTCAACATAGGGCAGTACTGTTACTGAAGGAGGAGGGAATGGAAGGTCATGGTGAAAAACAGGTTAAAAGGTGAGGGTTAAAGGACTGAACTCTGTGGGACATCATTGGATTGTATTTTGAAATTAGAACTTTGGTAGAATTCCGAGACTTGTTGCCCTAAGTGGAAATTGGCAAGCCATATTTAATAATTTTCTTTCACTTTGGTTTAAGGTTTTACTTATCAGGGTATCTTGGTGCCTTGTCAAAAGCTTTGTTTATGTCTGTTGCTTCTAGTGTGCTCCTTAATGGTGATTGGTTCTTATTGAAACCATCCAGGATGCATTGAGTCTGGGTGTTGGTTGAGTGTGGTTGGAATTAGATGGAAGGATGTAGTGGATATTCATATAAACCATTTCCATGATTTTGGATGGACAGATACTGATCTGTATGATGCAGGAATGCTGGGAAGTTTTTGAGTTTGAGTGTAGGGAGAATGATTGTTTTCTTTCAAATATCCAGGGTTTGGTTGAGTCCAGGAGAAGTTGAAAATTTCAGTAAGACTGTTTGTGAAATATTATTTGAAGTGTATTAACTAATATTTTCCAACTTTCTGTAGTATGCTTCCACAGATGCATTGTAAATTTCAGTTTTCCTGGATACATTTCATAATTTTCTTTCAGTCTTTCAGGATACAGTTCATAATTTTCTTTGTTTCGCTTGATACAGTTCATAATTTTCTCTCAGTTTCGCTGGATACAGTTCATAATTTTCCTTCATTTTGAACTTTCCTTTTGGATTTGCTACATGCCTTGGTATTAATAGGAAATAAAATTACAATGATCATTATAATGTCTTAAGTAGCATGTATGTTACCATACTAACTACTGTATTAATAGTAAGCTGACAATAAATCCAGAACGTTAAAAATTTGGTTTTGTTTCAAGAACGACAATTCTCATCCAGTTGGCATTTCAATGTCAGATGCCATATACAGGTTGAAAGTTAAAAAAAAAAAAAATTGAAAAATTAAGTCAGTAGAGCCTATACTGTACACCACCAGACACTGTTCATCTACTCAGGATGTCGACATGCCAGTTAGTAATTACATGCTCGTGCCAGTGTCTAGTAAAATGTATCATAGTAATGATTTGATGCTACCCTGTTTGAACATTTAGGGTCTGCGAGAGATGCTGAACATTGCCAGCCGATGTGGATCTGTGACAGGAAGTAGCCACGGAGGTGTGGATATGGGCACCCAGACAGAACTAGACCTAGCCACACTGGAGGACCTCCTCACCTCCACATCTTCAACCACCGCTACCATTCGCACCACAAATAACCATAGTGCTGACGCCAAAGACACTACACTACGAGAATCCCATGAATCCTCAGTGTCATGATAATCAGGAATTAGGATATAACTTTTATCACACTTGCCTTCCTTCTCTTCTGCTCTCTAAGTTCAGAAGACAGTAAGAAAAATGTCGTAAGTTTTTTATCTAGCAGGTTTGCCACAAAGGAAAAAAAATATTTATATACATATATATGTATACAATATATATATATATATATATATGTACACAAATTATTTACTGTATTATATGATGCTGACAGGATATTGCAGTTACAATTTAAGAGTGTATTTGTAGGTGACACGGTTAGAGATGCTTCAAGTGCAAAAAGGTGACAGTGAGGTTGTGTTTTACTTTGACAAGTGTGAGTGCAGCATGAGTGATGCTCATGGATCTTGCTGTAAGGACTGTTCCCTGCATCTGTAGCTCAGAGTCAAGTTATTGCTTTATTAGTCTTGATACTCTCTATTTTTTAAGCCTTTTCATCTCAGTATTGGCCCTTTCTTGAAACTACATTTTTAGGATGAGAAGACAGATGAAATTTTGTCCCATCATTTTAAGTTGTTAATGGAAAATGTTTGTGCAGTAATTTTGTAAAATTTCATCTTTTAAATTTAAATTGGTCACAAAGCTAGTTTTCTGATAAAACAGTGAAATGATATCACTGAATTAGCTTCATGCCTTCCTTTACTCTTGTTCACTCATCATTATTGACCCAATTATGTTTAGTCACAAACTTTTTAATAAGATACTGGCTTTCTGAGCTATATAATTGCTTATGTATTTTGACATGTGGGAAGCCTTCATACATACAGTATATTTTTTCAAATGAGTGCTATTATCATGTTGAACAGAATTGTAGGTATTTAGTATTGTATATCAATTTTTCCCAAACATACATTTCATGTGCAGTATCACTGTTGTATGTAAATTACCATTCCTTCAGGAAACATGAGTTAAGAGTTTGAACTGCAGAATACAATAGCATTCATTTTGATATGCTGTAGTAATGGTAAGACACAAAATATATCAGCAGGATTAGTGAAATTATTTAAATTCATTTGTATTTTATCTGGTTCCACTGTTTATTGTTTTATACCAAATTTTATTACCATTTTTTCATAAATTGTATTAATAATGTGTTTACTACCTATCCTTCTTTCCTTCCATCTTCTTCTGTCTTTCTTTCCTTCATTCTTTCCTCGTCCTTCTGCCTACGGGTGACTTTACACTCCCTCTTCTGTCTTTCGTTCCTTCATTCTTTCCTTTTCCTTCTGCCTATGGGTGACTCTACACTGAGTGACAAGCCAAATGATTTCCTATACACCAGGAAACTATTTACTACGCTGGGTGGTAACCATCTAACCCAATTTTGGCGCCTGGTGGTTTAGTGGGTAATTATTGTGCTCCAATCGGATTGAGCCGGTGAAGGTTTGTATCCAAGGGGTGGTTGGGGTTTATTGCTCACGTAATGCCACTTAGGGATGAGTAAGGTTGGTCACTCTCATCTTAAATGTCAGGACCAACTGCCTAGCCCCGGGCTCCTACGTTCCTCATGGGGCAACGTAGGATTGGATGATGGATGGATGGATGGATGAGTTCGTATTGTTAATGCCATATAACAGTGTAAGTGTAATTTCCATATAGAAGTTTGTGTGTAGATGTAGCTGATTAGGAACAGGAGAAAAGAATGGTGTATGCAGATGTAATTTCCTATGCAGCCAAACTTACTTATTGGTGTACAGTCATGGGCAGCAGTGTTGACCTGTTTCTCTACATGCTTTAATTATTATTATTTTTTATTTTATTTATTATTTATTTTTTCCTCCTCCAGATGGTATTAACCCCCTAAAGACGGGTGTAGAGTGCGACATATTCTCGGTCACAATTCTGGACAAATACTGAGTGTGTCGCTGGTTTTGCTGGTGCGATATGGTGGGGGGGGGTGTTGGGGAGGGTTTGTTATTGCCATGGCTCAGTGGGTTAGAGTGCTCGGACTGAAAGGTCAGAGGTTCAAGTCCACCCATGGGTCATTGGAAGACATCAGGAAGGGCATCCGATCATAAAGTGCTACACGCTCCAAAACCAAAGTCCTCTACCCAGGGGCAATGCCTTAGCCCTTATAGAAAAAAGGGGTCTTGATGTTTAAAAAAAAGAAAAAAATACTCCTCCATAGATCATGAGAATCTGCCTCCATACCTGTGCTACTTTGAAAAATGGTGGGACTGCATACATGGACACCTGTCTCTTTGTCACTAGTACTCATGGACTGCACATGCGGACACCTGTCTTTTAAGGGTTAAATTTCCCATCGTGTTCCTTCAAGCAACACTTTATCAAGCTGTCTTTCATCCTAACTATTTTCATTGAAAGTTGATATTCCTGTTCCCATTATTTATGTAAAAAATGAATATGAAAAAGAATGTATGAAGACATTTGGTTTTGCATTTTGTATTCCATTTTCTTTATCATTACTTTAGTCTAAACTGTGCTTTTGTGTAATTTTATAGCTAATATTTTGTTTATCCTTTCACCTTCTTATGATTTCAGATTTGTATGCATATAATTTATTTATGATAGTGAACACTTAAGTTTATTCATGCAAAATAGTTTTCTCCCAGACAGTTAGGCAGCTAGTCATGTCTTTTTACTGGGAGTGACTACTGGCTGTGTATTTGTTCTGTCCTTCAGGATCTGGGTAATATAGATCTTGGTTGTGACTCAGAAGTGAAGTCAAAACCTATGGAATTAATATGTAAGCACTGAGGATAATGAAGTAGTAATGTCTGAAGTACTTTGTTTTTCATGTAATATATAACAGAGGACCCAAGCTGTAGTTAAGTTGTACAGTACAGAGATAGCCTGATTATCCAGGCTATATGGTGTGAAGGGGTGCCTGAATAGTCTGAAATCACGATTAACCCGACGGAAACAAAACACAAGTACTGTTAGACTGATTTATTTACTGGTCAATGAACCTTTTAAGCAGCAGAAAGACCTTACAGACTCAATTCATATTCCTCCAGCTTTTTCTGTATTTTTTCTGAGTATTGATTGTAGCTTATGCACCGTGTGAGGACAGGAGTGAGAGAGAGAAAGACAGGTTTTGGGATGAGCTGGATGAAGCAGTGGGAGAAATGCCTGGGAGCTATAAAGTGATTGTAATGGGCGATATGAATGGAAGATTAGGCACTGGTCCTGAGGATAAAATGGGTTGTAATAAAGTACCAAGAGACAATGATAGTGGGAAGCGACTGAAGGATATATGTCAGGAAAGGAGGTTGTACATTTGTTACTCATATTTCAGACACAAAGGTGACATAAATATACTGTACATGGTATAGAGGAACTGGGGATCGTGTTGAATGGAGCGTGATTGATTACGTGTTCATAGAGAGGTCGACGCTGGGAATGGTTACTGATACGAGGGCCGTGAGAGGACGATGTGGAGGTCTGTCAGATTGTATGATTGCGGTATGCAAGATCAAGCTGAAAAGAGTGAGGTGGACCAGGAGAGGGAGGAGCAGTCAGGGAGAAATACTGAAAGTCAAGAATATGAGGATCAAAGAAATGGCAGATGAATACAGGAACAAAGTAGGGGAAGAGTTGGAATCAGTGAATTGGAATGGATCTGGACAACCTGTGGAATGCATCTAGGGATTGCTTAGTTAGAAATGCTAAAGTGGTGTGTGGTGTGGCAAGAGTAACAACAAAGAAGAAAGGTACAGCATGGTGGGATGAAGAGATTAAGAAAGCAGTGGAGGAAAAGAGGAAGTGGCTAGAGCAGTTACAAGACAGGGGTTTAGTTGAAATAAGAACTGAATATTTTGAGTTCAAGAAGCACGTAAAGAGACTAGTGAAGAGGAAAAACAAGGCGGTAAATGATGATCTAGGAAGAAAAATGAATGCAAACTACTCTGAAAATATGTATTCTTGAAAGAGGTGCAGAAATGTAGAAGTGAAAGCGGAAAGAAATGTGAAAGTGTGAAGGATGTAGGTAGTGGGTTATTAACCCATGGGGATGAAGTAAAGACCAGATGGAACGAATATTTTGAAAGCCTGATGAATGGGAATAGAAAGAGCAGAGCCACTGTAAACATGATTGGTTTGGGGGAGTGCAGAGAAGGAATGCAATGCCAGGAAATGAGACACTTGCACAGGTGAAGAGCACTGTGAAGCAGCTGAAAATTGGGAAAGCAGCTGGGGTTGGTGGCGTGTATGGAGAGAGGATTAAGTGTAGTGGAGAGAGCGGAATGAAGTGCTTGTTGGAGATATGCAAGAAAGCATGGATGAGTGAAACCATGCCAGCAGAGTGGAAAAAGGCTGTGATTGTACACCTTTACAAAAATAAAGGTGAGCGGAGTGAGTGCAAGAATTATCGTAAGATAAATGTATTGAGTGTGGTAGGGAAGGTATCTGGAAGAATTATTATAGAGAAAGTAAGAGAGATATCAGAAGTCCAAGTGAGTGATGAACAGAGTGGCTGTAGGAGTGGCAGAGGATGTGTGAATCAAATATTTGCAGTGAGACAGATAGCAGAGAAGGCATGTGAGAAGGACTGTAAGGTGTTTATGGCATTTATGGATCTGGAAAAGCATATGACAGAGTAGACAGAAAAGGACTGTGGAAGGTTTTGCGCATGTATGGTGTAGGTGGTAAGCTGCTAGGTGCCATCGTGAGTTTTTATGATTGTAGTGAAGCATGTGTAAGGGTTAATGGGCATCTAAGTGAATGGTTCACGATTGGTGTGGGCGTGCGAGAAGGTTGTATGGTGTCCTCATGGTTGTTCAATATATGCATGGATGGGGTGATAAGTAAAAACATGAGTAATGGAGAAGGGGATGGCGTTGATAATGAATGGTGATGGATAGAATATCTCGAATATATTGTTCTCGTATGCAGATGATGCAGTACTGCTCGCAAATACTGGACAAGAACTTGGTAGACTACTGCAGAGTTTTTCTGATATCTGTGAGTGTCGTGCCTTGAAAGTAAATGTAGAAGAGAGTAAAGTGATGGTTATTGAGAGAGAAGAGGACTCCCAGTGTGATGTTACAGTGAGTGGAGAGAGACTGGAATTGGTGAGAGAGTTCAAATACCTGGGTACAGTGATAGAAGAGAGAGGAAAATGTGCAAAAGAAGTGGAAAGTACAGTGACACAAGGAAGGAAATTAGCTGGTGCAATGAAGGCTTTGTTAAGAAACAGAGGCTTGAGTATTGCAGCTGCACGAGGCTTACATGAAGGAGTATTAGTGCCAACTTTAACATATGGATATGAGACTATGGTGTGGCATGAAAATGAAGTCCAGAGTGAAAGCAGTGGAGATGGGGCTGCTGAGGAATGTAAATGGAGTACAGAGAGTGGATAGGATACAAAATATTGTGATTCATGAAAGATGTGGAGTGAGGAAGTCTGTGGCTGCTAAGGAAAGTAAATGGAGTAAAGAGAGTGGATAGGATACGAAATATTGTGATTCACGAAAAATGTGATGTGAGGAAGTCTGTGGACACCAGAATTGAAAAGAGTGTACTGAGATGGTATGGTCATATGGAGAGAATAGATGACAATAGAGTGGTGAAAAAGGTATATCTGAACGAATTTGAAGGAAGGAGGAGGCGAGGTAGGCCAAGGAGAAGATGGGGGGGTATGGTGGATGAATGTGTGAGGAAGAGAGGTTTGGAGGTCGGTGAGGCTAGAGGACTGACAAGAGATCGAGCTAGCTGGATGAATACTGTGAGGAGAAGCACATGATCAGGGATATGGCACCCCGTTATAATGTGACAGCGTCTGGATTGAGTGTATCGGATACGTGTATGTGAAGCTGCAGAACATGGTTTTTGGCATATCAGATAGAGCCAGGATTCCGGGGGCTTGAATGGTGAGCGAATGGAAGCGTGGCCCATTGAATTGGGCAAATTTGGGCTGTCTGGACATTGCTACTCCTTACCCTGCCCTGGGGTGGGAAAGGAGGTCCAGATGATGATCATGATGATGATTTCCTTTTTGGTAAATTACTTTTTCCTGCTGAAAAATTACCTCCCTCTTATTATCGTCACATTCCTTAAGCCGTACCAACGATTGTTTCCAAGGCAGTGTACTCGAAGGTGGATTTTGTTTCCCAGTTTCCAAACTGGAGGTTAGGTCAGGTTAATTTATTAGGTACAGTTAAGCTAGGTTAGGCCAGGTTTGGTTAAACACCTAAAAGAACAGACCCTTTCACCATTACATTAGCACATCAAGAGTTGTCACAGCAGAACATCAAAAAACAGCAGGGAAACAGATTGAACAGGAAACGTTTATTTACCAACCCAGAAATAATCAGAAAAATAATACAGACTGTCAGGAAAAACTGATTTGGTAAGGTGCTTCTACTGCTTACAGTAAAGCGTATACTTAGCCCCCTCAATGGCCGTGAGTTCAGAAATTTGCGTGCTTCCGTGGCTGGCTTAGGGACCATTTTTCAAAGTTCTATAATCTTTCATTTTCTTACAGATGTGACAAGACTCATCTGGCACACCTGGCTCCTCCCCCCTCAACCCATCCTGTGACTTTTAATGATTCGTGAAAGAATTAATAAAATTAGGGCACATGTTACATTAGCATGTAAACAAATGAGCAAAAACATCTGGAATGAAGTGACCGCCTGACTGCTTGGGATGGTAGAGTAGGGTTGTGTAAACATACCAATGACCTTCGTTCTCTTCCCATAATTGTTCGCAGTTTTTTATAGCTTGTCTTTATTCATCACTGACACTGGAACAGTAAAGCGTTGTTCAAGGCTGGCAGCTATGAAGGGGTTAATGGCATACAATATTGTTTGTATCAGTACTCTCTCTTTCACACATACTTATAAGAATGAACAAAAGAATGAGCAGTAAATGTACACTTAACTCCAAGGAGCAGAAGTAAATGTGTGCTCATTCGTTACAAAATGTGTTGGGAAGTGTGATATCGAACGAAGAATGAGGAAGCGAATGCTGACTTACAAGAATACGTGGGATGAAAGAGTAATTTTTTTTTTATTACCAAACATTACTGTTCCATTTCATCCTTTAAAATTGTGAAACCCATAAATTTTCATCTAAGCATACAGCCTAAAGACCATACCATTTCAATTCATATGCCTCTAGTTTGTTTTCTGTATTTTTCTGACTAGTTTAAGGGTGGTAAAATACCTTCTCATGTTGAAAGGTTTCCATTATCATCACGTTCCTTAAGCTGTACATGCGATTATTTGCGGCATTGTGGAAGAAACTTACTTAACATACTCAAAGGTGAATTTCGTTTCCCAGTTTCCTAACTAGTCCTTGTTAGGTTAGGTTAGATTAGGGTAAATTAAATTATTAGGTAGTTAAAGCTAGGTTAGGTTAGGTTAGGTTATCAGTCACCTCACCAAACACCACCCCACCACCTCTGTGATTGAGTTGTGAGCAGGAGGCGTGGGTTGGAGTTAGACTCGTGCTCGTCTACCCCTGGCTGGCTTGCTAACAACCAGGTGATTGCTGTTTTAACTGGAGCTATCGCACAGGTAATTTTATGTATTACCGTATCACTGAACCATTCAGTCATGGCCTGGATGTACCAAAACCTGGATAATTGGGCTTTCACTGTACATACAACCAGTTTGAATCATATTAACAAGATTTTTCCAAATTTATGCTCTTGGTATGCATGCTGCTTGTTTATTAACTTTGCTATTGTACTATGAATGAACATACCCAGCAGTATGCACATTAAATATATTTCATATATTTTGCCAACCCCATGCCTGCTAGTTCTCCCTGTACAGGTAAGAAGTACATGCATTTCAACTTGCCAAAATTTAATATCATAACATTCCTTGAACAGGCATCTAGTAATGAGTTGACACTAAATCTTGAGTTAGCTTTTTGCTTTTGTTTTACTTTTGCGCTGTTTTTAGTGCATATTATTTGGTTGCGAAATTGTTTTGGCAGTGTACTTACAAATAGCTCTCAGTATATTTACAAGCTACCCACTGTTATGTGATCTGCCTGTTAGATGATACGAAGTGTGATGTGTTGTGTGGAAACTAGACTCTTCATTAGTTGACTTTAATGAAATATCCACATAACCATATCCCACATTATTACCATGACTAATACTGTGTTTAGTCCATTTCCTTTCACTTAACAAATTGAACAGTTTTTAGGATAGAACCTATTTGCTGGCTTGATGGGTGTTGTGTCTAAGAGTTATATGTATCCTATGGTAGGCCTAGAATGAGCTTCCTGTACTTTAGAAAGCATGTTAGGGAAGAGAATCTTCCATGAAAAATCTCTGGCAAGGCATGTGCTTGTGAGGAGGCTTCATGCACTTTAAATCATGCAACAGAGAAGGGAATCTTAAGTGAAAAGTCACTGGTGAGGCATTTATTCATAAACCTCTTCAGGGATGGTGTTATGTGCTTCTTTGATGAATGTGGCCTTCTGGTAAACTTATTATGGAGGGGATAATTAGATTTCCAGCCAAGAATGAATATGCCCCAGGTAAACATCTGGGTAAAGTAACAGAAAGCTATATAGGAAACATGGTTGGCCTTCCTCTATGGCCATCTGTTAAACCCAGAATAAGGTCATGTCCTTGAGTGCTTGTTATTTAAAGTTGACAGTGACAGTGGGTGTCATGTAGCACCAGGATCATCAGTATTGTTGTTGTTTTTGCTGTTGTTAATCATCCTTGGTCTGTCTGACCAAGCAGACCCATCAGCCACAGACAAGCAACCACCCCTGCAAAGCCATCCTGTGCAGTGAACTGATGCACCCTTGCAGTTGACAGCGCTTTGTGACAGCGAGGTGCAGGAAGAAATGTGGAGGTTTGATTCCTGGATGGAAGCCACATTTGCAACACTTGTATGTTTACTACCCAATTGCCAAACCTGTGTGGGACCTCAGAGTTTGAATCTGGAGTTTTTCATTGTAGTCAGCAGTTCAGCCAGTGCTGATGAGTCCATTCAACCCCCAACACCAGGGAACAGATTATAGTTTTGTAGAAGAGATATGTAGTTATGTACAATAGTCTCAGCCCAAACTTTGTGTAAATATGGTTGAGTTCCTAGCTTGGAAGTGTTGTGCAAGACCATCTGATCAGGCTTTTTGCCACACACCATTCCCACGGTAGAACCTTTCAGAAGCTATGGTAACCATCCACCTCTTATCTGTAGCATGTTTGTTTTAATCTGATAGAGATATGTAGTCCTGTTCAGCATAGTTAATGACAAAGTGTAATCAGTCTGGAGGGTCAGTTTAACTGTTAACGAAGGTGCCTCATGTCGTATAACAAAGGCCCCTCAAATTTCATGCACTCACACATAAGTATTCAAGCTGTGGATTGGATCAGTTCTCATAGGTGAAAACAAGCCAACAATGGTATAGCACTGAACAGTATGGAATGAGCCCTGTTGTCACAGGTGGAATTTGAGATTCCAGATTGTAAATGTAACTTAAAGAAGGTAGTGAGTGTATCCCACAGACCTTGCCTGATTACACTAATTGAAAAATGATCTGGAGGTAAACTGGAGCAGCAACTGTTCTAACCTCATGGACAGTAGGAATGGAAGCAAGGTCTGTTTGTTGGCTCTGTCACTGATCAAAATCTTTTAAAGTCTGGACTGAAGAAAAAGGTTTCTCATAATTTGATCTAATTCCGTTGAGCATTAGAATTAGCTGAGTTTCACTGATTTGCAAAATTAAAATGTCTGACCTAGAGACAGTGATAGGTACCTAGAATTAAATTAGATCTGGATAATCCTCCAAGGTTTGAGTTGGAACAACTCACAGCACCAAGATTGTAAGGAGAGAACTCAGTTAAAGTAATCCTCCAAGGTTTGAGTTGGAACAACTCGCAGTACCAAGATTGTAAGGAGAGAACTCAGTTAAAGTCTTGCATTTGGTCATTGCTGTCAGTTCTGAAACCTTTGCTTTCTAGGCTAGGACTATAAGGAATGGAGTTTATACAGGGTCCAGAATCCTTAGGTCACTGAATAGTTAGGAGGGAAATTGGGTAATTGTTCATGACCTCATAGCGGGATCATTAAGGGGTGGGAGTGGGAGGTGAAGACGGATTTTATTTGACACTTCTGGGATAAAAATATTAAGACCCAGAAATGTGGGTCCTTTATCAGACCATATATTAGATCCATTGCATGACCAGACTCCCTCATTGGAGGGAGGAATATACCCATAGTACTTCTTCCCTATGTTGAGGTATGAATGGGGAAGGAGTGCCTCAAGGAAGAATGATGCATGTGAAAACCAGTGTTCTAATGGTTGTGTTTACATCTGTATATGCCATTTTTAGAACCAGAAGTGTGCATGTATGCAAGCAAATGAATATGCATACTACCAGTGCCCATGTCCTCTGTGTGTTGGGTTTAAACTCAAGACTCAAGGCTCACACATCATGAGATAAGTACATTACCATTTGAGCTGACACAACTCCTGATGCTTTAGATTGCAAGTCGAAAACAGCTCCAGGATAGGATTTTCAAACAAAGAATAAGTCTTTTAGGAAATCCGGGGATAACTGAGGAGACATTCGGAAAATCTTTGGCTTGTAAGAACCTAGTAAAAGATTTCCAGGAAGGCTCATGTTAGTCCTGTGGTGGTTAATGAAGAAGGATGTAGGCCTTGTCAGATTACTTCTGCCACTAATGAAAGTATATAAAGTTATATAACTTTAGGTGTGAAGACCCTAAAAGTCTTGAGTGTGTCCAGGGATGAAGTCTGAAAATTATATTATGGGGAGTACCTCTGTTCTCCCTGTCTGTGCATGTATTCTGTTGTAACTGACAGTGATGTGCATTGCTTGTTGTGTACACTTGTGTAATTCTGTCAAGCCTTCCTGTGAGTGACAGCCTCTTCTACACTTCACTCGCAAAACTAGACGGGGCTGGGATTTGCCACTTGGTTCCCCCCCACAGACACACAAAAGCAGAAGACTGCCACTTCCCCCCTCTTGGCAGCAAGGTTCTTCCAGTTGTCATTATTGGTCGAGAAAGGATTCACTTGACTACCTTTTTTGCAAGTGTCCATTGAATAAAGTAATGGATGATTCTCACTCTCTTCTGTCTCTCTCATCCATTGCTTTGTTCAATGGACACTTGCAAAAAGGGTAGTCAAGTGAAGTCTTTTGTTGATTTTCCTCCATGTGGCTGATGTGACCAGAACAGTGAGCTTTTGTCTGGCACAGGAAGACTTGTAATGTTGGTAGATCAAAATGAGTAAGGATATTGTGGTTGGAGACCTTCTCCTTCCAAGACACCCCAAGAATCTTTCACAAGAACTGCATGTGGATGGCTTCAGACATTTTCCTGAGGGACATAGGCAGGACAGTTTTCACTTCAACGCAGTCATGTGGACAGAATACATACCTTGCGTTCTTGGACTATGGTAACAAGTGTCAGTGTCTTGTTATACCATACCTTCTGTGTTGACTTACCAAGGTCATCGAGGTTTTACCAGTTTTGGTGTCTTGGTTGGCATTTAGTGTCAAGTCTCATTTCTTGTCACCACTGAACAAACAAAACAGAACTCATCTGTTGCCTTACTTTGATTAAGGGCTGTTTGGATTAGATTATATATCATGAATACAGTTTTCTTTAAGCTGATGTTAAGTCTGAAATTTTCACAGACATGAAAGAATTAGGACAACAGCTGAAGAGCCACCTCATAGTGGACAACAAATCCAGTATCATCTGCAAACAGTTGTCTGATGGTCTTCCAGCACACTTTAGATTTGGGCATGTAGATGTAAGGTAAAGAGACAACCAGTGCAATGTGTTTGGATTTAAATATCCATCTCCAGGTCCCTTGGAAACATGTATCAGTAGTGAAAAGAAAATGTAGAAAAGGTTTAGTGTGAGAACACAAACATGTTTGTATAGACTTTTAAGGTTGTCGTCTCAACAAACCAAACAGAAGCTTTCATGTTGTGGAAGGACCAGATAAACTTTCATGGGCACCCATTCAAGCTGAGACATTTGAAGAGAACTTCCTTGTTGACTGCTTCAAAGGCCTTAGTCAGGTTAAAAAAAAACAGGTAGAAGGGACAGCCCTGCTCTCAGTATTTCTCTTGCAGCTGACAAATGGAGAAGTCATATCATGATTAATCTGTTGACAAGAAATCCACTTTGTTTTTTAAGATGAGTCTGCTCAACAAAGAATTAGGCTTTTCTAGATGGCCCTGGCAAACACCTTACACACCGAGTTGAGCAAGGAGATAGCATGATAGTTGTGGTTACAGTGGTCTACTTTGTTCTTGTACAGCGTCATGAGGATTGCATCCCACATGACTTGAGGGGCTTCTTGTTGAATAAGTTGCAGGAGTTTGTATAGCTAAGGTAGAAGGACATCCTTCTTTTTGAGAACCTCAGCTGGATGCTGTCATTGCCAGGTGACTTCCCATTTGGCATGCTGTTGATCACCTTTTCTATGTATCTGCTTGAGGATGGCTGGTCCAACTCATTCCCGGTAGGGATCTGGGGTATGGAGCAAAAAGCCACGTTCTGGGTGGCATTTAAACCGAACTAGTGTTTTTGTTATCTTTCCATCTATTTGTTGCATTCATTGAGGATCTAACCAGCTCTAGACTTTAGCACCACTGCTTTGGTAATTGATGGTCCTGTTGCACTTCACATGCCCTCATACATCCATGTCACCAGTGTCAGAGGCCACTTGGATTTCAGAGCATAGCTACAATCAGTAATCATTTGCACAGCACGAGTAATGCTCTGAAGTGCATTTCTGGCATTGCGATACTTCATCACAGCGGATCAGGTTGGGTGAGCATTTTATTGCTGGCGCGCTGCCGTTTTCGAGATGGAGTTATGATGTCGGTCAATGGAGCAGTCATGCTGGAGTACATGTTCCAAAGCTTGAGAGTGCAGACTTGTAGACATTTTCCATCAAGTTATCACAGAAGATTGTCACATTTCTCTAAATGAATCTTTCATCCTGTGAAGTCGTTCCAAAAAAAGCTGACATTTAGCTGCATCCTGAGTGGTTGCAGCAGATTATTTCAATTTAGTCAAGAACTTTGAGTGGTGTTGCTGTGGTATCCTTAAGTGACTGAGTGATGGTTTGGTCAGTTTGCTTGCTATCAGCACTTTGTTAAGACTGAAGATGAAGGACATTCTGAGAATGGACTTGTTTGGTAATGCTGTGGTCTAGCAGATGTTACTGCAATAACCAAGGATGTGAGAATCTGGTGAAGCATAGTTTCAAGACATGGCTCATGCAGAATTCAAGTGCCTGGTGGCCATTATCATTCATGCATTCAACAGTGAAATAACCAAGAGACCTGGCCATGAGTTAGTTTCAATACCCACCCTGGTATTAAAACTACTAAGTGTGTGTATGAGTGGCAGAGGTTGGTGTGCCATGCTTGTTTGGTAAACTTTGTGTTTGCCTAAAGGGATGATGATGAGAAAGGAAATGTGGTTATTTTACAAAAGGTTTATTCTGTCAAAGGACATCCCTGCATGATGGCCTAGAAAAGCCAAATTCTTCTCTACAGTAGAATTCAAGCCAGAACAAAAGTGAACATCATGTTACCTATGTGCAGACTGCTATGTACCTCTGAGTAACTCATGTCGTGATGTGCGATGTCACTAGTACTGGAGGCCAGAGTTAGGTGTCAGTAACATACCATATGTGGTGGTGCCTTCAAGTAGAAAATGTCTCGTCAAAAGGTGTCAGAGGGCCAGAAATGTTTAAAGTCAAAGAGAAAGTAAAAAATTTGTCAAGATGAGAAAACAATCGGTTTTTATAGGAGTCCTACATGACTTGTCACACTGGCTCATATTGAGACTAGTTGTGTACCGCTCGAGTGCTATATGATGTATCGGATTGGCTTATATTGAGACGATACTCCATTTCACTAAGTTTGGGACCATGCACGATGTCAACACCTGTAGTGTTGACGTAAATCCTCTGCACTAGGTGAAACTCTGTTACCTTGAGAGCCAATGTAAAGACAATACAAAAAGGTATATGCAGTACTGAGGACCCTTATCAATTATTCTACAGGTGTTGACGACATCACTGATATAGTGCCAGACGTGGTGAAATGGAGTATAGTTTCGCACTTGAATGCTACATGATTCATCACATTGGTTCATGTCAAGTTTGACTAATTTTAAAGCAGTATGTGATGTACCCTGTGTGTCAGCCCCAAGAATCAATAAAATTAAAGGAATTATACAGTGGATAAGCAACTGCAGTATAGTGCATCACGATAGGGAGTCCTGGAGCACAACATGATGCATCACATTGATTCTTATTGAGGGTGAGGAGTTGTGTAGTGTATTTGATGTGACGAAGGAAGACATAGAGGACCTACTTCTAGCATTTGTTTCCCCAGCAGACACAAGCAATGGGAAATGACTCAAGGGGCAGGCTGAAGTCCAGGTGAGCTCAGCAGACCCTTCAGGAGTTAGGAGTGGGGGAGCCATTTGTGGTGGGCCATATTAGTGAGTGTACACAGGCTTTTCTGTGCCAGGCAGGCTACTTCTCACCTGCTTCTCACAAGGTGGGAAAAAGCATTTGAATAAAGTTTCCAAAATGCTAGACAAAAAGGGAAAGCTGCAACAGTGGTGGACAGATATGGCACTTGAGCTAGGATGGAAGCAAACAGTACAAAGTGCTGATGGTACGAACAGTGCATGGTACCTGTGGTATTTCAGCCATACTAGAGCCCACACCATCCCTGTGGATGTTTGCAAATAAATAGATACCTTGCTGGTAATTTTTTAATAAAAGATTTTCAGCTGAGCAACTTAAAGTACAGGAAGCCTGGCATATGGTAAAAAGCTCTGAGACCCTATATCCAATACAGTATTAGCACAGAAATACAGCTGTGAAATTATCAGTGCTGGTCATTTTTTTAGTAAAAGATTCTCAGCTGAGCAATTTAAAATACAGGAAGCCTGGCATATGGTAAAAAGCTCTGAGGCTGTATATCCAATACAGTATTAGCACAGATATACAACTGTGAAATGATCTATCACCTTCAAGTCCCACTCCCATAAAAAGATAAAATTTTATCATTTTCCGAGGTAAGGTAGGCACTACCCACTGATGTGTCATAATACTCGTACTGTCAGAGGCTAGGAATATTTAACAAAGTTCTTGGTGTTATTTTCCACAGTTTTGGTTTTGTGGTGGTAAATTTCCCTCTTATCTTGTTGCTTGTGTTGTGTACCATTATCATTTGTGCCTGCTGTAATAATGTCCAAACTGAAGAAGGATAGAAAGTGCTTGCTTAGAGTCTGCCTGCTGCCTGGTAAAAGAAGACCTAAATGATGATAATGCGCATTTTTATTCTTTCATTCATACTCTAAACAAACATTTCTAATCCTTGTTCAACTTAGAGTTTACTACTGTGGACATAAATGATAATGGTACTTAGTAGGGAACTGTATATGAGGGAAGTATATCAGCAGTTACAACCAAAATTGTGAAAAATGTACCCAAGAACTTTTTGTTGAAGTATACCAAAGCTGTGATTGGATAACTATATATCTATGGGCAAAATTTATCTCACTTCTGAAAAGTGAATAAACAGTAGTTACCTGTAACTCCAGTTTAGTATAAAGTAAGGTACTGTACTCAACTTTACTGAAACTGAGTACTGTAATGTCATTGGTATTTTTTGTACTATTCCCTGTGCATCAGATGTTTACCTGGTTAAGATGTACTGTAATCTAGAGGAAGGAAAAGATAGAAGGCAGGAGTTAGTGCCATTAAAGATTATAGTCTGAATACTTTCTCTTAAGGACAAAATCTTCTTTGCCTATAGCACTTCTTAATTTTAAAGATTGTATTAGTGTAATCCTAAAAGTCAGAGCTGTAAATAGTATTAAGCTGTAATTTTCTATCAAGCAAAAAGGTGATAAGCTTAGTATAATTGAAGCTTCTGCTGTAATCCTGCCAGTGCTGTGTGTTAATACTTTACCCTTAATATACATCATATGGTGAATTTTGCAAAATAATGATAATAAAATGACATTATCTGTATAACTTTTCTGTATGTTCATTTTCCGGCATTCTTGGACCTTCACTCTCGCATGATATAGTACAGTAACTTCAATTGGGTGTTTGGTTATAGATGTTGGTTAACCACTGCAGTAATTCAGTGTTTAAAATGCTTTCACTTAACATATTTTTCCCAAAGAACACTGTGTTTTTGCTTTTAATTTTTTTTTTTTTCCCCAGTTTAGGAGGTTAATGGAGACTTTTAACTCAACAAATGGTTTTTGTAAAACTTAACAAAAATGAGTAGGAAGTCTCAATAAAATAAAATGTAAACATAGGAACATTTGTTCGCATACCTACCATTTTTCAGCATTAAGCAGTGAAGTTATGCACTGAAGGGTCATGGTTGATATAGCTTATGAGAGCAGATATTTCATAATATCTCTTTAAAGAAAATTATTTAGAGACCATTAACATTCATTACGTAATAATGAAGGTGGCAGGTGGTGGCAGACATCATCCACTTGCTTTATGGAGTGTTGCTTACTTCATCTTTCACCATTATCATTTGTTTTCTGTGTCTGTCCTCCTCTCTTTCTGTAATTCCCATCTTTTTTGTCACTTTTTATTACTCTTCTTTCATTTTCAGATGGTTTTACTTTGAGTGGGAAGTCAAATGGTTTCCTGTAAACCAGGAAACCATATACAAGGCTGGTTGGTAACCTAGCCAACCCATACGTGTTCCTTATATATGTTTCAACATGTGGGTTGGCAGAGGGTTAGTGCCCCACCCCGTAAAACAACTAACTCGACATCAGATACCCCTTACGAGATTATGGTGTCTGGCTGTAGAAAGATAGACAGACATACAGATAAACCTAGTCATAGCATCAAACACACTTTGATGCAGATATTTTTATGTAACCTTGATTTTAATTTTTATATTTGAGATTTTCTTTTTTGTTGGACATACCCTCACCTTATCATTTTCACTTAATACTTTAGGTTCTAAGAATACCTCTATAGTGTTATGTGAGAAATTACTGTACATAATATAAAGCAGATATTGTAGCATTTTAGCACCCATCTGGGAGGTAAGAGTTGCGGCAATGACATTTAAAGGGTTTTACAAAGAACTTTTTCTTTTAAGGAAGTCACTAGCAAATAGGCTGACTGATGCCAGTTCAGTGCAAACGAGCCATCTCTGCTTACATTCCCTAGGGGTGAACCACAAACCCATCTATTCTTTCATCCATGGACAAGTTCTTTCTTAGACCTATTTTTCCCTCAAACCTATTTTCCCACATAAACATATTCATGGACCTATTTCTGTCCACGGAGAGACACCTGCTCCTCACATGAACTTATTTACTTTGAAACTTCTTTCCCACTTGAGCATGAAACTCCACAGAAATGCCCTGCAACATGTACTGCATATCCATGTAATGTAACACCAATAAGAACAATAATTAAGGGCCAAAACACTCAGAAAATTTCAGTTGACATGAAAGTGAAACAGACACATCTGTGACCCAGTTCCACCCGTTTTGCCTAGTTTCATTGAATAATCCTTCGTTGTTTTGGCTATGACTGATGCGCCCGCACACACACACAAACACACACACACACACACACACATTTAATCATCATCATCATCCGAACCTCCTTTCCCACCCAAGGGCAGGGTGAGGAGTAGCAGTGTGTAGACAGCACAAACTTGCCCAATCCAAATAGGCCAAACTTCCATTCACGCACCATTCAAGCCCCTGGAATCCTGGCTCTGCCGGATATGCCAAAAACATTCACTACATTCTACAGTTTCATACAAATGTACATATCTCATTGAGTCAATCCGGACGCTGCCATGCTGACAAGGGGTGCCAAAATCCCTGATCATGCACTTCTCCTCACAACATTCATCCACCCAGCTCGATCTCTTGTCAGTTCCCTAGCCTCTCCGACTTCCAAACCTCTCTTCTTCACACTCATCCACCATATCTCTCCATCTTCTCCTTGGCCTACCTCGCCTCCTCTCTCCTTCAAATTCGCTCAGGTATACCTTTTTCACCACTTTATTGTTATCCATTCTTTCCACCTGACCATACCATCTCAGGACACTTTCTTCAATTCTGGTTTCCACCGACTTCCTCACTCCACATACATTCCTCAGCAATCCCATCTCCACTGCTCTTAATCGTGACTTTTCATTTTCATGCCACACCATAGTCTCACATCCATATGTTAAAGTTGGCACTAACACTGCCTCATGTAAGCCTTGTGTAGCTGCAACACTCAAGCTGTTTTTTATCAGGGCCTTCATTGCACCAGCTACTCTTCTTCCTTGTGTCATTCTACTTTCAACTTCTTTTGTACATTTTCCTCTTTTTTTTTTTTTTATCTATCATTGTACCCAAGTATTTGAACTGTCTCAACAATTCCAGTCTCTCTCCATTCACTGTGACATCACACTGGGAGTCACCTACTCTCTCAATAACCATCACTTTACTCTTCTCTACATTTACTCTCAAGGCCCGACACTCACAGACATCAGCAAAACTCTGCACTAGCCTACCAAGTTCTTGTCCAGTACTTGCAAGCAGTACTGCATCAGCATACAACAAATTTGAGAGATTCCATCTGTCACTATTCATTACCAACGCCATCCCTCTCTCCATTACTCATGTTTTTACTTCTCTCATTACCCCATCCATATATATATTGAACAACCATGGGGACATCACACAGCCCTGTCACACACCCACACCAAACATGAACCATTCACTTAGATGCCCATTACCCCTTACACATGCTTCGCTACCATCATAAAAACTCTTGATAGCACTTAGCAGCTTACCATCTACACAATACATGCGTAAAACTTACCACTATCCCTTTCTGTCTACTTTGTCGTATGCTTTTTCCAGATCCATAAACACCTTATGGTCCTTCTCACAAGCCTTCTCTGCTATCTATCTCACTGCAAATACTTGATCCACACATCTTCTGCCACTCCTAAGGCCACCCTGTTCATCAATCACTAGGACTTCTGATATCTCTCTTACTTTATAATAATTCTTCCATATACCTTCCTTACCACACTCAATAAACTTATGGCACGATAATTATTGCACTCACTTCACTCACCGTTATTTTTGTACAGGTGTACAATCACAGCCTTTTTCCACTTTCTCCACTACACTTAATCATCTCTGCATACACCTCATCAACCCCAGCTGCCTTCCCATTTTTCAGCCGTTTCACAGCGCTCTTCACCTGTGCGAGTGTCACGTCTCCTGGCACTACATTCCTTCTCTGCACACCCCCAAAACCATGCATTTTTACAGCCACTCTGCTCTCTCTATTCCCATACATCAGGCTTTCAAAATATTGTTTCCATCTGGTCCTTACTTCATCTCCATGGGTTACTATCCTACCACCTGCATCCTTCACACCATCACATTTCTTTCCGCTTTCACTTCTACATTTCCGCACCTCTTTCCAGAATAATTTCTTATTATCAGAGTAGTTTGCATTCACTTTTCTTCCCAGATCATCATTTACCTCCTTCTGTTTCCTCTTCACTAGTCTCTTTACGTTAATCTTGGTCTCAATATAATGTATTCAGTTCTTATTTCAACTGAACCCCTATCCTGTAACCACTTTAGCCACTTCTTCCTCTTTTCCTCCACTGCTCTCTTAACCTCCTCAACCTACCATGCCGTACCCTTCTTTTTTGTTGATACTCTTGCCACACCACACACCACTTAAGCATTCCTAACTAAGCAATCACTATATGCATTCCACAGGCTGTCCAGATCCAATTCATTCCAGTTCACTGATTCTAACGTGTCCTCTACTTTGGTCCTGTAATCATCTGCCATTTATTTGATCCTCAGCTTCTCAATTTCAGTCTTTCTCCCTGACTGCTCCTCTTTCTTTTGATCCACCTCACTCCTCTCAGCTTGATCTTGCATACCACGATCATATGATCTGACAGACCTCCACATCGTCCTCTCACAGCCCTCGTATCATCGACCTCTCTATGAGCACGTAATCAATCAGGCTCCTTTCAACACGATCCCCATTTCCTCTATACCATGTATATTTATGTGCATCTTTGTGTTTGAAATATCAGTTACAAATACACAACCTCCTCTCCTGACATGTATCCTTTAGTCAATTCCCATTATCATTTTCTCCTGGTACTCCATAACAACCCATTATGTCATCCTCAGGACTAGTGCCTACTCTTCCGTTCATATCCCCCATCACGGTTACTTTATAGCTCCTGGGCATTTCTCCCACTACTCACCAAGCTCATCCCCAAACCTGTCTTTCTCTCTCTCACTCCTGTCCTCACACAGTGCATACGCTACAATCATTGCCACTTTCACCTTCTCAAACTTGAATGACATACATACACCTCGAGCTGACACATGTGAAGTCTCTCATTCCATTCTGCCACACCTCATTCATCAACAAAGCAACTCCTTCCTTACATCTTCCTCTCCCATTCATTCCCGATCTTACACATTTCACACCCTCCCACTCCTCCACTTCGCACCCTTTCATCTTTGTTTCACACAGTGCCATCACAGCATATCTCACAGTCTTCAACACATTCACCATTTCCACCTTCTTGCTCTCCTCATTCACACCTCTCACATTCCACATGGCCACTCGAGTCTGCCCATTTGGTTGGGGTCCTGGTCAGGTATTGGGCCCTCTGAAACAACTGCCATGATTAAGTGATTTTGGATTTAATCGTATATCTATCTATCGCCAGACACCTTAATCCCTTATATGGGGTGGCCACAAACAAATCGCCTCCATGTCACCCTGTCCCCCGCCATTTCACTGCCCCGCTCCCAATTCACACACCCCTCTCTCACATCCCTCTCCACTCCATCCCTCCATCTCATCCCTGGTCCTCCCCTCCCTCTCTACCCCTCCACCTCACTCACATACACTCTCCTCATCAGTCTCTCACTCTCCATCCACTCCACATGGCCAAACCACCTCAGTGTGTTTCTCCTAATGCTTCCTATCATATCCACATCCACACCACAACGTTCCTTCCCATCCTCATTTGTCAGTCTGTCTCTCCATGTGACTCCACAGGCTTCTCTCAAATAACTCATTTCCAATGCTCTCACTCTTGACTTGTGTCCCTCCAACACAAAGCTTCACTTCCATACGTCAGAGTTGGTATCACAATACAGTCATGTAATAACTTTTTCATTTCCATGCTCACTTTGCCATTTCTTATCACTGCCTTCAAGGAACCTGCAACCTTTCTTCCCTGCTGTACCCTTTCAAGCACTTCACCTCCAAATTTCCATCCTTACTCATCACACTACCTAAGTACTGAAACATACGCACATTTTCCATTTCCTCCTCACCTAACCTCACTCTACATTCACTGACTCCACCTCTCTGAAAGACCACAACTTTACTCTTCCTTACATTCACCTTTAAATTCCATTTCTTACACACTCTCTCAAACTCATCCACCAAGCCTTGCAGCTCCCTTTCATCTTCACTTAACAACACAGTATCATCTGCAAACAACAGTACAGGGAGTTCCCAAACACTGCCCTCTCTCATTAGGGCCACTCCAACATCCACTGCCCTACCTTGTATCTCTTTTATAACCCCATCCATATACAGGTTGAACAACCAACAACCATGGAGACATGACACATCCCTGTTTCAATCCAACCTTCACACAGAGAAACTCTATTCTATCTATCTATAGCCCGACGCCCTAATCCCGCAAAGGGTGGCCGCAGACAAAACGCCTCCAAGTTGCTCTGTCACCTACCATTTGACTACCCTCCCCCCAACTCACTCCCCCCCCCTCCCTCATATACCTCTCAACTCCATCCCTCCACCTCATCCTCGGTCTACCTCTCCCTCTCCCTCCCTCCACCTCACCTACATACACCCTCTTAGTCAGTCTTTCATTCTCCATTCTCTTCCCATGTTCAAACCACCTCAGTATATTTCTCCTAATCTTCTCAACCACATCCACGTCCACCCCACAGTGTTCCTTCACTTCTTCATTCGTCAACCTGTCCCTCCACGTCACTCCACATGCTCCTTTAAAGTAACTCATTTCCACTGCTCTCACTCTTGACTTGTTCCCCTCTTGCAAGGTCCACGCCTCGCTTCCATACGTCAGGGTAAAGATCACAATACTATCATGCAGTGACTTCTTAACTTCACCCAGTTCATTATCCACATGCACTACAGCCTTAGCACCCTCATACATACTCTTCACAGCATTCAGCAACTTCCCATCTACTCCATATATTCTTAATACTTTCCACAATCCTTGTCTATCCACCCTGTCATGCTTTCTCCAAATCCATGAAGGCCACATACAACTTCTTTCCCTTCTCTAGACACTTTTCCACTAAAGATCTAAGAATAAATATCTGATCTACACAACCTCTTCCCTTCCTAAAACTTCCCTGTTCTTCTCTAACTAATTCCTCTATTATTTCCCTAACTCTGTCAATAAGTATCCTACCGTATACTTTTCCTATTACACTAAGAAGACAAATGTCCCTATGATTACCACATACTTCTTTTTCCCCTTTTCCTTAGTACCAGGGAATAATTATTCCTGACTTCCAATCCTCCGGGACTCTATCCTCCTCCCAGGCCAATCTGCACATCTTCCACATCCATTCTACTACTATCTCTCCCCCAAGCTTCAGCATTTCACCACACACACCATCAATTCCTGGAGCTTTCCCCAATTTGACTTTCTTCATTGCTTCCACAACTTCCATCCTACTGATTTCTTCCTGTCTTCTCACCTTCCTCCTTCCCCCAGCCATTCCCCAGTCATTTATACTCGCATTACTTTCATTCTCTGTGTTCAACAATTCATTAAAATGTTCTCTCCATCTCCTCAATTTTTCTCCCTTCTCAACCAGTAATCTACCATTTTTGTTTTTCACTCCCCTACTAACTTCATTGCCACCCAGTCTGACTCTCTTCACGTCTTTCCAGAACATTTTCTTACATTCCCTCCATTTGACACTCAAATTCCTTCCAAATTCCTCATCCACTCTGTTCTTCCTCTCTCTTACTAATCTTTTCACCTCTCTCTTCCTTTCTACATATAACTCTCTCTTCCATCTCTCAACTTCTTCCACGCCTCTATTTCTCATTCATTCATTGTATGCTTTCTTCTTTTGTGCCACAGCTTGTCTCACTTCTTCATTCCACCATGCTGTTCCTTGCACCCCCTTTCATCTTCTCTTCACCCCACACACCACCTCACATGCTGCATATATCTCCTCTGTGAATATCTTACACACACCTTGCACATCCCCCATCTGCTCCAATTCATATGTACCCAATCGTTCCTCCACTTCTTTCTTATATTCTGCCTTTTTCTCATCCTCTTGTAACCTTTCCACTCTCTTTACATCTACTCCTTCCTTCTGTCCTTCTCTTCTTCTATTTCTCCATTTTACTTGGACCTTGATTCACCTTCCACATCCCCCATCTGCTCCAATGCATATGTATCCAATCGTTCCTCCACTTCTTTCTTATATTCTGCCTTTTTCTCATCCTCTTGTAACCTTTCCACTCTCTTTACATCTACTCCTTCCTTCTGTCCTTCCCATCTTCTATTTCTCCATTTTACTTGGACCTTGATTCACCTTCCACATCCCCCATCTGCTCCAATTCATATGTACCCAATCGTTCCTCCACTTCTTTCTTATATTCTGCCTTTTTCTCATCCTCTTGTAACCTTTCCACTTTCTTTACATCTACTCCTTCCTTCTGTCCTTCCCTTCTTCTATTTCTCCATTTTACTTGGACCTTGATTCACCTTCCACATCCCCCATCTGCTCCAATTCATATGTACCCAATCATTCCTCCACTTCTTTCTTATATTCTGCCTTTTTCTCATCCTCTTGTAACATTTCCACTCTCTTTATATCTACTCCTTCCTTCTGTCCTTCCTTTCTTCTATTTCTTCATTTTACTTGGACCTTGATTCTGACCACGCATGCACACGCACGCACGCATGCACATGCACGCACGCACGCACATGCACGCACGCACGCACGCACACACACACACACACACACACACACACACACACACACACACACACACACCTAGGCGCCAAACTGTTAATCGTTAATTAATGAAGTTAACTTTTTCGTTAATGATTTAACTTAAGTTAACTATGAAAATCATTATCGGAATTAACTTTCATTACATTTAACTTCCGTTAACTCAAGTCCATTAACCTAAAAATATAAGATAACCAGTTACACGTCTGTTCTATTTAATTTACCTTAGCCTAGCCACGGCCTCAGACATACCTGAATGTGCGTCGTATGAGACTAAGTTTTGCGTTTGTGTGTGTATTGTGGATTTGTTGTATCGGATTTCAGAGGCTCTGTCTCATTGGTCTCTCTCTTACTACCAATAACATCCACAGCTTCACAATTCATCTACTACACTACTGTACATACTTTTTATTGCATTTCCATCTTTTGTGTGTGTTTAGCATATTATATTCTGTTATGTATACTGTATCTATAGAGGTAGCACTTGACATTTCATAAACTTTTAAAAGCTTCTATTATTTTCACATTTTCAATACAGACACGTGTGTGATTCTGATGTTATACATCATCATGGCATGATGGCATCTCAAGAACTTGAATCTTTTGACACTGATGACGTTGTTGAGGTTGAAACTGTTGGTGCCAGTGGACCTTAGCAGGAGCAGGCTTGTTTTAGGGCAAATCACTTTTTTTAATACACAGTAACATTAACGGATTATCGATAACTCCCGTTATATTTTCAACTAATTAATGGTTATCGAAGTTAACTTTTCGGTTAATGGATTAACGGTTAACGAAGTTAACTATTTGATTGACAGTGCCCACCTCTGTATATACTGTACTGTATGTATATATATATATATATATATATATATATATATATGTATATACACTGTGTATATATATATATATATATATATATATGTATACATACTGTATATATACTGTATATATATATATATATATATATATTTTTATACACAGTGTATATATATATATATATATATATATATATATATATATATATATATATGTATATATACTGTATATATATATATATATATATATATATATATATATATATATATATACTGTATATATATATATATACAGTACCCTCGCGTCCAACATGGTAATATTGTCATGCATGGGTCCCGTCTTGGACCAAAAACGTGTTGGACAAACAACAGAGCTTATGGGGAAAAATGAATTATGTCAGCAACCCTAGGAAAAGTCACCCTAAATACCTACCATATACCTATACATACTGTATATTAGTATTAATGTAATTATAATAAATGGTACTGTACTATGAATGATAACTAACCTTTTAGGACAGTGTTGGTGGGCTTGCTGGGAATGGAAGGTGATATCCGAGGCTGTAGGTAGTCCTACTGGGTCCCTGGAGGATGGCTGCTGGCTTCACTAGCAGATAATGGCTGCTGCTCCTCCTCAACCTCCCTCATAAATCCTTTGAAATTCCTCACCCCTTTCTTCTGCCTCTCGATGAATTCTAGCTTGTTGGCCTGAGGGAGGTGCCACCGCTTCTTGGGGTTCTCATAAGGCTTCCTAGGCATTGTGAGCAGGGTAAAATTCAGTAGCAAGGGCAGAAAATGCAGCGAGAAAAAAGCACCATCTAATGTGAATTATGCGACTGAATGGCACTGTGGCGGGAGAAATTTAAATAAAACATCACTTGAGAGCAGAAGTGTTTTTCATTGGGCAACATCACAATCACGTCATGATAGCGGGTGGGGGATTCTACTTGACTGGAAGTTTTGATTGGCTGTCAGCGTCACAGGAATGTCCGGTATGACCGAGTTGGACCAGGGGTGATCGTGCTAGAGGCGAATTCTGCGGATTTTGCCCACTTGTCGGAGCTCTGTCAGTGTTATGCTTACGCACACGTTTTACAGTACTGCACTTAAATCGTATTAAATCGTACTAATTTTTTGCTCTCCGTGCTGGACGTGAATCGTGCTGGACAAACGCGTGTTGGACGCGATGGTACTGTATATACAGTATATATATATATATATATATAAAATCCATCCATCCATTATCCAATCCTATGTTGCCCCAAGAGGAGCATAGGAGCCCAGGCTAGGCAAGCTGGTCCTGACATTTAAGATGAGAGTGACCAGCCTCACTCATCCCTGAGTGGCAGTACATGAGCAATAAGCCCCAACCACCCCTTGGATATAAATCTGCACCAGCTCAATCCGACTGGAGTGCCTTAATTACGCACTAAACCACCTGGTTTCATAATTTGGTTATAAGGTTACAACCCAGCATAGTAAATGGTTTCCTGGTGTACAAGAAACTATCTGGCTTGTCACTCAGTGTAGTCACCCACAGGCAGAAGGAAAAGGAAAGAATGAAGGAAAAAAAGACAGAAGAGGGAGTGTAAAGTCACCTGTAGGCAGAAAGAAGATGAAAGATTGAAGGAAAGAAAGACAAAAGAGGAAGGAAGGAAGAAAGGAAAAGACAGACACCCAAAGCATCATTACATCAAGTGAGTGGATGGTGAGCGCCCCCACCTACCACAGTTATATAATAAATAAGCATATATATGTGTATACAGTACATATACATATATATGTACCTAATACATACAATATAGTGTGTATCTATCTATCTATCTATATATATATATATATATATATATATATATATATGTATGAATAAATATACAGTAAACCCTCGACATAACAAACTAATTGGGGGAGGGGTGGGTCGTTATATCTGAAAGTCCGCCGATGGTCATTATTAACCAAGGGATTACCGACCCAAGGTCGCTATACCTGTGGAGTCGTTTGGTCCTACGTGCACAACCACAACTTACTCTATGAAGTTTCACATGGACGATTCAATGGTTTATATAGTTATACAGTACGTGTACAGTAAATATCATCCAGTATAAAGTTGTACATATAAATACAATGCCTATAATGTAGTACTGTTACAGTACACTTACCATGCAAGGGAGCGAACTTCCACCAGATATAGTGACCAAAGGTTGCTACATCCGGTGGAAGTTCGCTCTGGAAATGGTGGGTCGTTGTATCCAAAGTTCACTATAAAAGGGTTCGTTATATCGGTTTACTGTACAGTACAGTATATAATATCCATCATCCAATCCTATGTTGCCCCATGAGAAGTGTAGGAGCCCAGGGCTAGGCAAGTTAGTCCTGACATTTAAGATGACAGTGTATGTATATATTTGGTTTTCTTTAGCACCTCCATAAACACAAGTTGATCAAGATCTGATACACCTTTATTTTAAAAAAATATATATATATACAGTATATATCTGGTCTAGAACTTTCATGAACACAAGCTGATTCAGACCTGACACACCTGTATAAAAAAATAAAATAAATAAAAAAATTTAAAAAAAAGCGAATATCTAGTTTTGTCAAGAACTTCCACAATCACAACCTAATCCAGACATGAAGAAGACATGTACTGCCTCACAGACCTCTGGGAACCAGGAATGTCATTATCACACCTGTGGATAAGAAAACAAGTTACAAGACTGCATATTTTCTCTCCACTTCTAACAACATAATGTGTTTTTCATGGTTGTGAAAATGGTACATGAAGTTATTTACAGTACCAAAATATCACTGCATAACTTGTACCTCATGAGAAATGGGAAACTGGATATGGACGGCAAAGCAAAAATAATCATACTGATCCTCTTAAAGTACACACATATATATATATATATATATATATATATATATATATATATATACAGTCACTGCTCACATAATGCGTGAATATTGTTCCTGGCAGGTCCCGCTTATGAAAAATTCCGCGTTATACAGCCATATGTTTACATGTTAAAGGGTTTCATGGTACCCAAGCCAGCCCCAACTTCACCTTTTGGGGCAATTTTCCAGGATTTTTCCCAGGACATTTATCTACCTAAAAATGACAATATCACAATGTTTGTTCATGAAACGCCATTCATTAATATGAAATCATGTTTCCCTTGTTTTTCAGGACCAGTTGGATGCGTTTTGGCATGGAATCACTTAGATCTTTAAAGTAATCTAAGAATATTTCTTTGCATCAAACATTTATCAGCTCAGTCTTGAGGTTGTCCAAATTGGATGTCTTCTTCTCTACCAAGATTTTCTTCATCATTGCCAAGCAGTTTTCTTTCGAACTTAGATCCGGGCTGTTGCCAGGCTGGTCGAGGACCTCAATCCGATTATCTTGAAGCCATTTTGTCACCTTTCTTAACTTGTGACATGGAGCTGAATCGTGCATGAAAGAGTCGCACCCATGAATAGCAAAAAAGTTTAACAAATGATCTTTCAGAACTTGAATGTACTGGCCACCATTCATCATCAAGTTCTTAGGAAGAAAGTAGAGGCCTCCCCTTCCCATTTCACCTGAGAAACACCCCCATACCATCACTGATTGTGGGTGCTTAACAGTCGGCTCTGCGTAAGCTGGGTCATATCGACTACAGGAAGCAGGGTGACGAACCTTTGCAGAATGGACCTGGAACGCTTGAAATGTGCTTTCACTGGAAAACATAACTTTTCTCCACTCATCTGATGTCCAGCGTGCATACTTCTTGGCAAACTATCTATCTATCTATCTATCTATATACAGTATATAGATAGATAGATGGATACATATAGAGATATATATACCATATGTATATCATATATCTAATATACTATAGCACTAGCCATGTGTGTGTGTGTGTGTGTGTGTGTGTGTGTGTGTGTGTGTGTGTGTTTTGGGCAGCCAAAACTACACATTCAAATCACACCAAAATTGGCACAAAAATCACAAAAAAATCGCTGATGTAAAAAAAATTGGTCCCATCATGATTGAAAAACTTTTACTATATTTAAAGAGCGATCACATTTTGACCAAAAAATGCTGCTCCCGGAGCCCGGCATAGGATCTCAGTAGAATTTTTTGCCCAGAGGGAGAACTAAAATAAACTGTAGCAGTAGCCGTGTGTCTGTGTGTGTACTTCGGACTTGCATTTGGACAACTTGGGTTCCATTCCCGAAGCTGCAAATAACACGATCAATTGGTCATATTAAAAAAAATCCAAGTGACAAAGTTACACTAGAACAGCATATAAACGCGAGAGCCCTCCGCAGGAGCAACTGCGAGGGGCTTGAAGGGCGCACGAGCACTTGTATCTATCTACTGCCAGAGGCCTCATACCCAGAAGGGATGGCCACAAATAAAATGCCTCGATGTCACCCTGTCCAATGCCACTTCACTGCTTTGCTCCTAGCTCACACCACCCCACTCTCATGGACCTTTCCACTCCATCCCTCCATCTCATCCTCGGCCTCCCCCTCCCTCTCCCCCCTTCCACCTCACTCGCATACACTCTCATCACTAGTCTCTCGCTCTCCATCCTCTCCAGACAGCCTGTATTTCTCCTAATGCTTTCTATCATATGCACATTATATATATATATATATATATATATATATATATACTGTATATATATAGAGTAATCCCTCCACTATCCAAAGTAATAGAGCCAAAGGCATGTCCGGAAAGTGGGTCCGTCCGGATAGTGGGCCCCTGCCTGCTGGACTGTTACTTAAGGACCCTAACCCAGCCTAACTTTGAAAGCCACCTAAAGAACTCCCTACAGACTTGCATAGCACCTATTAAACCTATTTAAGACCCTGTTCACACCAACAATGGACATAAAGCATGAAATAAATGAAGAGGAACCAGAGAATGAGGAAATAGAAGTGGTTATGGAACGTATTTAAAAGTGTACAGGGTACTTATGGCCGTCTGTGGCCGCCTCCTCTTAGGCTCTGGTAGTTGTGAAAATGCTCTTGAAGCACGTACAGAAATCCAGTGTTGTGCTACACTTAATTCTTTGCACTGAGTTATAACTGTTTAACACTGCACATTCCGTTCTTAATTGCGCCACGCCAGTTTCAACCGCCACTTTGTGCTCCACACTTAATCCTTTGCACTCTAAATTCTAATTTCTTGACACTGCATAACACTATAAATTCCCAAGTGGTCTAGTGGCGATGTATTGCAGTTTATTCACTGTTTATTCACAAAAATGAGCTCGTGCAGCATCCATTGCAATAAACATCCATCCTCGATGATGATTAGGCAGTAACTTGGGACAGGGTTGCCAGATCTGAGCTCGGCCACATTACCAAACTCCTCAATTTTCATTACCAATTTAACTTTTCATTACCAAATTCTTAAAGGAAGCATTTATTCTTCACTAATTATATGTACAAATGGAAATAATCACTCTCCTTATAATCAGCAGCATGTTTATTTCTGCGTTATATATGCTAGCATAGATTAATCAAAGACAGCATACAGTCCACTGTCTTCATTCTCTATATCTTCATACATGTGAAAAATCTGTTTGGTAATGGATCATGCTGATTCACTACCAAACTTTTCAATACCAAATTGGCCCACATTTGGTAATGAAAAGTACCAAATGGCATCCCTGACTGGGGAGGGGGGAGAGGGGAGGAGGGAAGGGGTGAAGGGGCTGTGGTGTAAACAGCTGTTTGGTGCTGAGCGGCAATTTCAAATTATGGGTGGGAACAAATTTGGATTTTTTTGATTTTTTTTTCTTTTTTTTTTTTGGCCATTTTTGGGTTCCAAAGGTCCAGGCCCACAATGTTCGGTAAGTGGGGAGTCCGGAAAGTGGGCATCCGGATAGTACAGGGATTACTGTATATATATACAGGTCTCCCTCGCTTTATGATAGGTATGCGTTCCTAGAAAGGCAATCGTATACCAAAATATCGTATAGCAAACTTAAGGTTTAATGGGAAAAACAGAGATGCATTCCTGGACTCTTATATAAGAAATCCAGCACCCATACAAGTGATCTAATATGCAATAATAATGATGCTTTATGTACTGTAGTGCATCTGAATCACATATGAATGTACATTTGCACACATAAAGACATGAAACAGCATAAACAATGACATGAAATACGGTACAGTATGAAGAACGGGAAAAATAGTAATATCCTGGGCACTGACGCACACAGGCACACGGAGGTTGTAAGCCTGGGGAGGTGGTGGCTCAATCGGTCTTAGCGGACCCAGGTCCAAATCTCCGCTGGGGCAGGAAACAGTTTAAGGATTTGAATTTCATTAAATTAGGCTTTACTGATCTACCAGAAGCCCCGCCGACATGTTGTAAAAATATCCCTGCTAATACCAATAAACCAGTCCTGCATGAGACAGCCCTAGCATGTATTCAGTATGGACGGTGGGTGTTAGCACCGAAGTGGTGACATGTGGAGGTGTATGGTATGTAGGAGGACTGCTGGGCCTTGATAGCAGGCTGTGAAGCCTATGCCCAGAGTTGGACAAAAAAAAAAAAAGCTGAACAAGCACGTGGGTGAGACTGGCAGTGATGCAGTTTCAGGGCAATTCGCCGTCAAGTCAACTTGTGTCACAAAAATAACAAGATAATTCGCCATCATTAATGTTGACAGCTATGGGTGACACTAGAATATAATTCAAAGGCAATTATAGCCAGGAAGAAACAAGTTAATTATTGACTAAAGGTCCAACTAATAAATAACATCCAAAGCCTATGCTATTGAACATAGACTTTGATGGATCCCCCTGAAATACTGTATAGTTATTAAAGTATTCTATCTATCTATCTATCTACAGTAGGATCTCGACCTTCGATTAATATTACTTCAATATTTCGTACCATGATCAGACTTGCCTGCTCGTCCCAAATTCATGCTTCGATTTCAAAAGTCGTGCTTCGATCACTCAAGCCGGGTTGCGAGCACAAGTTGAAGCCCATCTGTTCATCTGTCATGCCAGCTACCGGCCGCTTGGTGAAGCTTGCCCTCATTCAAACGTTTGAAATCTTTTTTGTGATGATGGAGGCAGTGAAAGCATCAGCAGCAGTGGCCATGGTGACTAGGACAAGGATAAGGAAGCAGGTGTTCACTCAAGCGGGGTTGGGGCGAGTGCAAGTGATGGCAGCGAGGGTGGCACTGGTGGCTGGCAACAGTGACTCAACCGTCGCCTCAGAACCAGTCGGGACAATATTGCTGTCAAGTCAATTCGCCATCACAACAATAACAAGACAGTTCGCCATCATTAATGGGCGATGCTAGAATATAATTCAAAGGCGACTACAGTGATGAAGAAACAAGTTAATTATTGACTAAAGGTGCAACTAATAAATACTGTGATATCCAAAGCCTAAGCTACTGAACATAGACTCTGATGGATCCCCCTTAAATATAGTTATTAGAGTATTGATTAATTAATAATATGCATATTTATAGAATGACGGCGAATCGTCCAGGGTGTGAACTGTCCTGACGGGGAATCGTCCATGTTTTGATGGCGAGTTGTCTGATGGCGAACTGAGGTGAGTTGTCTTAGAACCCAACACTCACCACATGAGCGTCATTCTTTCTATATTAAAGTGTGTGCAGCCTGTATTTCTTGCTTTTATTGCTAACAGTAAGCAAATATGTACCTAAATATAAGCAAATACAGTATACGGCTGTGTTAAGATTTTGGGTGGGTATAAGAGTATACGTAAAAGTTGATGTAGGTTTGTTGGTGACACTCCGGTCCCATTTATTTTTTTCCATACGTTTACCAATCCGCACTTTGATAAATCGCATTTTGATCGTTTTTTTGGGTCCCAAAACTGATCGAAGATCGAGAGCCTTCTGTATTGCCAGACGCCAAAATCCCACAACGGGAGGCCATTAGATTTTGAGTTATTTGTTTTACGGGGAGGGACACTAACCCTCCACCAACCCACTTGTTCACATGTAGGAAGCACGTATGGTTTGGTTGTATGGTTACCACCCAGCACTATGGTTTGGTTGTATGGTTACCACCCAGCAATGTAAATGGTTTCTTGACTTACAGGAAACCATTTGGCTTGTCACTCAATGTAAAGCCACCTGTAAGAGAAAGAAAAGCAATAAGAAGTGACAGGAAAGATGGGAGAAATAGGAAGTGAGGAGGGCAGGCACAGAAAAAGAATGATAAAGGCCAAGGAAGAAGTAGGCAGCACTAAATCAAGTGAGTGGATGATGGTCACCACCACCTACCACTATTAAAGTACAGGTATTGATTAAGTAATAATAAGTATATTTATAGAATGAAGGGGGATCGTCCAGGGTGCAAATCGTCCTGACGGGGAATTGTCCATGTTTTGACAGCAAATTGTCTGACGCCGAACTGACTCGATGGCGAACTGTCTCAGAACCAGTGATGCTTGGTTGGCGGAAGCATGGGAAACTGTATGCGCGGGGTGGGTATGCCACGCAACTCTCAGGTGATCTGCCTGTGAGCAGAGGATTTCTCCACAATACCAATCGTAAATGTGGGGGAGCTCAATTGTAAAACGAAACATCGTACAATGAGGGAGACCTGTACGTATGTGTGTATATATATATATATATATATATATATATATATATATATATATGTATATATATATATATATAAATATATATATAAATATATAAATATATATATATAAAATAATTTGGTTTTACGCCAGGTATCCCCGAAGGACTATGGCGTTGCCCCTGGGCAGAGGACTTTTGGACTGAAGCGTCTAGCATTTTATGACCAGATGCCCTTCCTGATGTCTACCAATGACCCATGGGTGGATTCGATCCTCTGACCCTTCGGTCAGAACGGAGCGCTCTAATCCACTGAGCCACAGCTGCTACATATATATATATATATACAGTCGACCCTCTGTCCTCGCAGTTCTTCTGTTTGTGGTTTTGATTGTTCGCGGTTTGTCACCAGGAAAACTAAATCACCTTTTCTGAAGTCCAGAGAAAAATGGAAACACATTCAAATCGTGCGCCACACACTGCATACCGCCCGCAGCACCACCCCCGCATTATTTTGAATCTCTCGCGGCAGGCTTTCTCATTCTCAGGTTCCGAGATAATTCGCCGTCAATACATGGACGATTCCCTGTCAGGACAATTTGCACCCTGGACGATTCCCCATCATTCTATAAATATACTTATTTTTGAATAATTACCGTAATACTTTAATAACTAATTTTCAGCGGGATCTATCAAAGTCTATGTTCATTCAATAGCGTAGGCTTTGGATATAATTTATAAGTTGCACTTTTAGCCAATAATTAACGTGTTTCTACTTCGCTGTGGTCGACTTTGAATTATATTCTAGCATCACCCGTAGCTGTCTTCATTAATTTTCATTGGTACTACAACATCCTGGGTATATTTTAAAACGACTCTGAAGAGGTACAAGTATATGTTCATCTCAAATGACAATATCCAACGTGTTATTCTGATCGGCCATAGTGGACGCAAACTGTGGGGAAAGATATGGCTGAGCCTCAACAGATGTCACTACATTTATTATAAAAACAATAAACCACCACCACTTTTAAAACTTGTATATTTAAAAGACTATTACAGTACATAAATAAATGACGGGGAATCTTCCTGACGGCAAAAAGTCCTGACAGCGAATTGTCTTGTTATTGTTGTGACGGCGAATTGTCCCGAAACCCATTCTCACTGTGACCACACTTGTGTGTGCTTGTACTCACTGATCTCTCCGTGACACCATCATTTTATCTACCATGGGCCCTAAGAGAGTAGCCAAGACATCTCCTGAAGGCACCCCAAAGTGCCAGAAGAAGGTAATGACCCTGCTGGAGAAGGTAGAATTGCTAGACAAGTTACAGGAGGGAAAATCCCGGTAACAGTGGTGGAGGGTGAGAGTGTAGCTGTGACGAGCAATGTGAGCGGCCATCCACCTACGCAATTAAACTGTTTTTTTCATACTTTAATTATAAAGTGTTTATTGACATGTACACAGGGGTTTTCTTTCATTAAAGAAGGAAATGGGGGGCTAGGAGTGTTTTTAGGGGGGCACCAATTTTACATGGATTTTCGATCTTCATGGGGGTCTCAGGCCCCTAACCCCCACGAAGACAGAGGGTCGACTGTGTATATATATATATATATATATATATACTGTATGAAGCCTCTGTGGTACAGTGGTAGAGTGTGTGTTTCGTACACGGGTGAACCAGGGTTTGCGCCCCGCCAGGGTAATAAACTTTGGGAGTGTTCACCTGGCCACGTACTGCATTGGCGGACACAAGGGGTGCCGTGGTTGAACCAGTGTCGCTTACCATAAAGTATGCTTTCACCCAGTCGGCTTGCGCGGGCCGATTACACTTGGTTCACAGACTACACACACATCCAAAGCCAATCCAACACTACAATTACACTTACAAGCACTTCTCACCCTACATACAATCTCTACTAGACAGCCTAAGCCACTTGGTAGAGATACATTGGCTGTATCGTCCCGACTTCGGTCGGGATAGGCCGGTCCTGCAGTTGATACTCAAACGGCTGATGATGATGATATACTGTATATATATATAAATATACTCGACCCTCGATTTGCCGGACTAAAGGGGGGGGGGTAGACCAGTCCGGGAATGGCAAAAGTCCAGCCCCGCATACCATTCCCGGATTATTACCATACTTTGTCCGAATTCTCCAATATTGTCTGGCAATTATTCCGATAATCTAGAGCATTCTAGAATGTAGGCTACCTATACCAACATAACTAACATACACAGTACATAAAATAATAACACTGATGCAATAACAATAATAATAACTGACACAATGGCTGTATATTGCTAGCTACAACTCTAAGAACGGTAGTTTAGACAGTTGTTGACGAAAATGTGAAGGGTATGATAGAAGAAAATCAGAAAGCTGAGGAAAAAAAAGGAAAATGAACATGGAATGGAGCACCACAAGCTCAGCCAACCACTAATGATACAAACACGCAATCTTGGACCAAATTGGCAATTTTAATTGGAAAATATTTTAATCTTTATCGCCATATAGGTTTGCACACCTAATTATTTGAAATTCAGTCAAAATTTTGTGCTTAATTTAATTATTAACAGAAAATCAGGATTCAGAGTAAAAATTTTTAAAAGTTAGCATAAGTGTTTTGCCTCTAGCCTAACAACTCGCCTTGACGGATTTTTCTTTTGTAATAAATATCAATTTACAATGCAGATACAATTTTTTGTACTCAAAATAAATATTTATGCAAAACAGAAGTCTGTCAAGGCGTCCTGATGATCTGAAGGGGAAATATCTGCTAACATTGGCCAACCATTAATCAGCTGATTGAGATACAAACAGTCATCGAATGTAATCTCGATCTTGGACAGAATTGGCAATTTTAATTGGAAAATATTTTAATCTTTATCATCATACAGGTTTGCACACCTAATTATTTGAAATGCAGTTAAAACTTTGTGCTTAATTTAATTATTAAGAGAAAATCAGGATTCAAAATGAAAATTTCTTAAAGTTAGCAGAAGTGTTTTGCCTCTAGCCTAACAACTCACCTTGACGGACTTTTGTTTTTGGATAAATATCGATTTACAATGCAGATACCTTTTTTTTTTTTTTTTTTTTGTACTCAAAATAAATATTTATGCAAAATAGAAGTCTGTCAATGTGTGCTGACGATCTGAAGGGGAAATATCTGCTAACACTGGCCAACCACTCATCAGCCGACCGAGATATAAACACTGATGATCTGAAGGGGAAATATCTGCTAACATTCGTGCATTTTAGCTCTGAAACCAAATTTTTAAATTAAGTTATATTAAGTAAAATTTTTTAAGTAGATTTCAAATAATTAGGTGTGTATGAACCACGTACTGTGGTAAAAAAAATTAAAATACTTTCCAGTGAAAAGTGCCGATGCAGTATTTAATCACACCGAGTCGGGTGAGCTAAGTGAGTACGAATGGACCCCACTGACTTTGTCCATAAGAAAATATATATATATTTTTATTACCTATGAATATTATTGTGTCCAAGACTTCCTTAAACTTTACTGTGTTATGCAATAAACTACAGTACATCCCCACAGTACGCGAGTTCTGAGTATGCGATCCCCCTTGTACGCAAGGACCTATTTTTTTTTAAATATTTGTGGTAGGTGGGGGCGCTCACCATCCACTCACTCGATGTACTGCTGCTCTCGGGTGTCTGCCCTTTCCTCTCTTCCATCCTTCTTTCCTTCCATCCTCTTCTGTTCTCTCCTTCATTCTTTCTTTGTCCTTCTGCCTACGGGTGACTTTACACTCCCTCTTCTGTCTTTCTTTCCTTCATTTTTTCCTTTTCCTTCTGCCTGTCGGTGACTCTACACTGAGTGACAAGCCAAATGGTTTCCTGTACACCAAGAAACCATTTACTACGCTGGGTGGTAACCATATAGCCAAATTTTGGCACCTGGTGGTTTAGTGGGTAATTATTGCACTCCAGTTGGATTGAGCCGGTGAAGGTTTATATCCAAGGGGTGGTTGGGGTTGATTGCTCAATAAATGTCGAGACCAACTGCCTAGCCCCAGCTCCTACGCTCCTCATGGGGCAAAGTAGGATTGGATGACGGATGGATGGATGGATTAGTGTATTTTTTCTTAGTACGCGAATTGAACTCCTTGTGAGACGGGCAGCGAAAAGTGGCCTAAATCTGGGGTTACCCTGATTATGCGACATTGCCCCCCCAAGCAGCGATAACAGGTAAAGGTCTATCTATCTATTGCCAGATGCCATAATCCAGTAAGGGGTGGCCATTTGACTCTGAGTTATTGGTTTTACAGGGAGGGGCACTAACCCTCAACCAACCCACTTGCTGATACGTAGGAAGCACGTATGGGTTGGTTATATGGTTACCACCCAGTGCTGTAAATGGCTTCTTGGCTTACAGGAAACCATTTGGCTAGTCACTCAATGTAAAGCCACCTGTAAAGGAAAGAAGAGCAACAAGAAGTGACAGAAAAGATGGGAGATATAGGAAGAGATGAGGGCAGGCACAGAAAAAGAATGATAAAGGCTAAGGAAGAAGTAGGCAGCACTACATCAAGTGAGTGGATGATCGTCACCACCACCTACCACCAATGATTTACCTAGTAAAGCCATAATCTTGTAGGTTTATTTTATGTTAGGTAATATGTCTTAGATAGTTTCCCTGTATAGTACAATACTTAGGTCTGAAAGGCGTTTCAAGGGTTGCCCATGAAGGGGGGTGCCACCCATATGTAATTTTTCTCAAAAGTTTATGTATTCACAGTACGTGAATTCCTAGTACGCAACGTCCTCTGCCACCCATATAGGCACGTACAAGGGGGATGTACTGTACTTATAGTGGCACTTGAGAGAGGTAAGAGGTAAATGAGATATTGCCATGAGTTAGGAGCTGGTGCCGTGAAGCGAGTTGGTGGCCAAGATGCGTTTCATGTATGAAAATAATTTCTTGTGTTACAAATGGCTTTATTGAGTCAAAACCTTGCTAAAATTATACTGTGTTGTGCAGCAGACTGCTTATAATTTTATATGAGAGAATAATGGTTGGACTTTTGTTGAGAATCCCAGACTTGTACAGGCACTTGTCTGGCATTTGATAATATAGTCCGGCCTCAGCCCATGTCTGGGAAATCTGAAATCCGGGAAATAGGGGTCTGCCAAATCGAGGGTCGAGTGTATATATAAAATCATCAGCATCCGGACCTCCTTTCCCGGAGTAACAACATCCAGACAGCCCAAGTTTGCCCTATTCAATGGGCCACGCTTTCATTCGCTCATCATTTACGCTCCCGGAATCCTGGCTCTATCTGATACGCCAAAAAACTTTCACCACATTCTGTAGCTTCACATAAACGTATCCAATAGAGTCAATCCAAATGCTGCAACACTGAAAAGGGGTGCCAAATCCCTGATCATGTACTTCTTCTCACAACATTCATCCAGCCAGCTTGATCTCTTTCAGTCCCCTAGCCTCACCAACTTACATACTACTCTTCTTCACACACTCATCCAACATATCCCTCCACCTTCTCTTTGGCCTACTTCGCCTCCTCCCTCCTTCAAATTCACTCAGATATATTTTTTTCACCACTCTATTGTTATCCATTCTCTCCACACGACCATAGCATCTCAGCACACTCTCTTCAATTCTGGTGCCCACAGACTTTCTCATTCTGCATCTTTCACAAATCACATTATTTTCTATCCTATCAACTCTCTGTACTCCACATACATTCTTCAGCAATCCCATCTTGCCTGTTCTCACTCTTGATTTTTCATTTTCATGCCACACTATAGTCTCACTTCCATATGTTAAAGTTGGCACTAATACTCCTTCATGTAAGCCTCATGCAGTTGCAAAACTCAAGCCTTGGTTTCTTATCAAGGCCTTCATAGCACCAGCTACTTTCCTTTCTGGTGTCACTCTATTTTCCACTTGGTTTGCACATTTTCTCCTCTTTTCTGCCACTGTACCCAGGTATTTGAACTTTCTCACCAATTCTATTCTCTCTTCATTCACTGTAACATCACAATGAGAGTCACATTCTCTCTTGATCACCATCAGTTCACTCTTTTCTACATTTACTCTCAAGACACGACGCTCACAGACATCAACAAAACTCTGCACTAGTCTACCAAGTTCTTGTCCAGTATCTGCAGGTAGTACTGCATCATCAGCATACAGCAAATTTAAGATATTCCATCCATTAACATTCATTACCATTGCCATCCCTCCCTCCATTACTCATGTTTTTACTTCTCTCATCACCCCATTCATTATATATTGAACAACCATGGGCATATCACACAACCTTGTCACATGCCCACACCGATCATGAACCAATGATTTAGATGTCCATTTACCCTTACACATGCTTCACTACCATCATTAAACTCTTGACAGCACCTGGGAGCTTATCATCTACACTGTGAATGTGCAAAACCTTCCACAATCCGTCTCTGTCTACTTTGTTGTATACTTTTTCTAGATCCACGTATGCCATAAACGCATAGTCCTTCTCACAAGCCTTCTCTCCTATCTGTCTACCTGCAAACATTTGATCCACACATCCTCTGCCACTCCTCAATCCACCCTGTTCATCACTCACTAGGACTTCTGATATCTCTCTTACTTTATAATAATTCTTCCATATACCTTCCCTACCACACTCAATAAACTTATGCCACGATAATTCTTGCACTCACTTCGCTCACCTTTATTTTTGTACAGGGGTACAATCACAGCCTTTTTCCATTCTGCAGGCATAGTTTGACTCATCCATGCCTTCTTACACATCTCCAACAAGCACTTCATTCCACTCTCTCCACTACACTTAAGCATCTCTGCATACACCTCATCAACCCCAGCTGCTTTCCCATTTTTCAGCCGCTTCACAGCGTTTTTCTCTGATTAGGTGTCACGTTTCCTGGCACCGCATTCCTTCTCTGCACACCCCCAAAACCAATCATGTTTACATTGCCTCTGCCCTCTCTACTCCCATTCATGAGGCTTTCAAAATACAGTGGAATTTCGAATTTCGACAGTTCAGAATTTGACAATTCAAATTTCTATGCTTTTTGGAGTGGTCCACCTACCTCACTTTTCGATGCATATCGTGTGTTTCGATGCTCTCAGGGCCAGATTCTAACCAAAACAAGCAAAGATAATATTTTTGATGCAAACCAAAATGCTAGAAGTGAAGGAAAATTATAAGAAAAAGTATGAGCCTAACCTAACATGTGACATGTGTCAAGAAGAGAAGGAGAATCAACATCATTTATTCATATGTGAAGCATACGAAGATATGGTTCCGAGACAATTCACCGACAAGTCAATTCGCCATCAGATAATTCCCCGTCAAAATATGGAAGCAGCCAAAAGAGAAATGGCAAAACAGGAAAGGGCAGAAATACACCAAGTATACACTTGCTGACAGTATGGTAATACAATGCAGAACTACAGTTACTTAACCACAATTATAGTTCATAAAGATTACAGGGGGTGGGGGCAAAAAATCATGATTTTACGTAGTTAGGTTTGGAGGTCCCGGACTCAAACTAATTTTTCCCATAACAAGTTCAGTTTAAATTTCGATGAATTGAATTTCGCGGTGATTTTTAGGCATCTATGGCAGTCGAAATTCGAAATCCCACCGTATTCTTTTCATCTGGTCCTTACATCATCCCCATGGGTTGATGATCTATCGCTTACATTGTCCACACTTTCACATTTCATTTCACTGATCACTTCTGCAATTCTGCATCTTTTTCCAGAATAACTTCCTGCTTTCAGAGTAAGTTGCATCCATTTTTCTTCCTAGATCATCATTTATCTCCTTTTTCCTCTTCATGAGTCTCTTTACATGCTTCTTTCATTCAATGTATTCAGCTCTTATTTCAACTGAACCCCTGTCCTGTAACCATTCTAGTCACCTCTTCCTCTTTTCCTCTACTGTTCTCTTAACCTCATCCCACCATGCTGCACCTTCCTTCTTTGTTGTTACTTTTGCCACACAACACACTGCTTAAGCATTCCTGACTAGGCAATTCCTATATGCAATCCACAGACTGACCAGATCCATTTCATTCCAAATCACTGATTCCCACTCGTCCCCAACTTTGGTCCTGTATTCGTCTGCCATTTCTTTGATCCTCAGCTTCTTGACTTTCAGTCTTTCTCCCTGACTGCTCCTCTCTCTCCTGGTCCACCTCACTCCTCTCAGCTTAATCTTGCATATCACAATCATACGATCTGACAGACCTCCAAATCGTCCTCTCACGGCCCTCGTATCAGCAACCATTCCCAGCGTGCATGCAATCAATCGGGCTCCTTTCAACACGATCCCCGTTCCCTCATTACCATGTATATTTACCGTATGTGCATCTTTGTGTTTGAAATATGAGTTAGAAATACACAACCTCCTTTCCTGACACATATCCTTCAGTTGCTTCCCATTACCATCATCCCCTGGTACTCCATTACAACCTACTATGTTATCCTCAGGACCAGTGCCTACTCTTCCATTCATATCGCCCATTACGATCACTTTATAGCTCCTGGGCATTTCTCCCACTGCTTCATCCAGCTCATCCCAAAACCTGTCTTTCTCTCTCACTCACTCCTGTCATCACACAGTGCATACGTTACAACCACAGCCATTTTCACCTCAAACTTGAACCTGACATACATACACCTCAAGCTGATACATTTGTAATCTCTCATTCCACTCTGCCACACCTCATACGTTAACAAAGCAACTCCTTCCTTGCATCTTCCTCACCCATTCATGACCGATCTTACACACTTCACACCCTTTTGTCTTTGTTTCAAACAATGCCATCACAGCATTTCTCGCACTCTTCAACACATTCACTACTTTCACCCACTTGCTCTCCTCATTCACACCTCTCACATTCCACATGGCCATGCAAATCTGTCCATTTGGCTGGGGCCCTTGGCAGGTACTGGGGTCTCTGAGGCTCTCCAAAACATTTGCCATGATTAAATGATTTTGGATAAAGGAATCTGGGGGACACGACCCGGCCAAAAAAGAACCCGGTTACATGGTTACCACCCAGCGTAATAAATGGTTTCCTGGGTACAGAAAACTATTTGGCTTGTCACTCAGTGAAGAGACCATAAGGCATCCCTACACTGAGTGAGTGGATTTTGGGTGCCCCCATCTACCCTTAGATTTAAGTAATCAAAAAATTTCATTTTATTACATGGCAGACAAATAAAATGGACAGTGTAAAAGTCAGTTTTGGAGGAGGGCTGACTGTACTAATGTAACTTACCATACTATGAAGAGCACCTGGCACTATACTTACTTAGACCAATGATGCCAGACACTAAGAGAAAACAGCCAGTGTAGCCAACTGTGCTCCATAACAGCTGATTAACTCCGGCAATTAGTGGTCCTGAGACAGTCTGCAACAAGAAAGCACATATACTGTTGTTGCTGCTTTCAGTAACAGTAATCTACATCATAATACACAAGGCCACCACAGTGACTTGAAATTCAAATATGAGATCTTTATAGAGGCCAACAAATTTTTCAGAATAATCTGTATGAATTCTGTAACTCTATGCTGAAAAGGTGGAGCTATAATATTGTCTTCAACTGCATATTCCAAAAAAATTTTCATAGAAAGCTGCACTGCAAACCTAGATTACTGTAACTTAAATTGCAGATAACCTCTAGATGATTTTATTAACTCCAGAGAAATAATCTGTTGTGATACAGTTAAAAACAGTCTCCATTAATTCCTTCACGACCTTAGTCTTTTCTCCAGGCAAAATGAAACTAAATGAAAGCTGCTAGAAAATAACTACTATATACATTATTGGTCTGAGGGGGTTAGAGGTACAGGCCTACATCTAGTACTGAGTACAGTGCCAAGTATGCTAATAAACAAACACCAACTACTATTCCCTAAACATTCCTTTTATTAAACCAAGACAATAATTGGCAATCAACAAAATTTTTGCAGTGAAACTACAGACACCCATAAAACTGTGGAGAACCATGAAATTCCAAGCCAGTAATGCTGTAACTTCCAATGGGGGAATGAGAGATTGACTAAGTGAGGTATGTTAGTGAGGTGAAGGGGAGCAGAAGAAGGCAGAGACTGATGATCTATCTATCTATCTATTGCCGGACGCCATAATCCCGTATGGGGTGGCCATTTGACTCTGAGTTATTTGTTTTACAGGGAGGGGCACTAACCCTCCACCAACCCACTTGACACGTAGGGAGCATGAGACTGATGATGAGGTGGAAAAATGGGGTGGAGAGATTATGAGAATGGAGATGTCAGTTGGAGAGGGCAGCCTGATGGCACAGTAGAGGGTTATATGGAAACAAGTAATTTCTGGCCACCTCTTCTGGGATAAAGGCATCTGGCTATTAATACACTGACAGACAATCTTATGATGCATTTTTCATTGTATTCTTGCTACCACCAGATAGTTTCACTCAGCTAAGTAAAAACTTTGTAAACCAGGGAGGGAAAGATAGAACTTTTACTAACCCCATCACTACCAGGGTGCTATACTAGAGAAGTAGACTGTAGCACCAGTCGAGCAGGGCAGTACTCCCAAAGTGGATGGAAAGTTGATGACAGGTAGAGCTGGAGCTCCCGTTTCATCAGCCCCCGGGACTAGTTCCTGACCATCCCCCTTTGCTGAACTTTTTCAGTGTCTCAGTAACACAGAGAGTATGCCAGCATGCTCTCCAACACAAGTTTCTCTATCTACACCAAACTACATACACAGTACACACTACACTCCTTTTTCCAAAATTAAAAAAAAAGGAAAATCATTGCTACACAACACTCAGCCTCGGAGTCCCGGGGGGGGGGGGGGACCATAAATGCCCCCACCTTCCGCCCCTCTCCCGGTGACGAGTTGAGCTGCCTGGAACCACTGTCTGACTCACTTCTTCTTCATTTCTGCAACATTAGTGGCCTTTCCTCTAATTTTCGCTCTGTTGAGCACCAACTCTCCTCCTCTAAACCTCATCTTCTTTTTCTGACTGAGACTCAGCTGTCTGAGGGAACTGACAGCAAACCCTTCTCTGTATCCTCCTACTTTCTCTATACTCATTTCAAAGCCAAAGGTGGCTGTTGTGTATATATATGCAACGACTTATCTTGCTCTCGTGTTCTTGAACTTGATTCTTCTGAATTCTCTACACTCTGGCTTCAGCTTTCCTGTCATTCTCTGACTAAATATATCTGCACTGTTTACTTATCCCCTAATTCTATTATCAAAAATTCTACGACTATCTTACTTCTACAATGGAACACATTCTATCCATTTCTCCTTTCTCTGAAATCTCCATTCTACGAGATTTCAATGTCCACCATCACCTTTGGCTCTCCTCTCCTTTCACTGATCCACCTGGTGAACAAGCCTACATCTTTTCTATCCTTAACCCCTTCTTTACCTAAAATGTGTTTTGATGTACCCCCGTACATCGCCTGTAAACACCCGTGATACACCGGAACGCTACTGTGGTACGCTGGTACACCCTCTATTGAATGGCAGCTTATGGGTCTCAGGGTAGCCCGGTAAGGCTGTTTCTGAGGACCTCGTGTTAGCAACAGCTCTGTGTTTTGGCAACAAAGACTGTGATGAAGTTCTGACGAATTCTGACATCATAAGATACGTCATGACCGAGTTGCAGTGGCACCAATGACTTGCTCACTCTTCTGTGATGTAATCTCTTTTAGACCAATCATTATTTTATTTATAATTTCTACTACAGATATCGTACTATATATTCTGCTGACATACGGCAAAATTTACACCCCTTGGCCTGCCTGAGAGAGTCAGTTACCACGCACTTTACCACGAGATAGGGTGTACAGGATATTTTTCTCTCATGGCATCTCTGGCGGATTCTGATAGTGACGAGCTTATTCCTCATGAGGATACCTATTTAGATGTATAAGATGGTGATGCAGCAGTGTCTGATGTGTCAGTAGATGACCGTGATCCTGAAAATGATAGTGAGGTTGATGTGAGTGAGGAGAAGGAGGAAAAAGTAGTAACGAGCTTAGTGATGCTGCACTCTCGGCAACAAGTGGGTCAAGGTCGCCATCACCATCACGTGTGTCCACACACTTCATGCTCAGCTTACAAGGTAAATAAATAAACCATCCATCTGTGCTGCACATTTTTTTCAAACCAGTTTGTACAGTAACAGTACTTCAGCATATGTAAACTTATATACCATAATGAAAGTATTAAGAATATATGGAGTAGATGGGAAGTTGTTGAATGCTGTGAAGAGTATGTATGATGGTGCTAAGGCTGCAGTGCGTGTGGATGGTGAACTGGGTGAATTTTTCTCTTTGAAGGTTGGGTTGAAACAGGGATGTGTCATGTCTCCATAGTTGTTCAATCTGTACATGGATGGGGTAATAAAAGAGGTACAAGGTAGGGTAGTGGATGTTGGAGTGGCCCTTGTGAGAGAGGGTAGTGTTTGGAAACTCCCTGTACTGTTGTTTGCAGATGATACTGTGTTGTTGAGTGAAGACGAAGGAGAGCTGCAAGGCTTTGTGGATGAGTTTGGGAGAGTGTGTAAGAAACGGAATCTAAAGGTGAATGTAGGGAAGAGTAAAGTGATGGTCTTTGAGAGAGGTGAAATCAGTGAATGTACAGTGAGGTTGGATGGAGAGGAATTGGAAAATGAGAGTATGTTTAAGTACTTGGGTAGTGTGATGAGTAAGGATGGAGGTTTGGAGGGTGAAGTGCTTGAAAGGGTACAGCAGGGAAGAAAGGTTGCTGGTTCCTTGAAAGCAGAGATTAGAAGCAGGGAAGGGAGCATGGAAGTGAAAAAGTTACTACATGACAGTACTGTGATACCAACTCTAACGTATGGAAGTGAAGCTTGGACGTTGCTGGAATGACACAAGTCAAGAGTGAGAGCAGTGGAAATGAGTTATTTAAGAGGAGCCTGTGGAGTCACATGGAGAGACAGGCTGACAAATGAGGATATAAAGGAGCATTGTGGTGTGGATGTGGATGTGATAGGAAGCATTAGGAGGAATACACTGAGGTGGTTTGGCCATGTGGAGAGGATGGACAGTGAAAGACTGACGAAGAGAGGGTATGTAAGTGAGGTGGAGGGGGGAAGAGGGAGGGGGAGGCTGAGGATGAGATGGAGGGATGGGGTGGAGAGGTATATGAGAGAGGGGGGTGTGAGTTGGGAGCGGGGCTGTGAAATGGCAGGGGACAGGGCGACGTGGAGGCGATTTGTTTGTGGCCACCCCGAACGGGATTAACCCCTACACCGCGGGCTTGTTTACCAATGACTTGCGTGTGCTGCGGGGTTATTTGGGCTCCGACAGACTCTCAAAAAATATTTGCCAAAAATCAGTTATTAGTCCTAGAATAATAAAATTACATATGCTTATGGCACATACCTTCAGCTTTCTCCTGGAATGATCGTTGAGCCTTCGTCGGTTACCGTAGGACTTGTGGAGACCTCTGAAGTAGGGTAACGAAGTCTCCACTTTACACTTCCCGACAACCCGTAATATGATTACCACAGCCAGATACAAACACTATAAACACTATTCTACAATTTTCAAGTAGTTTGGGATCCATACTAAAAAAAAAAACACTGTGAAAGCAATGGAAATTACGAGCGCGTCTGATCATCGCACTGGCACTAGTTCGCTTTTGTTACTCTGTCATTTATTATTCATAAAACCCTTCACACTTTATATTTCTATTACTATATAACACTTATATATATCTACAGTCTTTATCCATAAGTTTCCTTCAGTAGTATTAGTTTATTGTCACTGTAGGGATTCAATTTCTTTCAGTAAAATACATAGCATTCACTTTCTCGTCCTGTATACTGGTATTGAGAGTGAATGTCACTTTCATCTTCATTCTCATAACTCATAGCATTCAGACATGCTAGAGTGAAACTTTCACTTTCATTACTCCTAGGGTATATACTCGTATTCTTATAATACTACTCATTTACATTTCTATTTACGTTCTCTATTTTATTTACGTTATTTACATTTCTATTTTATTTACACTGTGTTGTGCACTGTCACTTGAAATAACTTATAAAACTATTTTCCATTGTTCACGTATATTTACATTCATTACTTTCACTTGCTGTTTACACATTATTTACACATTATTTACAATTCCACTTGCACTGTTTTACTCAATAGAAAGATCGTAGTCACTCTTTTATCAATTGTCAGCCCTTTACCTCTTTCCACACGAGGTTTAGTAGGGGGTAAAGGTCACAGGGCCACTTGCATGGGGGTGAAAAAAGGCCTTGAAGTCAGCAAGAAGAAACATACGTACTCTCGCTTCGGAAGGTGAGAGTAAACTGATAACGGAGCGAGGGCCAGCGTGGAGGCCTGCTTTAGGGGTTATTCAGAGTTACCAATATTGGTTCTTGAAACAGCTAAGTCAAGCACTGATATGATTGGCAGGAAATCTAGACAATACATTATAAATTTGGTAGTTCCAGGTGAATGTAAATATCACTTAGGCTTCTCCCTTCCCTCCTTACATGTATATTTATTACGAAAATAGATTAGAGGCCTACTTAGGATATATATTCAGAGCTACCAATGTTATATCTTGAAACAGCTTTGTCTAGCACTGATATGATTGGCAGGAAATCTAGACAATACATTATAAATTAGGTAGTTCCAGGTGAATGTAAATATCACTTAGGCTTCTCCCTTCCCTCCTTACATGTATATTTATTACGAAAATAGATTATACGGCATATTTCAAGGGGAAAAAAACAGCGAAAATTAGCGAACGAGTGCACGTGAGGTGTTGTCAGGTGATGATTAGCCAATTCCAGGTGTATGGCACTCTCACTTACCTTATTTCTTTCTTGTATGTATTATTTGGTATAAGAATAGGACATAGGGCTTATTTCAACGGATGAAATCAGTGAAAAATTCCAGGGAAGATTTACTTAGCGTAGCACGGCCGGGCAGGCGAGAGGATAGGGTAATGGAGGGGGGGTAGGGAGGGGAGTCAAGAACGGGGAGAAATGGCTAAATTGTCAACAATGGATGGGAGTACAGATGAGATTAGGAGTGCTGACTAGTGTTGGACATTGGCAGTACTGATAGATGATACAAGCCCCCGCTTGGAAGCCCGGGTGAATTCAAAATAACACAGAATCACAAAAGCGACGCCCCGCGGTATGATCCCTTGCTCCCAAGCGTCACGAAAGTGACGCCCCGCGGTTAAGGGGTTAAGGTGTCTGGCAATTTATAGATGGATAGATTTTATAATCTTTTTTTATTACCAACATCATGCTGGGTTTATGTGATCATCAGTATACAAACAAATCACAAAGAGTGAATAGTTTCAGCTTGGCAAAAAATATACACTACCCCTCACACAACGGGAGGGGGAGCTATCACGTCGGTAGTGTTTACATTGAGAGAAGGGGTCGGTAAAGAAAGGGTTAATGACCTAGAGCAGCTTGTACAGCACCCTACCCGTATCCCTGACCACCTCGGAGAGAGCTCCAACATACTTGACCTCTTCCTTACAAATAATCCTTCTGCTTACACTGTTAATCTTTTCTCTCCCTTGGGCTCCTCCAATCACAACCTTATCGCCTTAACCTGTCCTATTGCTCCAGTACGGCCTGTGGACCCTCCAAAGAAACGTCGTCTGTGGCACTTTGGAGCTGTGGATTGGGAGGCCCTCAGGCAGTACTTCTTTGATTTTCCCTGGAATGATTATTGCTTCCATGGCCTGGAGCCATCTGAGTGTGCCTTGCGCATTACGGAGGTTATTTTCTCCCGCATGGAAGCATACATTCCTTTCTCATATCCTCTGACTAATGCAAGAGAGCCCTGGTTTAATCATGCTTGTTCTAATGCTGTCCGCAACAAGAAGAGGGCCTATAAAAGGTACTGGAGCCAACCCTTCCGAATCACAACATTCTTATGTTTCCGCCTGGAATCGTGCTAAGTCTGTTCTTCGCTCTGCTAAAAATTATTTCATCCGTACTAAATGCTCTCAACTCTCCAACTTGAATTCTTCCAGCTCCTTCTGGCACCTTGCCAAAAACCTTTCTAACAACTTCACCTCATCATCCTTTCCTCCTCTTTTCTACGCTGATGGTTCTGTAGCTATTTCTTCTACTGATAAAGCAGCTCTCTTCGCTCAGACTTTCTCCTCCTATTCCACCTTAGATGATTCCAGTGCTGTTCCTCCATCACTTCCACCCTCTGACTTCCTCATGGCTAACATTAAAATTTCTTCAGCTGATGTATTTTCTGCCATCACTGGCTTCAATACTAACAAAGCACATGGGCCTGATGGAGTCCCTCCCGTTGTTCTCAAGAACTGTGCTTCTGTTCTTACACCCTACCTAGGCAAACTCTTCCATCTTTGTCTATCAACTTGTACCTTTCCTTCTTGCTGGAAGTTTGCTCTCATTCAGCCAGTCCCAAAGAAGAATGACCACTCCCAACCCTCTAACTATCGTCCAATTGCTTTAACATTCTGTATCTCAAAAGTTTTCGAGTCCATTCCTAATCGGAAAATTTTAAAGCATCTTTCCTATCACAACCTTCTTTCTGATCGTCAGTATGGGTTCCGTCAGGGACGCTCCACTGGCGATCTTCTCACCTACCTTTCAGACACCTGGTCATCCTCCTTTCAGGACTTTGGCGAAAACTTTGCCATTGCACCTGACATCTCAAAGGCTTTCAATCGAGTCTGGCATACATCTTTAATTTCCAAACTGCCCTCTTATGGTTTCTATCCTTCTATCTGTGCCTTCATCTCTAGCTACCATTCTGGTCGTTCTATAGCCACTGTTGTAGACGGCCATCGTTCTTCTCCTAGATCTATCAATAGTGGTGCTCCTCAGGGCTCTGTCCTATCACCAACTCTCTTCCTTTTATTCATCAATGACCTTCTAAGCTGTATATCTAACCCTATTCACTTGTACGCTGATGACTCCACTCTTCACCTTTCCATTCAGTTCCCGCAATGTCCATCTCAACAGTTACTTCAACAAGCAAGGGATGAGGCTATGGCACACCTAATGTCTGACTTGGCTCATATCTCTGAGTGGGTTAAAAATAATCTTGTTTTTAATGCATCAAAGACTCAGTTCTTACACCTATCAACCCGACAAAATCTTCCGCAGGTGTGCCCACTAATGTTTAATAATAGTCAGCTTAATCCTGCATCATCCTTGAACATGCTTGGAGTTTCATTCACTCGGGACTTATCTTGGAAAGATCATATTACATCTCTTGTAAAATCTGCTTCAAAGAGATTAGGTGTGCTAAGCCAACTCTGTTCCTTCTTTACCTCTGCACAATTGCTGACTCTATACATGGGTTTTATCCGCCCCTGTGTGGAGTACAACTCGCATGTGTGGGGAGGCTCCCCACATGCAGCCCTTCTCAATAGGGTGGAGTCAAAGGCTTTTCGTCTCATTAACTCTCCTCCTCTTAATGACTCCCTTCAACCTCTGTCTCTTCGTTGCACTGTTGCATCTTTATCTCTTTTCTATCACTACTTCAATGGTCACTGCCCCTCTGAACTGTCTGCTTGCATTCCTCCACCTCTACAATGGGCACGTAGCAAAGGGCTAGCAGCAAACTCTCATCCATTTTCTGTCCAACTCTCTAATGCAAGAGTTAACCGTTACTCCCAGTCCTTCATTTATGCAACAGGTTAACTCTGGAACTGTCTCCCTCTGTCTGTATCTCCTGCTTCCTACGATCTCCAGTCTTTCAAACGCAGTGTGTCCAGGTATCTCGAAATGAATGGATCTTGAATTTGGCTCTCTCTTGTATTTTGTTTAACTCTTGGAGGGAACTCTTATTGCAGGCTCATGGCCTTTGGTTCCTTCTCCCTAGCATTTAAAAAAAAAAAAAAAAAAAAAAAAAAAAAAAAAAAAAAAAAAATAAGCTGAATAAAAACATATGGAAACTGCAAAAACAAACAGAAATAAAAGCCCTCATTATGTCAAAAGTTTGTTCCACAGTAAAGTACTGTACCACAACTTTTTCGTATGCAACTGGTGCTGTAAACGGAGGGAAACAGGCATATAATCTTTACAGATAAAGTCATTTTACTTAAACTTGGCCCAAATTTGTCCTTTTGCTGCTTACTTCATGTTGAGCAGTGGAGGAAAAAGACAATACTACAGCTCCACATCCATATCATAGTACTTCTTCATGACTAGCACCATATTCTTGCATTAACCCGTTAACTGCTCATGGCGGGGTTTTGGAGGTGTGCATGGTGCACAGACATAGGGGTAAAAATGAAATTTCCCAAAGGCCAAATTTTGTCTTGGGAATTGAGAGAACACATGCCAAAGTATATAGTAACAAAATATTAGCTCAATATTTACCTTGGTAAAGCCATGGATGAACATCGAAGTGTCTGATTCCCTACTGGAATGTATGGTTTTCGTTTTTGTTTTCTTTTTCAGTTTCAGTTTTGAAGGCTCAAACAAGCTTGCATTGGTCAGCCTTGGACACCACAGCACTATATTCGAAATTCACCTGCACAGCCAGGGCTGTATTAAGTAGTCGTACTCGGAACAGCCCAGGCTGTATAGAGCAGTTAATGGGTTAATTTATTTTTACAACTTGGCATTCAAGATGGATGAGGGCAATTTGGGGCCATGTTAGACTGAGAGCAGTATAGTAATGAACTTTTAATACATGTAAAAAAATTACTGTGGACTTAAGAAATAAAAAATGCTAATAAGGAAGACATAACAAGGACTTTGTATGCATTATCTCACTTAAGTGGTAAACCATACCTGACTTGTAAAGAGAAGGCCATAATTGGAGGAGTAATGCTGGGATCCAAAAGCCTTCTCTATCACAGTGGGCATCAATACAAATGTTCCAGAGAATGTGAAGAATATCATCCAAACCCACAAGGTGAAGCCAAACTTGCCCATATACCTAGTGAGTGGCATGGTGGCATACAGCATCATGAGGAGGATTGTAAGTGTACGCATTGCAACCTGAGGCACATACAGAAAGCCATAAAGATCAAAACCATTCCTGTACTTACTAAAGACTTTCAATATTCAGTACTTCATGTATATTCTCCTTACAATACAGTACAGAAGTAATGGTGAGTCTAGCACTACAGAAACATTTATTCTTTACAATTATCCATTAACAGAAAAATGTACCCAACATTTTAGGAGTGTTATCTAAAATCTGTAAGGCAATATACAATACAGGACAGACTGTTTTGCAGGTTAGGCAATGTTAACCCAGTAGCCCAAAGAGGCAATTAAAATCCACATGAATTTCTGAATAACCAGCATAAACAGTCTAAGTATGATTAGACTATACATGTTAAAGTTGAACTTACTCTAAAAGATGTCTTGTCCATAAGTCGTCCCCAACAAACTCTGCCGACAGCATTAAATATAGCTGCTAATGATCCAATTTGTGCTAAATAATGATCGTCGTTGATAAATGTCTGGCCAAAGCTCTTGTACATAGCATTTATGTAGCCCACAGCTATGGTATTGAAGAAGTATATCAACCAGAAGATGTGGAAGCATTTGTTCTTTATAACCTGTGATGGCTTCAGTTCTGAAATAAATTGTACATTGAGAAGTGCATTCTAACAAACTCTTGTTAACTACAACAGTATTGAAGCTGAAAAATTATCTAGTTTTCTAAAGTCACTGCACTATAATCACTATTTCTGACTCACTTAAAAACAATATACACAACAAGGAAGATATGCAATGCTGTGTGTGTGTGTGTGTGTGTGTGTGTGTATTGAAAAATATATATATATACTGTATATATATATATATATATAGTGTCACTGGTGTAGTTACCCCAGTAGCGAAGGGATGAAACAGAAGACAAGATGATAATGTAAGGAGAGAGAGGTGAGCCGTTAAGAACATTAAATCATTTTCTTATCAGTTTTGCAGGCCGTAAGGGTAATCCTAGACCTCAGCTGTACTTACCTTGCAGTCAACTTTGCCCTCTGAGCAGATCACACTAGTTATTTTTCCCATAAATTGGGCAGAAAATCCTTTTGTCCTTGACCATAGTGAGTGTGTCTTATAGTGTGGGAGGAGCAAAATGAGAGTAGCTACCAAATGAAGCCTAAATAACGTTTTCTTGGCTTTCTTCATGACTCGCTAATGGTTGTGTGAGTTATGTAAGGCTCCCATTGGTAGCAGGTGCCTCTACTGTTTGTGAGTGGCTGTAGATTATTCTTAAGACAGCCTAGTGGTTAGTTAGCTGAGAGAGGTAGAGTAAGTCTGCATTATAAGCTCGAGGACAATGTGAGAGAGATACATTTTTTCACATTTTCACACTTTTGTCACTTGAATCCAACAACTTAATTAGTGATAGACAATATGGTTTTCGCCACGAAAGAACCACCATTGACATACTCAATCTCCTAACTCATACCATCCATCAATCAATTGACCTACATGGAAAAACTCATGCAGTTGCCCTTGATATTTCTAAAGCTTTCGATAGAGTATGGCACCGTTCCCTGCTGTCCAAACTCCCTTGCTATGGACTAACATCTTTTGTTCCTTTGATTTCCTCATATCTCAGTGACAGGAAAATAGGAATAAAAGTAGATGATGTATATTCCAATTTCCATTCAATTAATGCCGGTGTGCCACAGGGATCATTTCTGGCGCCAACCCTGTTCCTGGTTCATATTAACCCCTTCTTTACCGAATTTCCGAAATGTGTACCCCCGTACTCAAAATGAAATGTCGGCAGCGGAACCAAATACGATTGAGTACTAGGGTACTCACGATCATTATAGGGGCCTATTGGGCTTCCTTTTCCTCGGTTTGGGTGCTTTGTGATCCCATGTGTGATGACATATGGCAACTTTGTCACTGATGCCACACTCCCATGCCATATGCCCCTGCCATGGGGCGTAGTTTTAAGAAAATGACTCAGATATGTTGTGTAGGTCATTGTATCCTATATATTTTGAATTTGGTATATATAATGCCCTATAACACGTGATATAATATAGCCAGATAATGCTTCTTGGTGAGGGGATTGTTGCTAGCTTAGCAACAGTGGTGGTACCGCGGGAAAGTGTGTGAGAGCACGCCGTAGTGTTTTTCAAGCAGCTGCATGTGTCAGTGCTTTTGGATTTACTTTTGTGCTATGGCATCCTACGGCAATGAATCTGACTTGGATGGTGACTTAGAAGTGTCTGACGATAACGAAACACAATCTGACATAACTGTGAGCGACTCTGATGAGGTGTACATGGCCGAGAATGATGGTGCAGTGGGCGATAGTAATGGGGAATGTGATATTGATTCTGGCATCAGTTTGGCCTGGAAGCGCATCACCCCACTCCCACCTACTGTTGACCTGCCTACCTCGTACCTCATTCTTCATGGATCTTTGTCATACTTACAAGGTAAATAATACAATCATTATTCTCCTTGAAAGCAGTGATAAGAAACAGGGAAGTGAGCTTGGAAGTGAAAAAGTTACTACATGACAGTATTGTGATACCAACTCTAACGTACGGAAGTGAAGCTTGGACATTGTTGGAAGGACACAAGTCAAGAGTGAGAGCAGTGGAAATGAGTTATTTAAGAGGAGCCTGTGGAGTCACGTGGAGAGACAGGCTGATGAATGAGGATATAAAGGAGCGTTGTGGTGTTGATGTGGATGTGATAGGAAGCGTTATGAGGAACACACTGAGGTGGTTTGGCCATGTGGAGAGGATGGAGGGTGAAAGACTGACGAAGAGAGTGTATGTGAGTAAGGTGGAGGGGGGAAGAGGGAGGGGGAGGCCGAGGATGAGATGGAGGGATGGGGTGGAGAGGTATATGAGAGATGGGGGTGTGAGTTGGGAGCAGGGCAGTGAAATGGCGGGGGACAGGGCGACTTGGAGGCGATTTGTTTGTGGCCACCCCAAACGGGATTGAGGCGTCTGGCAATAGATAGATAGAGATTATTCTCCTCCCTATTCATTGATTTATATCTCTATCTACTATATCTATCTGTATATTGTATGTTTACTAAATCAGTTGGTTAGATATGTAATATTGTCATGTACATTATTTTAACATATAAACACATCTCTTGGTCAATATCTACTTACCAATACAAAAATAAATAATATAAAGCAAATAGAAACAATGAAATGATAAAATAAATACTACCCCACAAAAGAGTCACACCTGGGGCAAATTCGGTTTGGCAGGGGCGGTAGCTGAGCGGGGGAGAGGGGGATGAGGTAACGAAGGGGTTAATGATCTCTTATATGTCACCCACAATCCCATCCACTCATATGCAGATGACTCAACACTACATAGTTCATTCACACTCAGACACCCATTTACAAAGTCTAATATCTCTACCTCTCAACTCAGTACAGCCATCTCCATAAATCAACACCGGAGGAAGGAACGAAGATTGTGCCATGTAAATATGTTAAAGGAGTACCACAGGCGAGACGTGGACCCCCCTAGTGCTGCATGCGTGGTGTCGGCTGTCGAGTTGGCAGAGGACGAGGGCTGCCCTTTGACTTTGGACCAGCCAACCAGTTGGGGAGAAAACCAGGATACTTGGAGTACACTGACTGATAAACTCTCCCATTTGACTGCAGAGCGGTGTGCCGAGCTTGTTGCCCTTCTCAGGAAGTTCCCTGATGTCTTCCGGGACACCCCAGGACGGACAGAAATAGCACAGCACTACGTGGACGTTGGAGATGCCAGTCCTGTAAAGCAGTACCCCTACTGGGCTAGTCCTCAGAAGCAGACCATCATTCAAGAGGAACTGAACTACATGTTGCAGCAGAGATTAATCGAGTCCTGTCAAAGTGAGTGGTGCTCTCCGGTCATACTGGTTCCAAAACCCAATGGGTTACATTGCTTCTGTATTGATTATCGTAAAGTCAACTCCCTTACCAAGACTTGATACCTAACCACTTCCTAGAGTAGATGATTGTGTGGATGCGATAGGCAGAACTAAGTTTATTATAAAATTATATTTGATGAAGGGATATTGGCAAGTCCCTCTCACAGAAAGGGCCCAAGAAATTTCCAGTTTTGTGGTCGGTGGCAATACTTATAAATGTAAGATCATGCCCTACGGTATGAAGAATGCTCCTGCCACCTTCCAAAGGCTGATGAATGATCTCACCAAGGACTTCGATGGTTGTGTTACATTGATAATGATGTTATTTTTTGTGACACCTGGGAACAACACTTGAGCCAACTAGATGCCTTGCTGTAGAGACTGTCCTCTGCTAATTTAGTGCTTAATTTAACTATATGTGAATTTGTAAGGGCTTGAGTGCAGTACCTAGGTTACGTGGTCGGTTTAGGCCAAGTGAGTCCACCTAACATTAAAGTTCCCCCCAACCCAAAAAAAGAGAGTGTTGCGACAATTCTTGAGTAACGTAGGGTACTACAGACATTTTGTCCTGAACTTCTCTGATCTTGTAGCTCCCCTCACTTATTTGTAAAGAAAAGGAGTCAAGTATGAGTGGAAGCCAGAATGTGAGGATGCCTATTCTAAAGTCAAAGCCATCTTGTTAAGTCACCCAGTGATTCAAGCTCCAAATTTTGACAAACCCTTTAAATTAGCTGTTGATGCCAGTGGCCTAGGGGCTGGTGCAGTTTTGCTTCAGGATAATGATCAAGGGTTTGAGATGCCTGTGTGCTATTTTAGCAAAAAGTTCAGTAAGGCCCAGAGAAATTATTCAACTATTGAGAAAGAACTCCTTGCACTCATACTTGCCCTTCAACACTTCTCTGTGTATGTTGGTCCAGGGTCAGGTGATGTTGTAGTGTACATTGATCACCACCCTCTGAAATTTTTGTCCTGATTTAAGGACAAAAATCTTAGACTGACATGCTGGGCCCTATTTTTGCAAGAATATGCCTTAGAGATCAGACATGTAAAAGGTGTTAGTAATGTTTTAGCAGATTACCTGTCCAGAACTTAAAGTTGTATAGTATCCAGAAATTTCCCCTTGGGAAATTTCTCCTCTAGGATAAGGAGGTGTCACTCGTGTAGTTACTCCAGTAGCGAAGGGATGAAATAGAAGATAAGATAATAATGTAAGGAGAGAGAGGCAAGCCATTAAGAACATTAAATAATTTTCTTATCAGTTTTGCTGGCTGTAAGGGTAACCCTAGGCCTCAGCTGTGTTTACCAGCAGTCAACTTTGCCTTCTGAGCAGATAACACACTAGCTGTTTTTCCCACAAATTGTGCAGAAAATCCTTTTGTCCTTGACCACAGTGGGTGCGTCTTATAGTGTGGGAGAAGCAAAATGAGAGTGTTTGCCAATCGAAGCCTAAATAGTTTTCCTGGCTTTCTTCATGACTAGCTAATGGTTATGTGTGAGTTATGTAAGGCTCCCATTGGTAGAAGGTGCCTCTATTGTCTGTGAGTAGCTGTAGATTATTCTTAAGACAGCCTAGTGGCTAGTTAGCCGAGAGAGGCGGAGTAAGTCTGCTTTATTAGCTAGAGGACAATGTGAGAGAGGTACTTTTTTTCACATTTTCACATTTTTGTCACTGACTGTCACATTATACTTTTGTCACATTTTGATGCACTTTTCCTCATATTTTCACACATTACTCAATATGTGACTTTGATTACGAAACACACTGTTTGTGCACCATTTCCCATTTTTGGTTCACGCCTCCATTTACACTAGTGTGAATTATATCTGGATTATATCATCAACAAGTTCTCCAAGTTCCTTGAGTTTTGTGAGTACGTGGCCTCCACTGGGTGTAATCTGGTTGGGTAAGAATAACTAGTTTTATATTTGTATTCTTAGGCCTATGTGAATTCCCCTTTGTAAAACGAATCCTGGTTTCTTCTTTGGTGTTTGTATGTTATAGTGTACAGTAGTGTTAAGTTAGTTTTCTTGAGAGCTTTACCTTATCCCTTTTGGTGATTAATTAAGAGTTAAGAGAGTGCACCATAATATATACTCCCCCAGTATCCCTGCTTGTCGTATGAGGCGACTAAAAGGGTTGGCAGAGGGTTAATGCCCCTCCCCGGAAAACAGCTAACTAAAAAAACGAACAAGGAGCCTTGGACAAGGACTAACCAAAAGATAACGACCGAGGACCGGACAAAGGACATGGTACGGATAGCGACGTGGAATGCAAGGGGTGCGAATGATGAGGTGAAAGAGAAAGAGATTGTCCAGGTGCTTGAGGGTGCGAAAGTGGATGTATGTGGAGTAACTGAAACTAAATGGAGAGGAGACAGTGTGAGAGAATGGGAGTCTGAATGGGGTATATGTGCAGGAGTAGGTGAGAATGAGAGGGTAAAAGAAGGAATGTGTATCGTTGTGAGCAAAAGATGGATGACGAACATAAGAGAGTATGGATCAGTTGGCTCGAGGATTGTGTGGGTAAGATTGAAAGTTGGAATACAAATGTGGGCAATTGTGTGCATGTATGTGCCAACGCAAGATCATGCAAGCAGAGTGAGAGAAGAGTTCTGGACAAATGTGGAAGTGTGCTTGGAAAAGTTTAGAAGGAATGAGAAAGTGTTTTGATTGGTGATATGAAAGGTAAAGTAGGGAATGTGAAGGTGGATGGAATAGTTGGTGAGTGGGATGTGCTTGCTGAGACAGATGAGAATGGCAGTGCGTTAGTGGACAATTGTGCCGGGAGGGGGTTGGTGATAGTCAATACCCTCTTCAGGCACAAAATGATCCACAGGTATACATGGCGAGTGATGAGAAGGGTGGGTGGTGAACTGAATGAAAGGAAGGCAATGATTGATTATGTGTGTGTGGATGAAAGGATGTGTAGATGTGTAATGGATGCTAGAGCTTATAGAGGTTGGGGGAATGGACTTTCTGACCACTACTTGGTGGTGGCCAGAATCAAGACCCAGGTAAGATGGAGAAATAGAAGATAGGAAGGACAGGAGGAAGGAGTAGTTGCAAGAAGAGTGGAAAGGTTACAAGTGGATGAGAAAAAGGCAGAATATAAGAGTGAAGTGGAGGAACGACTGGGTAAATATGAATTGGAGAGGATGGGGGACGTGGAAGGTGTGTGCACGATATTCACAGATGAAATATGTGCAGCATGTGATGTGGTGCGAGGGGTGAAGAGAAGTCGAATGGGGGTGCAAGGAACAGCATGGTGGAATGAAGAAGTGAGAGAGGCTGTGGCACAAAAGAAGAAAGCATACATTGAATGGATGAGAAATAGGGGCGTGGAAGAAGTTGAGAGGCGGAAGAGAGAGTTATATGTAGAAAGGAAGAGAGAGGTGAAAAGATTAGTGAGAGAGTAAGAAGAGAGTGGATGAGGAATTTGGAAGGAATTTTAGTGTAAAGTGGAGGGACTGTAAGAAAATGTTCCAGAAAGAGGTGATGTGAGTAAGACAGGGTAGCAGTGAAGTTAGTAGGGGAGTGAAAGATAAAAATGGAAGATTACTAGTGGAGAAGGGAGAAAAAGTGAGCAGATGGAAAGAACACTTTAAGAAATTGTTGAACATAGAGAATGGAAGTAATGCAAGTATAAGTGGCTGTGGAATGGCTGGGAGGAGGAGGGAGGTGAGAAGACAGGAAGAAATCAGTAGGATAGAAGTTGTGGAAGCAATGAAGAAAGTTAAATTGGGCAATGCCCCAGGAATTGATGGAGTGTGTGGTGAAATGCTGAAGCATGGGGGAGAGACAGTAGTAGAATGGATGTGGAAGATGTGCAGATTGGCCTGGGAGGAAGGAAGAGTCCCGGAGGATTGGGAGTCAGGTATAATTATTCCCTTGTACAATGGAAAAAGGGAAAAAGAGGTGTGTGGTAATCTTAGGGGCATTTGTCTTCTTAGTGTAATAGGAAAAGTGTATGGTAGGATAATTATTGACAGTTAGGGAAATAACAGAGGAATTAGTTGGAGAAGAACAAGGAGGTTTTAGGAAGGGAAGAGGTTGTGTAGATCAGATATCCATTCTTAGATCTTTAGTGGAAAAGTTTCTAGAGAAGGGAAAGAAGTTGTATGTGGCCTTCACGGATTTGGAGAAAGCATATGACAGGGTGGATAGACAAGGACTGTGGAAAGTATTAAGAATATAAGAAGTAGATGTGAAGTTGTTGAATGCTGTGAAGAGTATGTATGATGGTGCTAAGGCTGCAGTGCTTGCGGATGGTGAACTGAGTGAATTTTTCTCGTTGAAGGTTGGGTTGAAACAGGGATGTGTCATATCTCCATGGTTGTTCAGTCTGTACTTGGGTGGGGTAATAAAAGAGATGTAAGGTAGGGCAGTGGATGTTGGAGTGGCCCTAGTGAGAGAGGGTAGTGTTTGGAAACTCCCTGTACTGTTGTTTGCAGACGATACTGTGTTGTTAAATGAAGAAGGGGAGCTGCAAAGCTTGGTGGATGGGTTTGGGAGAGTGTGTAAGAAACAGAATCTAAAGGTGAATGTAGGGAAGAGTAAAGTGATGGTCTTTGAGAGAGGTGAAGTCAGTGAATGTACAGGGAGGTTGGATGGTGAGGAAATGGAAAATGTGAGTATGTTTAAGTACTTGAGGTGTGTGATGAGTAAGGATGGAAGTTTGGAGGGTGAAGTGCTTGAAAGTGTACAACAAGGAAGAAAGGTTGCTGGTTCCTTGAAAGCAGTGATAAGGAACAGGAATGTGAGCAAGGAAGTCATAAAGTTACTAGATGATAGTATTGTGATACCAACTCTAACTTATGGAAGTGAAGCTTCGGTGTTGTTGGAAGGACAGAGGTAAAGAGTGAGAGCAGTAGAAATGAGTTATTTACGAGGAGCCTGTGGAGTCACATGGAAAAACAGGCTGACAAATGAAGGTATAGAGAAGTGTTGTGGTGTGGATGTGGATGTGGATGTGATAGGAAGAGTTAGGAGGAACACACTGAGGTGGTTTGGACATGTGGAGAGGATGGAGGGTGAGAGACTGACAAGGAAAGTGTATGTGAGTAAGGTGGAGGGGGGGGAGAGGGAGGGGGAGACCGAGGATGAGGTGAAGGGATGGAGTGGAGAGGTATATGAGAGAGGGGGGGGTGTGAGTTGAGAGCAGGGCAGTGAAATAGCAGGGGACAGGGCGATGTGGAGGCGATTTGTTTGTGGCCACCCCGTAAGGGATTAAGGCATCTGGCAACAGATAGATAGATAGATAGACATATGTATATATATATATATATATATATATATATATATATATATATACAGTATATATATATAGATAGATAGATCTAGATAGATAGATAGATAGATCTAGATAGATAGATAGATAGATATCCATCCATCCATCATCCAATCCTACATTGCCCCATGAGGAGCGTAGGAGCCCTGGGCTAGGCAGTTGGTCCTGACATTTAAGATGAGAGTGACCAGCCTCGCTCATTCCTGAGTGGCATTACATGAGCAATCAACCCCAACAACCCCTTGGATATAAACCTTCACCGGCTCAATCCGACTGGAGTGTAATAATTACCCACTGAACCACCATGTGCCAAAATTTGGTTATATGGATACCAGGCGCCAAAATTTGGTTATATGGATACCACCCTGCATAGTAAACGGTTTTCTGGTGTTCGGGAAAAAATATATATATATATATATATATATATATATATATATATATATATATATATAATATATATATGTATGTATATATATATATATATATATATATATATATATATATATACATATGTAATCCCTTTAAGAACCGGACGCCCAAGACCCGGACACCCCAATTCCTGGACATTTTGGCCTTTGGGAGGGGGGGGACATGTGTTTATTTGTACTCTAAATCTGCTGTGCGGTGATGAACAGCTGTGTTTTGACGCATAGTTCCAGCAATGTCCGCTACAGCATTCCTGCATCCTCCCCATTTCCCGCCTACCTACCATCGTGACTGGACGCTTGTCGCCACGGCTGCCCACGTGCTCGCTTTTGTGAATAAACAGTGAATAAACTGCAATACCTTGCCACCAGATGACATGGGAATTTACAGTGTTGTGCAATGTTATGAAATTAGAATTTAGAGTGCAAAGGATTAACCCCTTAACCGCGGGGCGTCACTTTCGTGACGCTTGGGAGCAAGGGATCATACCGCGGGGCGACACTTTTGTGATTCTGTGTTATTTTGAATTCGCCCGGGCTTTCAAGTGGTGGCTTGTATCATCTATCAGTACTGCTAATGTCCAACACTAGTCAGCACTCCTAATCTCATCTGTACTCCCAACCATTGTTGACAATTTAACCATTTCTCCCCGTTCTTGACTCCCCTCCCTACGTCCCCTCCATTACCCTATCCTCTCGCCTGCCCGGCCGTGCCATGCTAAGTAAATCTTCCCTGGAATTTTTCACTGATTTCATCCATTGAAATAAGCCCTATGCCCTATTCTTATACCATATATACAAGAAAGAAATAAGGTAAGTGAGAGTGCCATACACCTAGAATTGGCTAATTATCACCTGACAACACCTCACATGCACTCGTTAGCTAATTTTCGCTATTTATTTCCCCTTGAAATATGCCGTATAATCTATTTTCATAATAAAAATATATATAAGAAAGGAAGGGAGAAGCCTAAGTGATATTTACATTCACCTGGAACTACCTAATTATTGCAGGCCACCACACTGTATTCTACGCTAAGTAAATCTTCCCTGGAATTTTCCACTGATTTCATCCATTGAAATAGGCCCTATGCCCTATTCTTATACCAAATAATATATACAAAAAAGAAATAAGGTAAGTGATAGTGCCATACACCTGGAATTGGCTAATTATCACCTGACAACACCTCACGTGCACTCGTTCGCTAATTTTCGCTGTTTATTTCCCCTTGAAATATGCCGTATAATCTATTTTCGTAATAAATATACTGTACATATAAGGAGGGAAGGGAGAAGCCTAAGTGATATTTACATTCACCTGGAACTACCTAATGTATTATGTATTGTCTTGATTTCCTGCCAATCATTTCATTGCTATATATTAGCAGGTCTTACAGGGCTGAAGTTGGTAGTATTGCACTCACCCTAGCCAGGCAGCAGGAGGCCACTACTATCAGTTCACTGTCGTCTTTGAAGGTGGGAGTATGTCTGATTAGCTCCTGCTAACTTCCGCCGCTTTCTAGCCCCATGCAAAGGGCCCTGTGACCTTTACCCCCTACTAAACCTCGTGTGGAAAGAGGTAAAGGGCTGACAATTGACAGAGAGTGACTACGATCTTTTTATTGAGTAAAACAGTGCAAATGGAATTGTAAATAATGTGTAAACAGCAAGTGGAAGCAAAATGAATGTAATATAAGTGAACGGTGGAAAATAGTTTTATAAGTTACTTCAAGTGACAGTGCATAACACAGTGTAAATAAAATAGAAATGTAAATAATTTAAATAAAATAGAGAACGTAAACAGAAATGTATATGAGTAGTATTATAAGAATACGAGTATATATACTAGGAGTAATGAAAGTGAAAGTTTCACTGTAGCATGTACGAATACTGTGAGTTATGAGAGTGAAGGTGAAAGTGACATTCACTCTCAATGCTAGTATACAGGAAGAGAAAGTGAATGCTACGTATTTTACTGAAAGAAATTGGATCCCTACAGTGACAATAAACTACTATTACTGAAGGAAACTTATGGATAAAGACTGTAGATATATATGTGTTATATAGTAACAGAAATATAAACTGTGAGTGTTTTTATGAATAATAGACAACACTAGCGGCGAACAATCGGAAGTGGGATGGTCATACGCCCTCGTAATTTTCATTGCTTTTACAGTGGTTTTTTTTTTTTTTTTGGAGTATGGATTCCAAACTATTTGAGAATCATAGAATAGTGTTTCGAGTGATAATATCAGGCTGTGGTAATCATATTACGAGTTTCGGGAAGCTAAAGCGGAGACTTCGTTACCCAACTTCAGAGGCCTCCACAAGTCCTACGGTACTCGACGAAGGCTCAACAAACACCCAAGGAGAAAGCTGAAGGTATGTGCCATAAGTATATGTGATTTTAATATTCTAGGACTAATAACTGATTTTTGGCAAATATTTTTAGAGAGTCTGTCAGAGTGCAAATATGCCCACGGGAGCCGCAAGTCAAAGCAAAACAAGCCTGCGGTTTAAGGGTTAAGTGCTGAGTGCAACACTGGCATGTTGCAACTGGCATGGCGCAAGTAAGAACAGAATGTGCACTGTTAAACAATTATAATTTACAGTGCAAAGGATTAAGTGCAGTGCAACACTGGATTACTTTACATGCTTCAAGTGCACCTTCACCACTGTCACTGCCATAGAGGAGGCAGGTTAATCTTCGCAACAGCCACGAACGTGTCGTAAGTACCCTTCCTTACTCACTTCCAGTTTTCATTCTCTGGTTCCTTTTCATTAATTTTATGGTTTCTGTCCCTTACTTGTGTGACTAGGGTCTTAAAATGGTGCTGTGCATGTCTGGTAGGGAGTTATTTAAGTGGCTTTCAAAGTTAGGTTGGGTTGGGGTCTGTAAGTACCTGTCCAGGGGCATTTTCCCCAAGTCCCGGGCAAGACCAAGTCCCGGACGTTGCTTGGGTTATATTACGTTGGATCTTGGAGGGATTACTTACATATACATATATACCTGTATATATACTGTATATATATATATATATATATATCATCATCATCATCAGCTGTTGAGGTCCACTGCAGGACCGGCCTATCCCTACCGAAGCAGGGACGATACAAGCCAATGTATCTCTACCCAGTGGCTTAGGCTGTCTGGTAGAGACATATATATATATATATATATATATATATATATATATATATATATATATAAAATACATAGAGAGAGAGAGAGAGAGAGAGAGAGAGAGAGAGAGAGAGACATACATATATATGTGTGGTAGATGGGGCACTCACCATCCACTCACTTGATGTAGTGTTGCTCTCAGGTGTCTGCCCTTTCCTTTCCTCCATTCTTTTTTCCTTCCATCCTCTTCTGTCTTTCTTTCCTTCATTCTTTCCTCGTCCTTCTGCCTATGTGTGACTTTGCACTCCCTCTTCTGTCTTTCCTTCCTTCATTGTTTCCTGTTCGTTCTGCCTGTGGGTGACTCGACACTGACTGGCAAGCCAAATGGTTTCCTGTTCACCAGGAAACCATTTACTATGCTGGGTGGTAACCAAATAACCACATTTTGGCGCCTGGTGGTTTAGCGGGTAATTATGGTGCCCCAATCGGATTATGCCGGTGAAGGTTTATATCCATGGGGTGGCTGAGGTTGATTGCTCATGTAATGCCACTCAGGGATGAGTGAGGCTGGTCACTCTCATCTCAAATGTTGGGACCAACTGCCTAGCCCCAGGCTCCTACGCTCCTCATGGGGCAATGTAGGACTGGATGATGGATGGATGGATGGATATATATATATATCTATATATATATATATATATATATATACATACACTTCTGCAATCTTCTTATACACAAATACAGCACAGTAGTTCAGAGCAGTTCATCTCAATGAAGGACAATAAAACTACCACATCATCATAAGAGTAAATTGTACTGTAACAGTTAACAACTTACCCGGTGCAAGGGACTTGTTGCTGGTCATTGCTATCTGCTCCACCTCCTCCTCAACTCCCTCAACCTCCCTCTTCCTTTCCTCTTGGATATCCCTTAGTAAACTCTCTTGCTCCTGCCGAGGCCAAGATTCCTAGTAAAAAATATTCAAGCTGCATAACTGATAATAATGAACTTCTATTAAATGAATCAATACTATAATTACAACACTGACATTGTCATTATACAGTAGTTACTGTGCATCTACTGTATCTCATAATAATTAGTAAAGTAGTCATATAACAGAGACCACCACCAGTGACATATACATTACAAGAATAATTATAAATTAAAGAGGTAAAACACTGTACTTATGAAGCCATGCATTATGTAATGAAGAAGTCAAATATGGTACAGTGCCAGTTATCTGAAACTCAAGCAACTGGCTTACCGATACTCTTGCAACCAGCAAAAAAATCTGACACCCACCCAATAACACAAAATTGACCACTGTTATGTGCTGCTTTCAATGCAGATTCTTCTACAAACTGTACCATCAAATCATATGGTCTATAATGAGAGTTTTTCTTAATATAAAAATATAAAACAAGGGTTGAAAAAAGTCACTCCCATCATGCTTGAAAGATGACGGACATGAGTCAAGCAATATTTTTGTGTTTTATGCTGAAAATGTCCAACTGACTGATGAAAAGTTTCTTGAGAAGGGAAGGAAGTTGTATGCAGCCTCCATGGATTTGGAGAAAGCATATGACAGGGTGGATAGACAAGGATTGTGGAAAGTATTAAGCATATATGGAGCAGATGGGAAGTTGTTGACAGCTGTTAAGAGTATGTATGAGGGTGCTAAGGCTGCAGTGCATGTGAATAGAGAACTGGGTGAATATTTCTACTTGAAGGTTGGATTGAAACAGGGATGTGTCATGTTCCATGGATGTTCAATCTGTATTTGGATGGGGTTATAAAAGAGATACAAGGTAGGGCAGTGGATGTTGGAGTTGCCCTAATGAGAGAGGGCAGTGTTTGGAAACTCCCTTTACTGTTGTTTGCAGATGATACTGTGTTGTTAAGTGAAGATGAAGGGGAGCTGCAAGGTTTTGTGGATAAGTTTTGGAGAGAGTGTAAGAAATGGAATCTCTCTTCGAAAGAAGTGAAATCAGTGAATGTACAGTGAGGTTGGATGAGGAGGAAATGGAAAATGTGAGTATGGTTAAGTACTTGGGTAGTGTGATGAGTAAGGATGGAAGTTTGAAGGGTGAAGTGCTTGAAAGGGTACAACAAGGAAGAAAAGTTGCTGGTTCCTTGAAAGCAGTGATAAACTGAGAAGTGAGCATGGAAGTGAAAAAGTTACTACATGACAGTATTGTGATACTAACTCTAATGTATGGAAGTGAAGCTTGGACCTTGTTGGAGGAACAGAAGTCAAAGAGTGAGAGCAGTGGAAAGGAGTTATCTGAGAGGAGCATGTGGAGTCACATGGCAAGACAGACTGACAAATGAGGATGTGAAGGAGCATTGTGGTGTGGATGTGGATGTGATAGGAAGCATTAAGAGAAACACATTCAGGTGGTTTGGCCATATGGAGAGGATGAAGAGTGAGAGACTGACGAGGAAAGTGTATGCGAGTGAGGTGGAGGGGGGAAGAGGGAGGGGGAGGCCAAGGATGAGATGGAGGGATGGAGTGGAGAAGTATATGAGAGAGGGGGGTGTGAGCTGTGAGAGGGGTGGTGAAATGGCAGGGGACAGGGTGACATGAAGGCGATTTGTTTGTGGCCACCCCTTATGGGATTAGGGCATCTGGCAATAGATAGATAGACAGATAAATAGACTGATATTGCAAGCATGAGGAAGGGAATTTCTGGAAAAAATAAATAAATAAAAAGCAAATTCTCTACAAGGTAACTTGGTGCTCAAAGATTCATAAAATCAATCATAAAACTACTAATCTGCTTGGAATTCATAATACAGTGTAACAACATCTATAATTTCAACACAGATGAGCAGAAACCAAGTGATAGGTAGATGCCTGATTATTATGATTTCCCAAGTTTTGCAGCAAAGCACTGCATCTAGTTTTCAATTTACACTTTTACTTTATATCATAAAAATATGTTTATTTCTTTAACCCGTCACGTCCCGACCACTTTCGCACCTATGACACCCCCCAGTCCCGACCACTTTTTTTTTTTTTTTTTTTTTTGGCTAAAACTTCCGGTTATGTTGAGAAACAAAGGAAAATCACAAAGAAAGTGCTTACCGTGGTCCGCAACCGGTCAGAACACGTGAGGTCCCCCGCGCCAGGTATCGTATTCTATCATAGAGGTGTGAGGCGCTCACGTTTTCTATAGTAGGTAATTTTGGGAGAAACAACAAACAACACATCTACATTTATTGAATTTGAACTAATAAACAATAAGAATAACAATATAATGAATTTCAATGACATATATATGAAAAATAAGCATTGTACCTTCGCGCAAGCATAGCAAGTTTGGTCCGATTGGTAATACGCTATGTGCTAAGTTTCTTGTTTCAGTCACCATATCATTTTTTCTACTTGTATACTACTGTTTCACTGCCATTTTACCATTTTGTACTGTATGTAAATGTTTTCAGCTGTTTTCATCCATTACGATGACATGCAGCAAAAGTATAGCGCACATATGCATACTCAGCGCACTCGCTACGACTCGTATATCAACATACAACATTGTTTTAACACTTTCATAATATTTTCTTCTTTACACTGAACCTTTCCTCCACCACTATAAACGTTTTCAATTATTTATATTCATTACGAGGGCATTTAGCGAAATGCTAGCGCATAATTTCGTAGCAACCACACTCTCTAACACTCGTGTTTCCACTTTTACTTTATTTCTTCAATCACAATATACTTTACCACTTATATTACACCCATTTACACCCTATTCTGCACTATACATATTTACTGACATTATTTATTCTAGTGAGCGTCAGAATATCGCATGAAAATACCCTCGCAATGAATATTTCGACCAACATAATACTCATACACTTACATACTAATATTCCACTTATATTACACCCGTGTTCACTTGTAGACTCCTATTTACATATTTACGGGCCTTATTTATTCCACTGAGCGTCTGAATATCGCATCAAAATACCCTCGCAAGGTATGTTTCCACTTAGAAATTACTCATACATTTACATACTAATATTCCACTTATATTACACCCGTGTTCACTTGTAGACTCCTATTTACATATTTACGGGCCTTGTTTATTCCACTGAGCGTCTGAATATCGCATCAAAATACCCTCGCAGGGTATGTTTCCACTTTGATAATATTCATACTTACATAATAATTTTCCACTTATATTACACCCGTATTCACTTCCATACTACTATTTACAGATCTACGGGCCTTATAATTACACTGAGCGTCTGTTTGTCGCATTTATTTCAGAGTATCAGCATCCTATCGCATTCACACCTTATCAGAAGTGCAGGAGCGTCTGAAACTCACTGAAACATGGGTGAATAAACAGACCCACGTCACACTGAACACACTCAAAGCGGGTGTCCTTTCTCTGAGTGGTGAGTCTCAAGCGGGAATTGCTACACACGTGACACCTGCGCTGGGACCTAGGTCTATTTGCTTGGGGAGGTATGGGAGTGGGGGAATGGCGGGGGTTAATCTCAGGGGAGGGTGGGCACCTGGGGCTGTGCGGGTGCGGTGTTGGGGCCTTTCAACCGCGTATCTTGCAACAATTGTGGCAGCTCCCTCACAAACCCTTCAAAGGTTTCCTGAACTCCTGTTGTCATGGCGTGAAGTTGGTGGCAATTCAGGGCAGTAATGCCAAGCAGGTGAAAGAATAGTTTTTTGTACCACTTCATCGTGGTCCTGGCACACTCGACAGTGGATATCATGGAGTCTTACTGGTCCACCAGGCGCATGTTGATATTATAATCAAGCACACACTCAGGTTTCCATACATGGCGCCTGTTCTCGCTCCGATAATCTACCGACTCAGTACGGTGCATCAAGGGGCGGTGAACCGTGGACAAGAGGCGGACTTCTCTAATGTGGTTCCACACAGATGCAAGGATATTGTTTGCCTGGAAGAAGACAACTTCATTCCTGTCAAGTTTCCGCCCCACCTTGACCATGTGACGCCGGTTCACCTTGACGGTCCCACATATCCCCGTGTCATGCCTGTGTAGATATCGAGCGAGAAGAGGGCTAGTGTACCAATTGTCAAGGTAAAGGACGTGACCACGATGAAGACAGTCTTCTATCATTGTCTTTACCACTGCTCCCGACAGACCAATACTCCGATCTTCTATTATGTCTGTCTGTGCACCGGTGTACAAGACTATGTCTTGCACATACCCAGTCCTGCAGTCACACATAACAAAGATGTTGAACCCAAAACGGTGCCTTTTGCTGGGTATGTACTGCCGAAATGAAATATTGCCTCTCCACAACACAAGACTCTCGTCTATGACGAGGTCTCTATAGGGATAAAATGAGGAACGGAATGTCTGCCTTAGGTGATCAAAAACCAATCTAATTCGCCTCATCTTATCTGTGTCATTAGCATTTGCAGGATCAGCTACATCATAGAAATGGAGGCGGCTTAGAATTTGCTGCAACCGATTACGGCTCATTACTTGGCCAAATATTGGTGTAAGCATAATAGGGTCCCTTGTCCAGTATGCAGGAATTCGGTTCTTTCGTACAATACCCATCAAAAGTACCAAGGCCAAAAACAAATACATTTCTGCAAGGGAGACTGGGTAATCATAGAGGACTGAATGCCTGCTCCTTGTGCCCTGTCTTTCACTCTCACGCCGCTGGCTGTTAGCGAACCAGTTTGTTTGATCCACTATTTCCTCCACAAAAGCCTCACTGAAGAAAAGGTGGAAAAAATCCAGCCTGGTTGAATTTGGGTGAATACCGGGAGCAATGCATCCAGCATGCCCCTGCTCAGTGAATGGGTGAATGAGGGGAGTAAAATCACTCCCATTCTCCCAATTCCAAGACACAAATTCCTCGTCCCGATCGTGCCCATCCTCGCCTTCATCAGGGTGGGGAGGAGATGATGGTGGGGGAGGTTGGGGAGGAGTGCGTAGGGCTTCCCGACTCGCACTCCTCTTCCCTCTGCCTTTACCCTTCCCCTTTCCCTTACCCTTACGGCCTTGGGGAACATCAGGGGGCTGTGGGGAGGAAGCCCGGGAATACTGGGGAGCATAAGACGTGCTGGGGAGTGGCTTCTCCTCACCTCCCTGCTCCATCACCACACCACGTGACTCACCACCAACCCTCACTGCCCCAAGTGATAAGCCCCACCGCCTCACACCACCACGTGACTCACCATCCACCTTCACTGCCCTAAGTGATAAGCCCCACCGCCTCACACCACCATGTGACACTCCCGTCACTCTCACTTTTCACACTCCTCCCAACACTTTCCCTTTCACTCCCCACTCCCTCAACGCCACTTCCGCCATCCCCAAACAAAACACTAGGCCCATACCTGTTAGAATGATGTGGTGTGCACTCTGGGCCGCGATGAGTAATAACCTCATGGCCGTACCACGTGGCAGCACGTCCCACGGCTATGTCCTCGTCCCCAAAATTGGGCTCCACGTCACATAGGGGCTGGCTAGAGGATCTTGCATGTTGTTTTTGAGCAGCCTGACCCTCTCCTGCAGCACGATAAGTCACGTAGCGCCGCTTCCTGGGGGATGGGACTTTCTCATCACTGATGCTGCTTTCCACATCCTCTGGTTGGACATAACCTTTGTCCATCTCCTCGTCATCGAGTGGTGAATCACTGTCGCCAGTAAAGGCATCCAGGGCAGCTTGAATTTCCTCCTCCGAGAGACCTCTATGCGCCATGTCTGAGCGGGACCGTTGCTAACAGGTGAGTGACCGAGCTGCAGGTGAGCGCGGGTCGTGCGGGGTCGCCGAGTGTCCTCGCCTGGTGGCAGGTAGGGGAAGGTCGTGCGACGCTACGTACCAAAAATCAAGGACGAATTTTGAAAACTGTGGAAATTATGCAACTTGCAATTGCAAAACGTACCAGTACGTCGACAGGACTGGCAAATCCAAAATGTTGCAACGTATCCATACGTTGACGGGACGTCTCGGGTTAATTCCACTGATTTTGTTTAAAAGTATTACAGCAAGAAAAATAATTAAACATGCTTTCATTACAGTATATAGTTTTTAGGTGTCCAAGTGTTAGTACCAAATAACCAAAATCTCTCTCTCTCTCTCTCTCTCTCTCTAAATATTACAGGCACCACTCTCTCAAAAAAGGTGCTGGATAACCGGAATTATACTGATAAAATGCCATTCACTCCAAAAAAGTGCTGCATAACCAGAATATTACTGATTTAAGCTTTCTTCTTAAATGCTAAAATAGTTAAAAGAAAAAAACTACAGTGAATGCAAAAGAAAAAGTATTACCCTACTACTGCTTTATTTTTTTTTTTTTTTAAATAAATGTAAAAGAGAAGTACTGTCACACCCAGAAACACTGAATATGGCAAACAGGTATTCAAAATAAGAAATACTGCATATCCTTGTATGTTCTGTTGCAGAGAGCATGAAGCTTTGAAGAGAAACTTCAGTGGTATTGTACGGTAGTTTATGCATGTCTCCATATAATCTATCTATCTATCTATTGCCAGATGCCTCAATCACGTTCGGACTGGCCACAAACAAATTGCCTCCACGTCGCCTTGTCCCCTGCCATTTCACTGTCCTGCTCCCAACTCACACCCCCCCTCTCTCATATACCTCTCCACTCCATCCCTCCATCTCGTCCTTGGCTTCCCCATCCCTCCCCCCCCCACCACCTCACTCACATACAATCTCATCGTCAGTCTTTCATCCTCCATCCTCTCCACATGGCCAAACCACCTCAGTGTATTCCTCCTAACGCTTCCTATCACATCCACATCCACACCACAACACTCCTCTGTATCCTCATTTGTCAGCCTGTCTCTCCATGTGACTCCACAGGCTCCTCTTAAATAACTCATTTCCACTAATCTCACTCTTGACTTGTGTCCTCCCAACAATGTCCAAGCTTCACTTCCATACGTTAGAGCTGGTATCAAAATAGTTATGTAGTAACTTTTTCACTTCCATGCTCACTTCCTTGTTCCATATCACTGCTTGCAAGGAACCTGCAACCTTTCATCCCTGCTGTACCCTTTCAAGCACTTCACCCTCCAAACCTCCATCCTTACTCATCACACTACCCAAGTACTTAAACGTACTCACATTTTCCAATTCCTCTCCATCCAACCTCACTGTACATTCACTGACTTCACCTCTCTCAAAGACCATCACTTTACTCTTCCCTACATTCACCTTTAGATTCCATTTCTTACACACTCTCCCAAACTCATCCACCAAGCCTTGCAGCTCCCCTTTGTCTTCACTCAACAACACAGTATCATCTGCAAACAACAGTACAGGGAGTTTCCACACACTACCTTCTCTCACCAGGGCCACTCCAACATCCACTACCCTACCTTGTACCTCTTTTATTACCCCACCCAAGTACAGACTGAACAACCATGGAGACATGACACATCCCTGTTTCAACCCAACCTCCAAAGAGAAAAATTCACTTAGTTCACCATCCACATGCACTGCAGCCTTAGCACCATCATACATACTCTTCACAGCATTCAACAACTTTCCATCTACTCCATATATTCTTAATACTTTCCACAATCCTTGTCTATCCACCCTGTCATATGCTTTCTCCAAATCCATGAAAGCCGCATACAACTTCTTTCCCTTCTCTAGAAACTTTTCCACTAAAGATCTAAGAATGAATATCTGATCTACACAACCTCTTCCCTTCCTAAAGCCTCCCTGTTCTTCTCCAACTAATTTCTCTGTTCTTTCTCTAACTCTGTCAATAAGTATCCTACCATACACTTTTCCTATTATACTAAGAAGACAAATGCCCCTATGATTACCACACACTTCTTTTTCCCCTTTTCCTTTGTACAAGGGAATAATTATACCTGACTTCCAATCCTCCGGGACTCTACCTTCCTCCCAGGCCAATCTGCACATCTTCCACATCCATTCTACTGCTATCTCTCCCCCATGCTTCAGCATTTCACCACACACTCCAGCAATTCCTGGGGCTTTCCCCAATTTAACTTTCTTCAATGCTTCCACAACTTCTATCCTACTGATTTCTTCCTGTCTTCTCACCTCCCTCCTTCTCCCAGCCATTCCCCAGCCACTTATACTCGCATTACTTCCATCCTCTATGTTCAACATTCCTTAAAGTGTTCTCTCCATCTGCTCACTTTTTCTCCCTTCTCCATTAGTAATCTACCATTTTTATCTTTCACTCCCCTGCTAACTTCACTTCCACCCTGACTTACTCTCTTCACCTCTTTCCAGAACATTTTCTTAGTCCCTCCACTTTTCACTCAAATTTGTAACGAGTAATAAAAGTTTTCTAACTGTGAGGTATTTTGTTAATTAATGATTAAAAGTCATCCTGTAAAACGAAAGCTATAGAAAAAAAATTTAATGTTTAGAACTATGCAGTACTGAATTAGAAAGCTTAATTAATAATGACTGTTACAAACTACTGGTATAATCCATGCTAGTACTATATCTAAGAAGTAATTTGTATATTTACAAAATCCTGCTGAGATGGCTGCAATGAGGCATAATCATGCAATTCAATTTCTCTATACCAGACATCTGCTTACAAATGGAAGTGATGATGGTATGGGTGAGCAAGGTTAGGTGAAAGAGTGGGTCTGAAGCCTGACTACACTACCTCTCTGGAGCCACTGAGGGTGGTTGCAGTGGCAGGTCACACTAGTGCAACAGCTAAGGACAGGAGGTCAGGAAGGATTGAATGTACTGTAGTATTTGTTGTTATACAGCAACAACACACAGAAAATGTAACTACATTTTTCACACTTACAGTACAATATTTGTATTCTTATAAATATTAACTTTTAATTAAAGAATAATTAAAGAACTTAATACAGCATATGATGAGTAAAATCTCACTAGAACGGGCTAATTGAGGCCCAAGTCATTCTGAAAAGAGCAAAGCTCCGATAAAAGCAATATATGGACTTCCCCCTGCTAAGTTATTTTCATACATGAAAAGTATTATGATCACAACCCTGCTTCACCCCACCAGTTCCTTCTAACTCGGGGCAATATCCAATTTGCCTCTTAACTTTTCTCAAATGCCACTATAAAAAATTTAATGCATAACACAGTATAATTTTAGCAAAATTTAGACTTGATAAAGGCAATATGTAACACACAAAAGAAGACATTTTCATACATGAAAAGCATCATGTCCACCATCCTGCTTCACTCCACAAGTTCCTTCTAACTCGTGGCAATATCCCACTTGCCTCTTTTCTCAAATGCCACTATAAATAATTTATTGCATAACACAGTAAAATTTAAGAAAGGCTCATGTAACCACTCACTTGGTTCACTCTACTCTACCCCCCCCCCCACCTTGCCGGGTGTTTATCATCATTCAGCACCTGGTGAAGGATCCTTCAGAGAAAATCCTTCAAAATCATTACCTATTATCTTCAGGGTCATTGTCAAAGAACAGTGAATCATCCTCCTTATTGTCTTCACTGGCAGGAGCTGAATCATGGACGGGAACTGGAGGTGTAGCTTGTACCTTGCATGCAGTGTGGTGTACTTAATTCTAAATACTTTTCAAATACTGTACTGTGCACTTTATACACGTTATTTTTTACGATCTTACAAACTAAAGATGTTCACTTTGTATTTTTCACTTATCACTGGTCACCCTCGAGCAGTTTTATCAAGGACTTCCAGGAAATGATGTGGGTTGACTGAAGCAGAGCACAGGGGGACAAAAGTTACGCCGCCAGCCCACCACCAACCAATGCACGAACATACAAACCGCTTGTCATGTGAGTATTGGTGTCTTGAATATTAATATTAATGCAGACCCTTTTTCTAATTTTTTAGCATTTAGAAAGTACTTTATTGGTACAACTTAATTTTAAACACTTTTCAAATACTGCACTGAACACTTTATGCACCTTATTACAGTAACATCTCTCTATGACGGCCTATTTGGGGCACAAGCCATTCCGAAAAACACGAAATTCCAATAAAAACGACATCCGGACTTCCCCCTGCTAATCAAGACTTTTTCCAATATATACATATCAGACATTAGTCTGGATCGCATGAACGGTTCTTTAACTGTTTTGACTATCAATGCGGTTCTGTACTGTGTTATAACCTCACTATATTAATCAAATGGTATAATATATATAAAAATACTGTACTGTACACTGATAAACACGTCTTTTATTTACCTAATTGTGGTGATCATACCTGAAGTGGTCAGGCAGTCCGGACTGCTTCTGGCTTTATCAGACTTTTTCTGATGTATAGGAATTTAGTCCGGTAGTTCCTTGAGTCCGTTAAAAGCATATTCTGGTCTACTGAAGTCCGTTATATCAAGGTTTTACCGTATTTACAATCTAACAAACTAAAGATATTCACTTTGTATACAGTAAAACCTCACTATAACAGACAAATTGGGGCCCAAGCCATTCCGAAGTACCAGAAATTCCAATGAATGCGACATCCGGACTTCCCCCTGCTAACCTGGACTTCTTCTGATGTATCAAACATTAGTCCGGATCACACGATTGGTTTTTAAACTGTTTTGACTACCACTGCTGTACTGTGCTGTACTGTGTTATAACTTCACCACATTAACCAAATGGTATAATATATATAATAATACTGTACTGTACACTGATAAACATGTCTTTTATTTACCTTATTGTGGTGAACATGGCTGAAGTGGTCAGGCAGTCCAGACTGCTTCTGGTTTTATCGGACTATTTCTGATATATAGGAACTTAGTCTGGTAACTCCTTGATTCTGATAGAAGCAAATTCCGGTCTACTGGAGTCCGTTATATTGAGGTTTTACTGTATTTCACTTGGTGGTAGGTGGTGGCGACCATCATCCACTCACCTGATGTAGTGCTACCTACTTCTTCCTTAGCCTTTATCATTCTTTTTCTGTGCCTGCCCTCCTCTTTTCCTATTTCTCCCACCTTTTCTGTCACTTCTTATTGCTTTTCTTTCCTTTACAGGTGGCTTTACATTGAGTGACAAACTAAATGTTTCCTGTAAGACAAGAAACCATTTACAACACTGGGTGGTAACCATATAACCAAACCATACATGCTCCCTACATGTTAACAAGTGGTTTGGTGGAGGGTTAGTGCCTCTCACCATAAAACAAATAACTCAAAGTCAAATGGCCACCCCTTATGGGATTATGGTGTCTGGCAATAGACTGACTGACACACTTAACACTTGTCACCCTCGAGCAGTATATCAGGGACTTCCAGGGAATGATGTGGAAGGGGGGAAATGATGTGGGTCAGACTGACGCCAGAGCATGGGGGAACAATAGTGACGCCATCAGCCCACCACCAACCAACACACAAACACACAAACTGCGTGGACATTATGGCCGCCCCTGCAGGGGGTTAGGCAGTCCGAACTGCTTCTAGTTTTTTTGGAGTTTTCCTGACATATAAGAAATACTGTAATTCCGGTCGACTCCTCAACTCCGAAAAAAGCGAATTCTGGTCTAATGAACTCCATTGTAGTGAGGTCATACTGTACTGTATACTCATACATATGGGGCAAGAAAATTGTGTTTCTTTTGCTTGTCTCTACACTGTTACTAAAGTTTCACTTAATCATGATACTTAATGACATCACAAGATGGTGGTGAAAGGACACTATCAGAACACTCATTGCAGAGGTAGACCTCAGTATGATATTTATATATACAGTACTACTGTATCTGGCAAATTCTATTTGGCCAAGCCAAAATTCTATTTTTATTCCACTATATATCATATAAGAGCCAGCCACTATGGCAAAAGTGCATATATATACAATAATAATAATAACAGTAAGCAGAGAGATATCCACAGGAACTAAGACAAATTCATTTACGATATATATGCCGTATGTCCTTCCACGAGACTTATCAGGCCACTAGTGGATATCTGGCAAAGAAATTTAATGACCAGCACAGTTATCGCTATGATGAGTGGAATGACCCATGAGAACAATACAACTCCCTCTGACTGGGTTATCATAGCCCTCAGAGTTTCTTAAGTGCATCATATTGGTAAAGCAATGGGATAATAAATATAACACTGAAATATCATCATCATTACTGTCATCATCATCCTAGCCCAATTTCATAGTAAAAATGAATGAGATGGGATGGGAAGGATCAAGAAGAAGGACAACACATTTGCAGAAACATTACAGTACTATTGAAGCATCCAGTTAAGTAAATTCCTTCAAAACTCTCAGTGCTATCCCACAGACCAAACCATCCACAACATACTTTTTACTTCTGGCTACAACAAAAGCCTTAGCAACCTTGCGACATAGCACAATGTCAAGTGAGGACTTCTATACCTTAATATGTAATATGCTGGATTTTCCTTGTCCCTCCCAGTTTGACAGCATCTGCACTAAAACATTACTGAAACAGTGCTCTTGCAACCAGTGGCAGGGGCCCATGGAAGCCCGGGCCTCCCCCGAAATTTCTACGTGTGTTCAAGAATAGACAGTGAATCTTAAATGTCGAATACTTGTTTAATCCAGGGTGTAATACTCGGTATGTCACATACGGTAAAACCTCGATATAACGGACTTCAATAGACCGGAATTCGCTTTTATCGGACTCGAGGAGCTACCGGATAAATTCCTATACAGTAATCACTCCAATATCCGGATCAATAGAGCCATCGGTAGGTTCGGATATTGGTTTTGTCCGGATATTGGGCCCCAGCTTATGGACTTGTACTTACGGACCCTAACACAGAGAAACACCTATACAACTCCCTCCGGACATGCATAGCACCTATTTAACACCCAAATCACACCAATAAGGCACATAAATGACTGAAATAAATGCAATAGACACATAAAATGTGGGTTTAGAAGTATGTTCATACATTAATAAACATTCTGGTACTTATGGACTCTAACCGAACCTAACCTAACCGAACCTAACCGAACTCTGAAAAACACATTCCTACTGCACATGCATGAGGTAAGTTTAGTATGGAAAGAAGTACAGTATGACACTTTCTGGTAAGTATAGTATGGGAAAAAATACAATATGAAACATTCTGGTAAATATAGTATGGAAAATAGTACAACATGAAACATTTTGGCTACTTACAGCAAGTCCCTGGCCACCTCGATGAATAACCGCCTCCTCTCGGACTCTGACAGTAAGAACGATTTCCTGAAGCACTTGCACTACACTCTTCCTGAAGTCTTGCACTGAACTTAGTCACTAACACACAGAAGTCCGTTCTTTTCACAGTGTTCACTTTAGTCCAAATAATGTTCCATTAAATTTAAGTGTTGCACATTAACTTTTCCCAAGTTTTTTTAAGTTTCCAAAGCCAAAACAAAGAAGGTTAGTTACGTTAAATTTCTTTTCTACTTAGTCTTTTCTCCCAACTTGAAAACCTTAACACAACACACCGTTTTTTTTCACTGCACAACACTCAAAATTCCCGTGTGGTCTAGTGGAGAAGTTCTTGCTGTTTATTCACTGTCAGAGCCCGAGAGTATCACTGGCAGGCGTCCAAGGGGTGCATCGGTGGGTAGTGGTGATGGCGTACCGACTACAGAAGACTTCTGAAGACAGCCGCAAACTCACGTCGAGCGGTGACTCCACTGTAGCTGATGTGCTGGGCTGTGGCTCGGAGCATGAGGGCCTGTCTTGGGGAGGCAACGGAGTGGAACCAGGGCTTGGCACAGCGGGGGTCACGGGCCTGAAAAACTGTCAATCGTTGACTGACGCAAGGACCGACGATTCTGGCGATTGATGATGCGCTGCCGGAAAGCACGCACTTCCTCCACGAGTCCCAAGGGCCCCATCTCCCTGTCGCAGTCCGGGTGTTCCAGGTAGTCTAGGACGAACTCTAGATGTTCCCGGAGTGCGCTCAGCTTGGGGATGGCTGGAGTAGTGTCCTGCTGGGCGGAGTCTGCATCATCATCGCCTTCGTCGTCGGAATCTTCAAGTTCGGGACTGACACCAGCAACCGAAGACGCGATCTCGATATCAGACAACGTCTGATACCCAGGATCGCCCTCGTCGTCGTCCAACCACTCACGAACATCGTCCACATCAACATCGTCGCCGTGCGTATGTAGCCGTGCATGGAAGTCATCCACGTCAAACCCTAGGAAATCGTACTCCACATCTGTTCCGAGAAGCAGACGAGACCAACCATTTTCAAGAGTTTTCACAGGGACTTCCTTCCATGCACTAGCCCAGTTGTACAGCGCAGACTTGATGTTGTAGCGGCGAAGGTTTTCCAAAGTCCGCTTGCCTCGAGTGTCACGTCCTTCCCTGCGCTCGTCCTCGTCCTCGAGAACCACCATCACCTCGTCCAGGAACTTCCGACGGTACAGGCGCTTTGTTGCCACGATCACTCCTTGGTCCATTGGTTGAATGAGAGCAGTCGTATTAGGTGGCAGAAACATGCACCTAATACGGCCATTCTCAGCAACCAAGTCCTTGTCACACGGGTGGGCAGGTGCATTGTCGAGGAGAAGGAGAGCCTTTACCTGGTCGCGAGGAATTCCCAGTGTCTTCGTCTGGTAATGTATGACCTCCTTGACGAAGTGATGGTGAAACCAGTCTTTGAAAATCACAGCTGTGAACCATGCTTTCAAAGAATGGTACCATACGACAGGAAGGACATCCATCACCCCACGAAGGCACCGAGGCTGCTTTGCACGGCCAACAATAACGGGCTTAAGCCGGTGCATGCCGTTAGCATTGGCACAACACAAAGCAGATATCCGTTCCTTAGAAAGCTTGCGGCCAGGTACACGCTTCTCCGTCTCATCGGCGAGAGTGTTCGTTGGCACCGAGCGATAGAATAGGCCAGTTTCGTCAGCGTTATAGACTTGACCGAGAGTGAGGCCCTCCCTGTCGATCAAGCCTTTCACCTTGTGCCGAAACTCGTCCACTCCATCCTCGTTAGCGTCCAATGCTTCGCCATGTGCTTTACGGTTAGTAAGGCCATGTCGCAACTTGAACGCGAAGAGCCAACCCTCGGATGCCTTGAAGTCTAGGGCGTCGTGAAGCCTTGCAAACTTCTCAGCAGCAGCCTTCAGCTCCGTTCCACGTACCATCACACCAGCTGCACGTTGCTGTCGATACCAAATCAACGTGGAGCGGTCGATCTCTGCATACTTGGGAGTAAACATAACCTTCCTCTCCACGTTGCGTTTGCTTCTCGACGAGAAGTCAGCCGTGTACTGCATGAGCTTGTCTCGGGAACGCTTGATATCAAACAAAGTCGACCGGGCCAGGTTGAACTCGCGGAGAATGCGAGAGGAAGACCAACCCGCATCAACCTTCTCCAATATCTCCCGTTTCTTCTCCAGAGTCAACACCACTCTCTTCCTTTTCTCAGGAGGCGGGGCCATCATCACACACACTAAGAGTAGGGCAGAGAGCAGCAGGAGGCCTTGCTGCAAGTACGGCACCACCACAAAAGCGAGCACGTGGGCAGCCATGACGAAGAGCGTAGGTCTTGTCGCGGTGAGAGACAGGCGGGAAGTGGGGAGGATGCAGCGGCGCTCTATCGGACGTCGGAGGAATGACGAACCAAAACAATGCTCTCACGCGGCGCGCGCGGCAAGTTCAAATTACGGACGGCAAAAAAAATCGATTTTTTTTCCAATTTTTTTGGATTTTCGGACCATTTTGGGAATGTTTGATCCCAGGACGATAAGGTTCGGTTAGTGGGGATGTTCGGTTATTGGGCGTCCGGATATTAGAGGGATTACTGTATATTGGAAAAAGTCCGATAAAGCCAGAAGCAGTCCGGACAGCCTGATCACGTCAGATACATTCACCATAATATGGTAAATAAAAGACATGTTTATTAGTGTACAGTACAGAGTTATTATACATATTATACCATTTGATCAATGTAGTGAAGTTATAACACAGTACAGTCCTGCAGTGGTAGTCAAAACAGTTTAAAAACCGTTCATGTGATCTGGACTAATGTCTGATATATCGGAAAAAGTCCAGGATAGCAAGGGGAAGTCCGGATGTCGCTTTTATCGGAATTTCACATTTATCGGAATAGTCTGGGCACCAATTAGTCCATTATAATGAGGTCTTACTGTATTTGGAGGACTGAAAAAATATGCAATTCTGAGTAAAAAGTCTTGTATAAACATATACTTTTTAAGACTTACTTTACTTTAGGTGCAAGACAGATATTCAAATTTACGTACGGGGAGCCATTGGCACCCAGATGGGTGAACAGTGGAGGCAGGAAAGGAAGCAAGAAACGTGTGCTGCTCTGCAAAATTTTCAATTTTTTTTTTTTTATGTACCTAATGACGCATTATGTTCAAAACAGGAAACTCCACTACTAATAGGTTTATGTACCGTAATTAACTAGTTAGGAGTACCTGTGGGCATGTAGGCCTACATGTGGCAGAACTGGCAAGAAAAATAAACTATTGTGGCAACGTTTACCTGCCATCAGCTGAGTGTCACTCGCTCATCATCTGCCTGCACCATCAGTCATCTCTCATCAGATTGTGTTGTACCAGTGACTAGTCCATACAACTTGCTAATTATGCTACTTGCACGTTGTACTGTGACAAGAAGTGAAAAGACGTATTCCATGGGTTTCCCTGGATCACTTTATTATGAAACGGAAGCAGCAGCAGCAATCAAGTATATTGGACTTCAAGTTCTAAAAGGTAAGTTTTTGTTAAGCAAATGCATTACATTGTAGAGGATATTATTACTGCCAGTAATAATAACAAATGATAATGTCATGCCATGAGCTCTACATAAGTGTAGGTGCACACAGAAACTGGAGGCCAACGAATGTCTAAGATTTTCCTTGTGATATATTTCAGGCTTTAGCTACCTAGTGGAGAAGGGAGAAAAAGTGAGCAGATGGAGAGAACACTTTAAGGAATTGTTGAACGTGGAGGATGGAAGTAATGCAAGTATAAGTGGCTGGGGAATGGCTGGGAGAAGGAGGGAGGTGAGAAGACAGGAAGAAATCAGTAGGATAGAAGTTGTGGAAGCAATGAAGAAAGTTAAATCAGGGAAAGCCCCAGGAATTGATGGAGTGTGTGGTGAAATGTTGAAGCATGGGGGAGAGATAGTAGTAGAATGGATGTGGAAGATGTGCAGATTGGCCTGGGAGAAAGGTAGAGTCCCGGAGGATTGGAAGTCAGGTATAATGATTCCCTTGTACAAAGGAAAATGGGAAAAAGAAGTGTGTGGTAATCATAGGGGCATTTGTCTTCTTAGTATAATAGGAAAAGTGTATGGTAGGATACTTATTGACAGAGTTAGAGAAAGAACAGAGAAATTAGTTGGAGAAGAACAGGGAGGCTTTAGGAAGGGAAGAGGTTGTGTAGATCAGATATTCATTCTCAGATCTTTAGTGGAAAAGTTTCTAGAGAAGGGAAAGAAGTTGTATGCGGCTTTCATGGATTTGGAGAAAGCATATGACAGGGTGGATAGACTAGGATTGTGGAAAGTGTTTAGAATATATGGAATAGATGGGAAGTTGTTGAATGCTGTGAAGAGTATGTACGATGGTGCGAAGGCTGCAGTGCGTGTGGATGGTGAACTAAGTGAATTTTTCTCTTTGAAAGTTGGGTTGAAACAGGGATGTGTCATGTCTCCATGGTTGTTCAATCTGTACATGGATGGGGTAATAAAAGAGGTACAAGGTAGGGTAGTGGATGTTGGAGTGGCCCTGGTGAGAGAGGATAGTGTTTGGAAACTCCCTGTACTGTTGTTTGCAGATGATACCGTGTTGTTGAGTGAAGACGAAGGAGAGCTGCCAGGCTTGGTGGATGAGTTTGAGAGAGGGTGTAGGAAACGGAATCTAAAGGTGAATGTAGGGAAGAGTAAAGTGATGGTCTTTGAGAGAGGTGAAGTCAGTGAATGTACAGCGAGGTTGGATGGTGAGGAATTGGAAAATGTGAGTACGTTTAAGTATTTGGGTAGTGTGATGAGTAAGGATGGAGGTTTGGAGGGTGAAGTGCTTGAAAGGGTACAGCAGGGAAGAAAGGTTGCTGGTTCTTTGAAAGCAGTGATAAGAAACAGGGAAGTGAGCATGGAAGTGAAAAAGTTACTACATGACAGTATTGTGATACCAACCCTAACGTACGGAAGTGAAGCGTGGACGTTGTTGGAAGGACACAAGTCAAGAGTGAGAGCCGTGGAAATGAGTTATTTAAGAGGAGCCTGTGGAGTCACATGGAGAGACAGGCTGACGAATGAGGATATAAAGGAGCGTTGTGGTGTTGATGTGGATGTGATAGGAAGCGTTATGAGGAACACACTGAGGTGGTTTGGCCATGTGGAGAGGATGGAGGGTGAAAGACTGACGAAGAGAGTGTATGTGAGTGAGGTGGAGGGGGAAAGAGGGAGGGGGAGGCCGAGGATGAGATGGAGAGATGGGGTGGAGAGGTATATGAGAGAGGGGGGTGTGAGTTGGGAGCAGGGGAGTGAAATGGCAGGGGACAGGGCGACTTGGAGGCGATTTGTTTGTGGCCACCCCAAACGGGATTGAGGCGTCTGGCAATAGATAGATAGATTGCTACCTGTGCCCAGAGTGGCAACCATCACTGAAGTAATCATCACTGAACTAAGTGAAGTATTTAACATATGATGGATTTTCACAGACATTAGCATTGAGTGTGGTGAGTTGGGACAGTGCAGGGACACGGGGTGAGTTGGAACAGTGGGCACTGCAATGCCTTTTTTTTTTTTTTTTTTTTTTTTTTTTTTTTTAAATGCGAGGAAGAAGGAACCAAAGGCCATGAGCCTGCATTAAGAGCTCCCTCCAAGAGTAAAACAAAATACAAGAGAGAGTCAAATTCAAGATCCATTCATTTCGAGATGCCTGGACACACTGCGTTTGAAAGACTGGAGATCATAGCAGCATGAAATACAGGCAGAGGGAGAGTTCCAGAGTTGACCTGTTGCATAAATGAAGGACTGGGAGTAACGGTTAACTCTTGCATTGGAGAGTTGGACAGAAAAGGGATGAGAATTTGATGCTAGACGGGTGGTACGTGTCCATCATAGAGGTGGAAGAATGCATGCAGACATTTCAGAGGAGAAGTGACAATTAAAGTAGTGATAGAAAAGAGATAAAGATGCAACAGTGCGGCGAAGAGACAGAGGTTGAAGGGAGTCAGTGAGAGGAGGAGAGTTAATGAGATGAAAAGCCTTTGACTCCACCCTACTGAGAAGAGCTGTAAGTGGGGAGCCTCCCCACACATGAGAGTTGTCATTTCCATTTTTATGATGCCCATTCAATTGCCCTGCCCCAGCTTTACAAATGTTGTTAATACTAGTTTTCTATAGAACCACGAATAGCCTAATGCATGAAAAACGTGCAAATATGAAAGGGCAGCATTTTGATCTTCGTAAAATTTCCATTTTTGAAAATACACATATTTTGCCAATTTTCCTCTTTCACAGTCAGTTTTAGAGCTAAAGGTCTACTTTTTGGTGGGTGAAATCTTCAATTGTTATGTTTAGTGCTTTATCCAGAAAATGCATTTTTACAGCAGAGCAATGCTGAAGGATTAATAGACAACTGTCCCGACTCCTCAAGATTTTTTTTTTTTACCCAGGGTGCAGGGGCGTCAGCTGGATTTTTTTGTAAGGATGGGGGGCAAAATAAATTATACATATATGTGCGGTTATAATATATCAAAATACATACACTCCAAATAGGCATAGGCATATACTTACATGAGTTACATCACATGCATAGTGACGGAATGCATGAATCAACTCAAATCACTCAATCATCCTTGAACAAGAACTGAAACCGTCGAATTCCAAGGGGAGGCAACTGCCCCCCCCTCCGGGCACCCATGCCAGGGTGAGTTGGGACAACAATTTAATTTGTCATTATCTCAGGGAAAAACCTACTTTTCGTGCATTATATACTACTATGTTTTGTAGTTTGCTGTATTAATGGTGGTTTTGGGCGTCAACAAGTAGATATTTCTCATTTTCAGGTTGCATGCATGCCCTAAAGAGAGAAAATACTGTGATGTGGATTATGGTAAAAAAGCATATATTGCTAAGTGTTAAAAGTATGGAACAAGAGTTGTACAATGAAATTTTTTGAAAGGAGAGGAACTGAGAAATGCAACTGGCCAGTTTGTGATGATATACTGTATACTGATGATGATTTTTGGCAGTATATCATTGGTGGACCTGTCCTATTAGCAGGAACTGTTCCTTTTATGATGCAAGAGGTGGACAAAGCCTTTCATGATAAAAGCACATTTCTCAGTGAAATTTTTCAGCATAAATAGCTACAGCCAACTTGGTGGAACTCTTAACTACAGAATGTGTATAGTGCAGTGCGTCATTAAGTGCGAGGCGTGGGGGGGGCTAGGTTTATACCCCTCCCCCCAAATTATATTTCTGGCTGCGCCCCTGCTGCAACACTTAAGAGAAAATAAGGCATTCCAATGACTGCCATGTTAAAAGTAAGGTGTTACCCTTGTCATCTGCCCTTCCATATACAGTTAGCTTGCCTATAACATGGCTAATGCAGCAGTACTAGGAGCAGCATCATGGTCATCCACACTGTTGGAGATATACAGCCTATGCGAAAAATGGTGGCTTAAGGGCAGGACCCTTCCTACAATCAACCCTAATGACTTGCCAAGCCTGTCAAAACCACCACAAACATGCCTCAAATGTACAGTACCAAACAATCTACACCATCACCCCACACCATCACCTTCACCTAGACCAGAAGTTCCCAAACTCTTCCTGGCTATTTAACACTTTTGCTAGAAAATCTTTGATGATTCCCCCTGCCCCCAACTCCCAAAAGTAGGAATTCTCCTCTCCCTCTTTGGGAGTAAGTAACTCTAAATTATAGAGTTATTTACCTCTATTTACTAGCACTATTTCATGTGAAACTGTGGAAATCTATTAGTATTATGAAGGTTTTTACAAAGTTTTGGATACAGTTTACAGAGTTTGTATTTTTGTGTCACAGGGAGAAATGGCTGGACTATGTCATGAATGTTATGACAGTGACAAGAAAATAGTAATGAAAATTTTGCTCGGTGGGATGATGTTTGCAAATATATTGGCCTATGCTCCACACGCAGGCTTGGATGAGGCTGAGAAGGATAGACTTTGGGATGACTTAATACATGCAGTAAGTGTTATGGGGGATGATGAGATTGTAATATTAGGGGGGGATTTAAAAACTCACGTAGGTGAAGCAGCTCAAGGATATGAAGGAATACATTGGGGATATGTATGTGGTACAAGAAATGAGGAAAGGGAAAGGATACTCGAGTTTGGGGAGGCACTGAACATGATTGTGTGCAAGACACATTTTAGGAAAAGAGAGAGCAGGTTGATTTTGTAAGAGTCTGGGGGAAACAGCAGCCACACAGACAATTTCCTGGTCATGAGGGCTGATAGGAGGTTAGTGAGGGATGTTAAAGTTATAAGGAACGAGGAGTGTGTGTAGCAACACAAGTTATTTATATGTGACAGGGTGCTTAAGGAGCAGGTGATAAAAAAAGAGGACCTATGCACCTAGGAGGAAAACCAAGCAGTAAGGGATGCTTTTCTACAGCAAGATAAGGAGAGTGGTGGCTGAACAGGGAGACATGGACAGAAGTGCTAATGAACAGTACAGAGCCCTCAAGACCAACCTCTTGAGAGTTATTAATTCCGTATGTGGATGGACAAGACATAAGGTGACCTGGTGGTGGGATGAGGGTGTAGAAGCTACAGTTAAAGAGAAAAGAAGGCTTTTCCGGGAATGGAAGAAGAGTGGTAACAAAGAGGAATACTTAGCTGCCAAGCACAGGGCTAGAAAAGAGATTTACAGGGCAAAGTCTGAGTCAGAGAATTTTACTTGATAACCTAAATAGTGTGGAAGGGACGAATATGATTTTTAAGGTGGCAAATCAGATGAAGAGGGATAATCGGGATATCATAGGTGGGCAGTGTGTAAGGAATGATGAAGGAAGGGTAGTGGTGAACAGTGGGGATATTAAAGACACATGGAGAAAGCATTACAGCAAGTTGTTGAATGAGGAGTTTGACTGGGACAGGGAGGGTTTGGAGCCACCAGATCCAATGGTTGGCCCTTGGCTTTTGATTGATGTTGAAACTGTGAGTGGGGCAATAGGCAGGATGCAGATGTGGAAGGCAGCAGATGTCTGGGTTGACTGCTGAAATGCTGAAAGACTCAGGATATATAGAAGTGAGGTTAGTCGCTGACATGATAAATACGATTATATGTGAGTGTGTCGTCCCAGATGATTAGCTGAAAAGTGTAATTGTAAATGTGTACAACAGGAAGGGTGATGCCCCGAATGAGGATATTATAGAGGCATAAAGCTTTTAGACCAGATAACAGAAGGTATGATTAGAGAAAGTGTGAATATTGATGAGATGCAGTTTAGGTTTAAGCAAAGCAGGGGAACCACTGATGCCACATTCATTGTTTGACAGCTCCAGGAAAAATACATAAGAAAGAAAAGGGACCTGTACTTTGTTTTTGTTGATTTGGAGAAGGCCTTTGACAGAGTCCCCAGAGAGGTGGTGAAGTGGGCAATGAGGAAGTTTGTGATCGAGGAGTGACTGGTTAGGGTCATTATGGCCGGCCATGTATGTGGGTGCTCACATCCAGGTAAGGGTGAATGGAGATTTGAGTGATAAGTTTTCCGTGAATGTTGGTGTGCATCAAGGGTCAGTCTTGAGCCCCATGTTGTTTATAATGGTACTTGAAGCCCTCTCATGTGAGTACAGAAATGGACTACCGTGGGAGATGTTGTATGCTGATTATTTGGTTTTGATAGCAGAAAATGAATGGGAAGCAGAGGAAAGATTTAGAAAGTGGAGAGATGGTATGGGGCACAAGGGCTTATGCATAAATGCAGACAAAACAAAAGTGATGGTATTTAGGGCTGGGGGTGGTATTGTCAAAGAAGAGGGAGAGTGGCCATGTGCGATCAGTCACAAGGGTGTGGGAAGTAATTCCATCTTGGGCAGTGTTTGTGATAAGTGGGTGCATAAGAGATGTAATGGTATTAGAGACAGACTGCAAGATAATGCTGATTTCATGTGCGTGGTGTGTCCAGGAAAGCATGTGGATATTGCCAGGCATGAAAGGATTGAACTTTTTGGTGAGTCTCCTAAGTGTGTGGAAGAGTTTTGTTATTTGAGAGTCATGTTATGTTCTGGAGGTGGGGAAGGAGCTGGCTCCGTAGCTAGAGTGAGGAGTGGCTGGAAGAAGTTCAGGGACCTGCTGCCTCTCCTGACATTGACAGGGCTCTCCTTCCGTACTAATGGATCTCTGTATGCGGTATGTGTTAGGAGTGTAATGCTGTATGGTAGTGAGTCCTGGGCAGCAAAGGAAGAGGATATTCGCAGGCTCAAACGTACAGAAATGGCAATGATTAGGTGGATGTCAAGTGCGTCCTTGAGTGCAAGGCCTGGGGGGGCTAGGTTTATGACGGAAAAGTTCAGAGGTAGGATGGGACTGGAGTGTATTGGTGTTGTGATGAGGAGAGGTAGATTGAGATGGTTTGGACAAGTGGAGAGGATGGGGGATGATAACTGGAAGCAGAGAGTGAGAAGTGTTAATGTTGGGGGTAGGGTAGTGAAAGGCAGACCGAAGAAGACCTGAGACGAGGGCACTGAGTGTGACCTCAGGGTCAAGGGACTAAATATGGAAGCTGCCAGAGACTGAGCAGCATGGAAAGCCGCCATTAGGTGACCAAGGCTGACGAATGGAAGCATGTTGGAGCCTTCAAAAGTGAAAATGAAAACAAAAATGACAATAATGATTTCAGAACCAAAATTATTACCTTACTCTTGAAATGGCACAACTTGTTCTCTATATGAAGGCAAATTTTTATAAAAATATCTCCATGGATACAGCCATGAGGACAAAAGTAAGGTGAGTAACCTGTTGAGCCCACGCTACTAACACCGGCATGTATCTCAGTATGAAAGCATCGGGCTGGGTAGTGGGTTGTTTGCCACCGAGCACAGGGTTACCAGATCTGAAGCAGGGCTCAATGATAAACAACAGTGACAGTGCTGTTATTACTGGTGGATTAACTTCAGTCCTACAACCACTTAATGTATGTCTGAATAACTGTGAGCAATAGAATGAGTGGATAATCAGTGATAAAAAGTTGTATATAAAAGGTGGGAATATGTATGCTCCAGATCTGGATGTGCTATGTGATTTTATTATCAAGACATGGAATGATATTTCTGTGGAAAGTCATCAACTCTTTCATGAAATGTGTAACATCCAATTCAGTGGATGGGAGGGAAGATGACACGTTGGATGAGAAGGAGGAAGCTGATGCCAAAGCTACACCTTTGAATTCAGAGTTTGATCCTTATGACGAAGAAATGCAAGTTTAACACAGGATGAATCTGATGAACTGATGATGTCAGATAAGGATGACATTGATTTTTGAAGGTTTTTAATCAATGACAGTTAATGTAATGACTTTAATAAAATGTAACTTTCTTTTAATCTATTGTATAAAATTTACGTTACCATGATTTAAGTTTTTAATACAGTATGAGTTAATACTGGAATATTAACTGTTTAACCCATTTAGATATCGTATGCTATGTAGATAGCCTGTAAAACCCAAAAAAGCTGGTTTAAGGTAAAGCCTATCCAAAGGCTGTGTTGTTTAGCAAGGTGTTTATAGTATCATTTCACTGGTCAGTTAGAAGAGTGATAAACCAAGCGCCCGGTGTCTAAAGAGTTAGGGCTCATCTTATGCACAAAGTATACCTCTAGACCCACATTTTGTATGGAAATATTGGGGATAGTCTTATACACAGATTGGCCTTATACACCAGCAAATATGGTAAACCAGAAAAAGATATTATCACACTGAAAGACTTCAAGACTTTCATTAACACTACTGTACTCTTTTACAAAAACATATTTTCAATAAATACAGTACTGAAATATGAACCACTTACTGGCAGAAATATGCACTACTGTACTCTTTAACAAAAACTTATTTTCAATAAATACAGTACTGAAATATGAACCACTTACTGGCAGAAATATGCACTCTGTTAAGTGCCCTTCAAGACTGAATGCATATATAGCATAATGCTCATTAAATAATCGATATAAAGTATTGGGATAGTTGATACTTATCATGCAACAATCACTGCTGCAAAGCCCTACCACAATTATACAGATAAATAATTCAAGAATTCCCTCTATCAAGTATATGGTACTGTTATAAATTCATGGAATAGTCAGTAACAAAACAGTACATAACCAAACTAAAAAAAGTGTTGTAAATTCTTTGCAAATGGGATAAATTAATTTCCATTTCCTAACTGATCAAACAGACATGAAACTATGACACATGAGTCCTACCTTCATTTCCTCATCAGATGGCTTGTTGATAAGCAAACAACCAATATACTGCATAACAAGGAAGATAAGGCCCAGAACAATGAATAAAGATGGAACTTTATCCAAAATGTTCATTTCAGTGAAATATCTGCAAAGAAACCAAACCGCATTTTTATAGAAGATGCCACAACTCAACTGAATGGTGGAACTTTAATTTCAGTATCTGCAAGCTGTATGAATGAAAAGGTTCAGTATAAAATAACATTATTTGTAAAACACTTACAGTACTGCAATGCCTGCATACACTTATTCACATAGCCTATGAGCACACTACACTTGGAAAACAAACACACAAACAAGCAAACAACCACACAGAGGCAAACATACACAAAAGATATATCAGACAAACTGAGGTATGTTAGGAAATCTGAACTGCTTGGTGAACAATCACTAACCCTGAAACATCTGGAAGACTGTTGTGTGGGTTGAGGTAGTGTGTCTGGAAGGTGGTGGAGCCAAGTGCACCCAGGCCAAAGCCAGCTACAATCAACCCATTAATCACACCTTTCTGTTTTGGGTACCACTGAAACAATGAAAAAATATGCTTGTACTGCAATTCAGAAGCACTATACAATAACTGATAATGATCAATATTATCCTATTTTTGTTTCCCCATCACAAGAACAAATGTTGGACATCCAAGAACACTGTAATGTATATCTTTGTTGATTGCTACCATGGATGTACCATCATGAGCAAAAGTTCATCAACAAATTCAATACTTCCTGCTCTGTCTTCCACATTTCTTCTTGCAAGTCTAAAAGTATCTTTTCTTCTCACTATTGCTGTTTGCTTCACATTGCAGTGTCTGTGAACTCCTGATAAAGTACAATATCATTATTTCTCACATGGTATTACACACAATAATCTTTCTAAATGCACAAGTACAGCAATGGAAAGGTATACAGAATTATGCTGCATATTTATGAGTTATTCAATGACTTAAGCAGACCTCTCAGTTGGCAGCAATATCTAAAATAAGACTCAAAAACAGCATGTCCAGTCAGTCAGATTACTGATGTACTCATGCAAAATTAAACTACAGTATAATGGTTAAAATGCATTCATACTAAACATAAAGTTTCTTCAAATGCATGCACATACTGCAATCAGTATAAAAGCTTACAGTATAAGTGCAATATTCTAGAAGATACTATTACAGTCAATAAATCAGATTTTTAACAATCAAGAGCAAGCATTACCTTCATACCACAAGCAAGGGGGGTTGCGTACGATAAGGATATGCCAAGTCCTGCCAAGAGTCCATATGTCAGGACTACACCAATCAACCCTACTTCAATTGCAAACTTTGTCAGCATGATCCCAGCACTGAAAAAAAAAAAGCAAAAAAATATAGTACACACACACATACACACACACACACACATACTGGCGAGAGGGCTGAGAGGGGACGCAAGTCACTATGTTCCACACTGGCCACTGCTGGCCGCTACTGGCCACACCTAATATTATCTTTATATGAGTCAAGATCTGTACTAGGCTAAATTAAGTGATATTCTAATATAGCAGAGCATGTATAAGCAAAAAGTGTTGTCCAAATAAATGAATACTGTACATCCAAAGTCAGTGCATTAGGAATCAGCTGATACAACGTAAACATCAGGTGGGTGTTGTCATTATTGCCAGATGGGAAGCAGGGAGATGCCAATTTTAAAGTAAAAGTTATCTTTCTAAGTAAGAACTATCCTTCTGCATGATGAGTACTATCTCTGGAAAAGTGACTATGGATGGTGTTAAGAGAAGGGATAAAGGCTGACAACAGCATAATGATTTCTACCCAGAACTGGTTGAAATGGAAATATATAATAAAATAGTAGAGAACTGAATAAACTGGAAAATATATTTCAAATGTAAATAGATGAAATTAAAAAGGAACTACACATGCAAAAGAAAATGAAAACTTAGTAAAAAAAAAAAAAAAAAAAAAAAAAAAAAAAAGATGAGCTGTCAGTTGAGGTAGTTTCTCTGAGAAGGAAGACTAGTGAAATGGCGAGTATGGTTGTCAACCATGAGAGTATGATGGAGGAGTTCAAAAATGTTAAAGAGACAATAAGGGAAGCAAGCAGTGATACTGAAGAATGGATTTCCCAGCTGAATGACATGTTGAGATATTGCAGAGATGAAGTACAAACTGTGTATGCTGAAATGGTGAAAGTAAAGAAAGATTTTGAAACAAACGTAGAAGGCATAATAAATGAAGTGAAAGAAATCATAAAAAACAATCCAAAACTGGTCAAAGAATCAGCAGAGATCAGTAAAACAATAGTAATCACTAGTATTGATGAAGACATAAAAAAACAATCTCGAGAGACAAATAGGTGATGGTAAATATCCATTCATTCATCCATCATCCACTCCAATGTCATCCCATGAGGAACATGGGAACCCAGGGCTAGGCAAGTTAGTACTGACATTTAAGATGAGAGTAACCAGCCTCACTCATCCCTGAGTGGCATTACATGAGCAATAAACCCCAACCACTCCTTGGAAATAAACCAACCCAGGCTCAATCTGAATAGAGGACTTGAATTACCCACTAAACCACTAGGCACCATAATTTGGTTTTATGGTTACCACCCAGCATAGTAAATGGTTTCCTGGTGTACAGGAAACCACTTGGCTTTTCACTCAGTGTACAGTCACCCATAGGCAGAAGGAAGAGGAAAGAATGAAGGAAAGAAAGACAGAAGAGGAAGGATGAAAGAAAGGAAAGGGCAGACATCCAAAGCAGCAATACATCAAGTGAGTGGATGGTGACTGCCCCCACCTACCGCTTATGGTAAACATAATAAACATATTGATGGAAGTATCAGAGGATATATCTGATCAATGGTAAACATAATAAACAAATTGATGGAAGTATCAGAGGATATATCTGATAAAGATACAGAGGCCCACAAATGGCTACAAAAATATGAGAGAAATAAGTCAAGGCCCCTCAAAGTAACCTTCCAAAGTGTGAACACTGTAAAGGAAATATTAAAAAATGCTAACAAACTCAGGGAAAAAGAGGAATTTGAAAAAGTATGGATAAAAAGATGCCTAACTCAGAAGGAATAGGGATTAATAAAGGAGAAGAGGGAAGAAGCAAAAACAAAAAATGAGGAAAGATCAGAGGAAGAGAAGAATAAATTTTTCTTACAAAGTAGTGGGATTACAAGTAAGACAGTGGTACATAACCAACAAGGACTTAAAAAAAAAAAAAAAAAAAAAAAAAAAAAAAAAAGGAAGGCAATAGACTCAAAATATGTCAGAAACGTAAACAACATGATTAAGATTATGTACTCAAACATGGATGAAATGGTATCCAAATTATTAGAGATACAAGACTATACCAAAGAAAAGGAACTTCATATTATTTGCCTTAATGAAACAAAATTAATCCCAAGGATATCAAATGACATCGTAAACTCTGAGGAATGTAACATAAGGAGAAGAGACAGAAATCTGACAAAAGGAGGAGGAGTTATATTAGCAATGTAAAATCTACAAGTCAAAGAGATAGAACCAGAAATTCCCCCACAAGCAGAATTAACTGGAGTAGAGAGCAACACATCTAAAGGGCAAATAATGATGGCAAATTTATGCCGGTAAATGCCACCCAAAACAAACACCTGGGAAAGGGGTGAATGTGAAGACCTGGCAGAAAGAACAATTCAGAGTTTAAAAGCCCTACTACATAGAATGGTAGACAAATATGAAAGAATTATATTAACTGGAGATTTCAATACAAATATAAATTGGAATACGTACTTTAAATGTAAGAGGCTGTGAAAGCTGCTAGGATCAAAAGCTCCTCAATATTGTACAGGAGTTTTTCCTAACACATCATGTAAAGAGAAACACCAGAAAAAGAGGACTAGATGATCCATCATTATTAGATCTTAAATTTACTAGGCACGATAATGATACTGACAACATAATGTACCACCTCCATTCGGCAAAAGCGACCATGCAATATTAAATTGCAACTTCAGGATTGCATATAATACAGTTGGCAGTAATGAAAGTTACAAAAAGAGCCTATACTATGAAAAGGGCAACTATCATGACCTAAAGAAGTACATCTTAGAAATAATTGGGAAAAGGAGCTTAGAGGACAAGCTATAAATGTTGTATAAAGAAAATTCTGTTAATTTTATGAAAAAGGAGTCAAAAATTATATCCCTCAGCACAAAGACACAGAAATGAGGATAAAGAAGTGGTTTAACAAAGAATGTAAAAAAATAAAATAAGAAAAGAAACTTGCTATGGAATAGATACAGAAGACACAATAGTGAGAGGGCACATAACAACAATAAACAGGCAAGAAATGAGTATACAAGGATAAGGAAAGAAGCTCAAAGACAGTTTGAGGAGTTCATTATAAATAAAAGTAGTGATCAACTGAAGCCTTTTTACAGGTACATCCAAAGCAAAACCAAAGATAATGATAAAATAGTCCATCATGAATGAGGAGATAATCTATATCCAAGAAGAAGACATTTGTAAATTATTTAACAAAAAATTTCAATCAGTTTTTACAGACAAAAGTAATTTTGAGAGAGATGTTAAGGAAAATGCATGCCCATGCCTTACCAGATATACAAATAACGGAACAAGAGGTACAGGAAGAGTTGAGCAAACTAGGCAAGGGAAAAGCAAATGGTCCTGACGAAATTTCAGGCTGGGTGCTACATTAATGTGCAGAAGAGTTAAGCAGACCAATATATTCAATATTCATGGATTCCTTAAGTCAAGGTAAACTACCTGATACAGAATTTGGAAGAATGCAAACATTGTTCCCCTATTCAAGACAGGAAACAGACAAAATCCACTGAACTACTGACCAGCATGGTAACGAAGATACTAGAAAATCGATCTATTGCCAGACGCCTCAATCCCGTTTGGGGTGGTCACAAACAAATCGCCTCCATGTCACCCTGTCCCCCGTCATTTCACTGCCCTGCTCCAAACTCACATCCCCCTCTCTCATATACCTCTCCACCCCATCCCTCCATCTCATCCTCAGCCTCCCCCTCCCTCTTCCTCCCTCCACCTCACTAACATACACTCTCTTTGTCAGTCTTTCACCCTCCATCCTTTCCACATGGCCAACCCACCTCAGTGTGTTCCTCATAACGCTTCCTATCACATCCACATCCACACCATAATGCTCCTTTATATCCTCATTCATCAGCCTGTCTCTCCATGTGACTCCACAGGCTCCTCTTAAATAACTCATTTCCACTAATCTCACTCTTGACTTGTGTCCTTCCAACAACGTCCAAGCTTCACTTCCATACGTTAGAGTTGGTATCAGAATAGTCATGTAGTAACTTTTTCACTTCCATGCTCACTTCCCTGTTTCTTATCACTGCTTGCAAGGAACCAGCAACCTTTCTTCCCTGCTGTACCCTTTCAAGCACTTCACCCACCAAACCTCCATCCTCACTCATCACACAACCCAAGTACTTAAACGTACTCACATTTTCCAATTCCTCACCATCCAACCTTGCTGTACATTCACTGACTTCACCTCTCTCAAAGACCATCATTTTACTCTTCCCTACATTCACCTTTATATTCCGTTTCTTATACACTCTCCCAAACTCATCCACCAAGCCTTGCAGCTCCCCTTCATCTTCACTCAACAACACAGTATCATCTGTAAACAACAGTACAGGGAGTTTCCAAACACTATCCTCTCTCACCAGGGCCACTCCAACATCCACTACCCTACCTTGTACCTCTTTCATTACCCCATCCAGGTACAGATTGAACAACCATGGAGACATGACACATCCCTGTTTCAACCCAACCTTCACAGAGAAAAATTCACTTAGTTCACCATCCACACGCACTGCAACCTTAGCACCATCATACATACTCTTCACAGCATTCAACAACTTCCCATCTACTCCATATATTCTTAATACTTTCCACAATCCTTGTCTATCCACCCTGTCATATGCTTTCTCCAAATCCATGAAAGCCGCACATAGCTTCTTTCCCTTCTCTAGAAACTTTTCCACTGAAGATCTAAGAATGAATATCTGATCTACACAACCTCTTCCCTTCCTAAAGTCTCCCTCGTTCTTCTCCAACTAATTCCTCTGTTCTTTCTCTAACTCTGTCAATAAGTATTCTACCATACACTTTTCCTATTATACTAAGAAGACAAATGCCCCTATGATTACCACACACTTCTTTTTCCCCTTTTCCTTTGTACAAGGGAATAATTATACCTGACTTCCAATCCTCCGGGACTCTACCTTCCTCCCAGGCCAATCTGCACATCTTCCACATCCATTCTACTACTATCCCCCATGCTTCAGCATTTCACCACACACTCCATCAATTCCTGGGGATTTCCCCAATTTCACTTTCTTCATTGCTTCCACAACTTCTATCCTACTGATTTCTTCCTGTCTTCTCACCTCCCTCCTTCTCCCAGCCACTTATACTCGCATTACTTCCATCCTGTATGTTCAACAATTCCATAAAGTGTTCTCTCCATCTGCTCGCTTTTTCTCCCTTCTCCACTAGTAATCTACCATTTTTATCTTTCACTCCCCTGCTAACCTCACTTCCACCCTGTCTTACTCTCTTCACCTCTTTCCAGAACATTTTCTTAGTCCCTCCACTTTACACTCAAATTCCTTCTAAATTCCTCATCCACTCTCTTCTTACTCTCTCTTACTAATCTTTTCACCTCTCTCTTTCTTTCTACATATAACTCTCTCTTCCGCCTCTCAACTTCTTCCACGCCCCTATTTCTCATCCATTCATTGTATGCTTTCTTCTTTTGTGCCACAGCCTGTTCCACCTCTTCAGTCCACTACGCTGTTCCTTGCACCCCCCTCTGTCTTCTCTTCCTCCCACAAACCACATCACATGCTGCACATATTTCTTCTGTAAATATCCTGCACACACCTTCCACGTCCCCCATCTGCTCCAATTCATATTTGCCCAATCGTTCCTCCACTTCTCTCTTATGCTCTGCCTTTTTCTCATCCTCTTGTAACCTTTCCACTCTCCTTGCAACTACTCCTTCCTCTCGTTTTTCCCTTCTTCTATTTCTCCATCTTACTTGGATCCTAATTCTGGCCACAGACAGTTCAGTTTTAGAAACAGAAAATCTTGTGTTACTAATCTATTAAGCTACTATGACAGAGTTGCACAAACACTACAGAAAAAGAGAAGGATCAGTAGATACAGGGAGGTCCCGTTATACGACCACTTGATATTCAAGAAACCAATGATACAATCTGGGTAGATTAGGGACTATTTTCATTATACGATCTCGAAAATCAAATGACACGACATTCAGTCTGGGGCGAGGTGGGAGGATCAGTTATCCCAGCAAACGCAGTCACTGCCGTTTTCTCTCAACCTCGGAGAGAAGTAGCAGGACTGCTCAGCTGCAGCATTGCTAGACTTGCGATAATTATCGCAAAATGCAATAATTTGGTACACTTTGCGATATGCGATAGCATGCATGCGATAATGTGATGACTTTCCTAATTTCATAATCTGAAAAATAAATCGAGGATTGCAAAATTAACAAGTCTACTGTAACACTACTACAACAGTAGGATTTAGTAACTCTTATGATAACCAGTATTATAATCTGGCAGGTACTTAACAGTTAAATTCAGTAACATTAACTGATCACTCCACATACAAATATATTAATTCCACAGTAATTACCAATTTATGTGAAAGAATGCCTTTGTTTATGAGTGTGATAATTTTGATCAAAAGGCAATAATTTTAATGTGCCAGGTAAGGTAATATGGGTTTGGGAATCCGACAATGCTGCTCAGCTGGCGACCGCCAGCTTCCCACCTCCAATGCAACATTATCACCTATAGATGAGTGTTATGCATGTTTTATGTGTTTAATTAATGTGCAGTCATGTTATTTGCATACAGTACTATTTGCTCTTTCAAGATGCTTTCTCTACAGTTCAGTAATATAGATATGTTTGTTGCATTTGGTATCGTATATTTTAGCTTGAAAACTTGCCTTTGATGGGGCCTTGAACCCAACCAATATTTTACCATTAGTTAAGTGTTTTGTTATATGAGAATTCATTATACGACTATGCCAAATGGAACCCAACTGCTCGTATCTTTGGAACCTCCCAGTAGTATCTATTTAGATTTCAAGAAAGCATTTGACAGAGTACCGCACCAAAGACTTTTATGGAAACTGTCCCATCAAGGAGGAATCCAAGATAATCTGTACTGTTGAATGCAAGACTTTCTCAGAAAAAGGGAAATGAGAACTGTACTAAGGGGAAATTACTCATTATGGTGAGAAGTGACCAGCAGAGTTCCACAGTGCTCAGTACTGGCACCAATTATGTTTCTGGTATACAGTATATAAATGACACTGACGGCAACTATGGAAATGGAAGCTATCTAAATATGTTTGCTGATGATGTAAAAATACAAAGGAAAATTACAAACACAGACTCTTGCAGAAAGCTACAAGAAGAATTAAATAAGCTTCAACGATGGAGCAACAGATGGCAAATGGTATTCAGTGTGGACAAATCCCATGTACTGTAACTAAGTTTAGTAAAGAGGAAAAAGACCAGACTGGGATTATAAGCTAGGAAGTTAAACCCTACACATATCAGAGGTGGAGAAGGACCTAGGAGAGATTATCAATAACAGACTATCTCCGGTTAACCACATCAACGAAAAGGTACAGAGCATGTATACACTGCTTGCTAATATGAGAATATCATCATCATCATTGGGACCTCCTTTCCCACCCTAGGGCAGGGTGAGGATTGGCAATGTCCAGACAGCCCAAATTTGCCCAATCCAATGGGCCTGGCTTCCATTCACTCAACATTCAAGCCCCCGGTATCCTGGCTCTATCGGATACGTCAAAAACATGCACAATGTTCTGTGGCTTCACATAAACGTGTCCGATTGAGTCAATCCGGACACTGTCATGTTAAAAAGGGGTGTCAAATCCCTGACCATGCACTTCTCCTCACAACATTCTTCCAGCCAGCCCGATCTCTTGTCAGTTCCCAAGCCTCACCGACTTCCAAACCTCTCTTCCTCCCGCACTCATCCACCACATCTCTCCACCTTCTCCTTGGCCTACCTCGCCTCCTCCCTCCTTTAAATTCGCTCAGATATACCTTTTTCACCACTCTATTGTTACCAATTCTCTCCACATGACCATACCATCTCAGTAAACTCTCTTCAATTCTGGTGTCCACCGACTTCCTCACGCCACACCTTTCACGAATCATATTATTTCGTAACCTATCCAACCTCTGTACTCCACATACATTCCTCAGCAGTCCCATCTCCACTGCTCTTACTCTTGACTTTTTATTTTTGCCACACCATAGTCCATATGTTAAAGTTGGCACTATCACTCCTTCATGTAAGCCTCATGCAGCTGCAGCATTTAAACCCTGTTTCTTATCAAGGCCTTCATTGGACCAGCTACTTTTCTTCCTTGTGTCAATCTACTTTCAACTTCTTTTGCACATTTTCCTCTCTTTTCTGTTACTGTTCCCAGGTATTTGAACCCTCTCACCAATTCCAGTCTCACTCCATTCACTGTAACATCGCACTGGGAGTCACCTTCTCTCTCAATAACCATCACTTTACTTTTTTCTACATTTACTCTCAAGGCACAATGCTCACAGACCTCAGCAAAACTCTGCACTAGCGTACCAAGTTTTTGTCAAAAAAAAAAAAAAAAAAAAAAAAAAAAAAAAGAAGCAAGCAGTACTGCTTCATCAGTATGCAACAAATTTGAGAGATTCCATCTATCACCATTCATTACCAACGCCATCCCTCTCTCCATTACTCATGTTTTTACTTCTCTCATCACCCCATCCATATATATATTGAACAACCATAGGGACATCACACAACCTTGTCGTACACCCCACTGATGCCCATTAACCCTTACACATGCTTCACTACCATCATAAAGTCTCCTCACGGCACCTAGCAGCTTGCCAACTACACAGTACATGTGCAAAACTTTCCACAATCCTTCACTGTCCACTTTGTCATATGCTTTTTCCAGACCCACGAATGCCATAAACACCTTATGGTCCTTGTCACAAGCCTTCTCTGCTATCCGTCCCACTGCAAATATTTGATCCACACATCCTCTGCCACTCCTAAAGCCATCTGTTCAGCACTCACTAGGACTTCTGATACCTCTCTCACTTTATAATAATTCTCCATATACCTTCCCTACCACACTAAATAAAGTTATGCCACGGTAATTCTTGCACTCACTTCGCTCACCTTTATTTTTTGTACCGGGGTACAATCACAGCCTTTTTCCACTCTGCAGGCACAGTTTCACTCATCCATGCCTTCTTACATATCTCCAACAAGCCCTTAATTCTACTCTCTCCATTACACTTAAGCATCTCTGCATACACCTTATCAACACCAGCTGCTTTCGCATTTTTCAGCCGCTTCACAGCACTCTTCACCTGTGCGAGTGTCACGTCTCCTAGTATTGCATTCCTTCTCTGCACACCCCCAAAACCAATCATGTTTACAGCCGCTCTGCTCTTTCTATTCCCATTCATCAGGCTTTCAAAATATTCTTCCCATCTGGTCCTTACTTCATCCCCATGGGTTAATAATCTACCACCTACATCCTTCACACCACCACATTTCTTTCCGCTTTCACTTCTACATTTCTGCACCTCTTTCCAGAATAACTTCCTATTTTCAGAGTAGTTCGCATTCATTTTTCTTCCTAGATCATCATTTACCACCTTATTTTTCCTCTTCATTAGTCTCTTTACGTGCTTCTTGCTCTCAGTATATTCAGTTCTTATTTCAACTGAACCTCTGTCCTGTAACCACTTTAGCCAGTTCTTCCTCTTTTCTGCCATCACTCTCTTAACCTCCTCATCCCACCATGCTGTACCTTTCTTCTTTGTTGTTACTCTTGCCACACCACACACCGCTTTAGCATTCCTAACTAAGCAATCCCTATATGCATTCCACAGGCTGTCTAGATCCATTTCATTCCAATTCATTGATTCTAACTCCTCCTCTACTCTGGTCCTGTAATCATCTGCCATTTCTTTGATCCTCAGCTTCTCAACTTGCAGTCTTTCTCCCTGACTCTTCCTCTCTCTCCTGATCCACCTCACTCCTCTCAGCTTGATCTTGCATACCACAATCATATGATCTGACAAACCTCCACATCGTCCTCTCACGGCCCTCATATCAGCAACCATTCCCATCATCGACCTCTCTACAAGCATGTTATTAATCAGGCTTCTTTCAACACAATCCCTGTTCCCTCTATACCATGTATATTTATGTGCATCTTTGTGTTTGAAATACGAGTTACAAAAGCACAACCTCCTCTTCTGACACATATCCTTTGGTCACTTCCCGTTATCATTTTCTCCTGCTACTCCATTACAAGCCACTATGTCATCCTCAGGACCAGTGCCTACTCTTCCATTCATATCCCCCATTATGATCACTTTATAGCTCCTGGGCACTTCTCCCACTATTTCATCCAGCTCATCCCAGAACCTGTGTTTCTCTCTCTCACTCCTGTCCTCACACGGTGCATATGCTACAACCACTGTGACTTTCACCTTCTCAGACTTGAACTTGACATACATACACCTTGAGCTGACACATTTGTAGTCTCTCATTCCACTCTGCCACACCGCATTCATCAACAAAGCAACTCCTTCCTTGCATCTTCCTTGCCCATTCATTCCCGATCTTACACATTTCACACCCTCCCACTCCACTTCACACCCTTTCATCTTCGTTTCACACAACGCCATCACAGCATATCTCGCACTCGAACACATTCACCACTTCTACCCTCTTGCTCTCCTCAGAGAGATTAGCATTCACATATATAAATGACGACAGGCTAAGAAATAATAACATTATTCATCACGCGAACCCTGGAGTATGCATCAGCAGTCTGGAGTCCACATCTCAAAAAACATATACATAAGGTTGAAAAATTACAAAAGGCAGCTACAAGATGGGTAACAATCTTAAGGGATCTAAGCTATGAAGAAAGACTAGAAAAACTGAACCTACCAACATTACAAGACAGAAGGAAAAGAGGAGATATGATTGTGCTATATAAATGGATCACAGGGAAAGAGAAAACAGACATCAATGAGTATATAACCTATGGGAGGCATCAGCAAAAGGATACTGCAAAAAACTGCATAAAAAGAGGGGTGATAAAGATGTATGGAAATCGTTTCCCAAATAGGACAATTAATCAGTGGAATGCATTACTGAATGAAACTGAGTGTGCCAAAACTATTCATAAATTTAAAGATATGTACGATAAAAATGGTTTAATCCAGTTTCCCAATAGGACAATTAATCAGTGGAATGCACTACTGAATGAAACAGTGTGTGCCAAAACTATTCATAAATTTAAAGATATGTATGATAACTAAGGGGTGGTTGGGGTTTATTGCTCACGTAATGCCACTCTGGGATAAGTGAGGCTGGTCACTCTCATCTTAAATGCCAGGACCAACTTTCCTAGCCCCGGGCTCCTACGCTCCTCATGGGGCAACGTAGGATTGGATGATGGACGGATGGATGGATGATAAAAATGGTTTAATACAAGGGACAGTACAAGTTTGACTCATTCCTGTAAAGATACAATTATGAAGAACAATTAGGTAAGAACACATACTGACAAAATGGCATGGTCAATGGACTGTAAACACTAACAAACAATACTTCAACTTCTTGATGTTCAGCATCTCTAAATTTTCATCACTGTTATCATCCCGACCCTTACTAATGCCTAAGATCAAGTGAGGCTAAGACATACAAAGCAAGGAAAAAGAAAGTAAAAATGGGAGAAATCTATCAAAATGCATGCCTAAGAATAAAGGTTACACAATTATTCACTTATCATTCAACCCAATAAAATCTTGGTTTCTCACAGCTGTTTCAGTATAACTGCTACAATCTCTTCAAAGGTGTGTGTGACAAATGTTACATATTTTTTGGTACTGTTCATCAAGTTGCACACATGACATATGTGACTGGCATTTTAACATACAAGTAACTCTCGATTTATATCTAGGTTGCACCTGAGAAAAAAAAGTTTGGAAACTGAAATACAGTACAGTACTGTAAATCATGAGTGCTACAACATGGGTCCAATGAAACTATGTCAAGTAGCCAGCCAAAGTTACTCTTATGCAGCTACCAAACTATCTATTTATCTATAGCCTGACACCCTAATCACGCAGTGGGTGGCCACAGACAAAACGACTCCAAGTCGCTCTGTCACCCACCATTTGACTACCCACCCCCCAACTCACTCCCCTCTCCCTCATATACCTCTCAACTCCATCCCTCCACCTCATCCTCGGTCTTCCCCTCCCTCTCCCTCCTTCCACCTCACCTACATACACCCTCTTAGTCAGTCTTTCATTCTCCATTCTCTCCACATGTCACATCCACATCCACCCCACAACGTTCTTTCACTTCTTCATTCGTCAACCTGTCCCTCCATGTCACTCCACATGCTCAAGTAACTGATTTCCACTGTTCTCACTCTTGACTTGTTCCCCTCTTGCAAGATCCATGCCTCGCTTCCATATGTCAGGGTAGGGATCACAATACTATCATACAGTGACTTCTTAACTTCCATACTCACCTCCCTATTCCTCATCACTGCTTTCAGTGAACCAACAACCTTCCTTCCCTGCTGTACCTTTTCACGCACTTCATCTCCCAAAGTTCCATCCTTACTCATCACACTACCCAAGTACTTGATTACACTCACATTCTCCATATCCTTGCCATCCAACCTCACCGTGCATTCTGTGACTTCATTCCTCTCAAACACCATAACTTTACTCTTGTTTACATTAACTTTCAGCTTCCTCCTCCTACACACTGTCCCAGATTCATTCACCAAACCTTGGAACTCCCATTCATCTTCACTCAACAATACTGTATCATCAGCAAACAGCAACACCGGAATCTTCCAAATCTCACCCTCATTCATTAGAGCCACCCCTACATCCACTGCCCTACCTTGCAACTCCTTTACAACCCCATCCATGTATATATTAAACAGCCATGGAGACATTACACAAACCTGTTTCAGTCCCACACTGAGATCAAAGAACTCACTCAGCTCACCATCCACTCGTACCGTAGCCCTAGCTCCTACGTACATACTCTTCACAGCATTCAGCAATTTCCCCTCCACACCATATGTTCTCAATACCTTCCACATACCTTGTCTAGCTATTCTGTCATAAGCTTTCTCCAAGTCCATGAAGGCAGCATACACTTTCTTTCCCTTCTCTATATATTTCTCCACTAAACATCTTAGAACAAATATCTGATCTACACACCTGTTCCCTTCCTAAATCCCCCTTGTTCTTCTCCAACTAGCTCCTCTGTTGTATGCCTAACCCTATCAACGAGTATTATACCATCTATTTTTCCAGTCACATTAAGAAGGCAAATATCCCTATGGTTACCACATACTTCTCTCTCCCCTTTTCCTTTGTATAAAGGAACAATTATACCTGATTTCCAGTCCTCCGGAACCCTTCCCTCTTCCCAAGTCAATCTACATAACTTCCATATCCACTCCACTACAATCTCACCTCTGTACCTCAGCATTTCACCACACACTCCATCAATTCCTGGGCCCTTTCCCATCTAGATCTTCACTGCTTCCACTATTTCTGCCCTACTGATCTCTTCCTCCCTCCACTCATCTCTCCTTCTCCCAGCCATTCCCCCAACCACTTATACTCGCACTGTTCTCACTCTCTACATTCAACAAATCCTCAAAGTGCTCCTTCCATCTCCTCAATTTCTCTCTCTTCTCTACCAACAATCTGTTATTCCTATCTTTCATTCCCCTACTATTACCCCTTTCACACTGTCATACTTTCTTTACCTCCTTCCAAAACAATTTCTTACTCTCCCTCCATTTCACACCCAGATTCCTCTCAAACTCTTCATCCACTTTCTTCTTACTCTCCTTCACCAATCAACCCAAACTACCTAGGTTTTAAATCAACCTACTTAACAACCATAACCACTAAAACACCACAATACTGCTGTTATAAACCACTGAAGAAAGATTTTTGAATATACGGCATGGTGAAATCATAACACTGTCAGCTCAAAGACATTCCCAAATGGTTTGCAGTTAGAGGTTGGGGTGCTTTTATTACTGCTGTTCACACGTATCACTTGACTGTCTTGTTAGAGCCCAAATAATATTAACCATCATTCTGAACTGAAATGCACATTATTGTCCTGAGGATAATTGTCACTGAAGGAAGGAAAACATTTGAAGTGGAATGAAGCAATGCCATCAGCTGATCCATACTGCTATATGAATGATCACACACTTCACCTGTTTTTGTTACTTTAAAGCTAAAATATATATATATATATATATATATATATATATATATATATATATATATATATATATATATATATATTGTCATTCAGAATTGTAATGCACGGATCATACTAAGGATAACTTTCAATACATACCAGTAAGCAAAACTTTGACTGGAAAGATGCAATCACTTGTTTACAAGGTGACCAGCTGATCAGCTAAATAACTTGACACAATTCACTCAATTCTTGTCACCTAAGAGGTCACATAACATGAACTGTCATTCAGAATTACAGACTACAGACCATACTGAGGATCTTATGTACATAGCACTCTATGACTCAAGCTCCTGACTGCTTTGCTGGTAGTATTCCTGCTGATCATACTGTTTCTCCAGCATGGTGATGGTTAAATCAAGAGCTGGCCAATTACATACTGAAAAAAGGATGTCATAAGTTGAAGATCATTACAGCAAAATGTTGTATACCAGGGGGTGCCTGCATTAAAGCATTTCATGGAGACTATGAGAGGATAGCAGTAGTATTCTACCAGAAGCCATCTTTGCCAACAGTGACAATGAATGACAGCTGACTCAGTGTACAGCCTACACGAGAAGTGGCAGTATAAGCAGTGTAAATCCATCTATACACGAACAGTGTACATGTGTTTCCTACCCTTTCTCACTTCAGTCTGGCCTGAAATGAGGGACTTCCAAAAATCGTCTACCACCAGATGTCTCTCACTGTTAACAGCTTCCCTGTCCCAAGTATGTGTTCAATTACTGTGATTTTTCTCTGTTGATGTGAGACCCTGTGTAGGAAAATTCCATCATACACTACCAAAGTACTGTATTGAAAATGCTTCTTAACAAAAATACAGTATAACAGAGAAGATTACATTGCTTTTGTTGTTCTATTTCCCTGAAAACAAAGTCCCAATTTTGAAAACCTGGCACTTATATATTTATTTTTGTCGTTTTTAACCTCTAAAAGACAGGCATAGGAATGTTTAGACATGCCTCGGGACGAGCATAATCGGCGGGTGCGATTTGGTGGGGGATTTGTGGGGGGGATTTGTGGGGGGGAGGTGTGGGGGTGTGTGGGGGTTATGGGACGGTGCAGGGATGAGGACTGGGTGCTTAGGGAAGGTGGGGGGTCGGGGTGGGGGGTATGGTGGAGGTGGGGGTTGATGGATGGGGGTGGTAAGTGAGGGGTGGGGAGAGAGGTGGGGGGAAAAGAGTGGGGGTGGCACTGGGGGTTGGAGAGGTGGGGTTGTTTGGGGGGTGGGGGTGGAGGAGGGTAGGGGGTTGGGGGTGGTGGGGATAGGAGATGGGCAGTAAAGGGTAGGGGATAGGGGGTGGTGGGTGATGGGGAAATGGTGGTGAGTGGTGGAAAATGGTAGGGGGATGGTGGGGGGAGTGGGAGTGGTGAAGGAGTGGTTGGGAGGATTGGGGGTTGTGGGGGATGGGGATTAGGGGTGGTGGGAGGGTGGGGGTTAGGAGTGGTAGGGGATAGTGGGGGGTATTGGGAGGATGGTGGGGGGAGTTGGCGGCAGTGGGGATTTGGGGATAGGGTGGTGGGGGTGGTTGGAGGAGGGGGTGGGGTTGGGGTGGGGGGTGAGGGTGGGGGGTGAGGGTGGGGGGTGAGGGTGGGGGTGGGTGACAGGTGGTGTGAGGGTGAGGTGGCAGGGGATGGGTTTGGTGGGGTGGGGGGGGGTGTGACTGCATATGTGGACACCAGTCTTTTTGGCCCTAGTACCCTTGGACAGCAAGTGCAGACACCCATCTTTTAGGGGTTCATTAAGTTGTTAAGAAGCTTGGTTAAATCCTGCCTCACAAAATGTTCGATTTATACAGTAAACCCTCGATATAACGAATTAATTGGGGGGAGGGGTGGGTTGCTATATCTGAAAGTTCACTATATACGAGGGGTTGGTATTTCTGAGGGATTACCGAACTCAGTTCGCTATGTAAGGGTAGTCGTTCGGTCCTACATGCTCAAACACAACCTAAAGTAACTCTGTGAAGTTTTACATGGAGAATTCAATGGTTTATGAAGCTGTACATGTAAATACAATACTGTATGAAGTTGTACATATAAATACAATACCTATAATAAGCAGTGGTGGGCAGCACAAACGAAGAAGGACCTTGCGCAAGCGCAAAGCTCAATCCACAGTCGGCTACCTTGTGCAAGCGCAAATGCGCAATCTGACAAATATTTAGCTTGCGCAATGTCGCAAAGCGCAAGCGCAAACCATTTGCATATATACATGACAGTATTGTGATACCAACTCTAACGTATGGAAGTGAAGCTTGAACGTTGCTGGAAAGACACAAGTCAAGACTGAGAGCAGTGGAAATGAGTTATTTAAGAGGAGCCTGTGGAGTCACATGGAGAGACAGGCTGACAAATGAGGATATAAAGGAGCGTTGTGGTGTGGATGTGGATGTGATAGGAAGCGTTAGGAGGAATACACTAAGGTGGTTTGGTGTGGAGAGGATGGAGGGTGAAAGACTGACGAAGAGAGTGTATGTGAGTGAGGTGGAGGGGGGAAGAGGGAGGGGAAGGCCGAGGATGAGATGGAGGGATGGGGTGGAGAGGTATATGAGAGAGGGGGGTGTGAGTTGGGAGTGGGGCAGTGAAATGGCAGGGGACAGGGCGATGTGGAGGCGATTGTTTGTAGCCACCCTGAACGGGATTGAGGTGTCTGGCAATAGATAGACAGATAGATTTTCTATTATTTGTAATTTGTGCAAGTGCGCAATCTAATATTTAGCTTTGTGCAACGTCGCAAAGCGCTAGCACAAATCATTTGCATATATTTGTGGGAATTACTGTAAAATATATATTGGTATAATTAAATAAATTACTAAATTAGCAACCTGCCCACCACCCGCGGTGACTGAGGTACAGTAGGTCATTGTCCAAGAAAAACAGCCTATATTTACCAAGGCATTGGCAAAGATCAAGTGATTACTGTATCATCAACTCTTTCTCTCTCTCTCTCTCTCCGACAGAGGAGGGAGGGAATGGAGAATAAGAGAGGAGGGAAGGAATGGAGAATAAGAGAGAGAAGAGGGACGAAGTTTATGCCTTATCTCCTCACTCAAAGGGACGCTCCTTTGCCATTCCTGTATTTATTCTCTCTCTCTCTCTCTCTCTCTCTCTCTCTCTCAGAATAATGCTCTTTATCTCTCTCTCTCTCTTGTCTTGTCAAGACAATTTATTTAATAATTCAGTATAGATATACAATAGCATATGTAATTCATTACAAAATATAAAAAATCATGAAAACAGAGCATTTAAATCAAATATCCAGTATACATCAAACATATCAGGAATTATTAGGCTGTGGATATTTGATTTAAATGATATGCTTTAATGGGTTTTTTAGGGAATTGCATATACTAATCTTAATAAATAATGTATATCTATTATTATTTACTAATAATAATAATTTAAAAAATATTAAAAATACATTATCTCTGTTGAAGCATATTAAGAAATGCTACTATCCCCTTCCCTCCCGCCTCCCCCCACCAACCCACCCTCGCAACCCGCCTCAGCCTCCCCCATCCATTGTCCAGCCATGTGGGAAGCTCCCAAGACCACGTGTTCCCTGGAAGACCGCGTGTCCCTTGGATTGCGTAATCCATAGGGCAGGTGCGCAAGGCCGGTGCACAAGCGCAAACTTACTTGCGCTTGCACACCTGCCTTTTCATGTGTCTATCTATCTATCTATTGCCAGACGCCTCAATTCCGTTTGGGGTGGCCACAAACAAATCGCCTCCAAGTCGCCCTGTCCCCCGCCATTTCACTCCCCTGCTCCCAACTCACACCCCCCTCTCTCATATACCTCTCCACCCCATCCCTCCATCTCATACTCGGCCTCCCCCTCCCTCTTCCCCCCTCCACCTCACTCATATACACTCTCTTCGTCAGTCTTTCACCCTCCATCCTCTCCACATGGCCAAACCACCTCAGTGTGTTCCTCATCACGCTTCCTATCACATCCACATCCACACCACAACGCTCCTTTATATCCTCATTCGTCAGCCTGTCTCTCCACGTGACTCCACAGGCTCCTCTCAAATAACTCATTTCCACTGCTCTCACTCTTGACTTGTGTCCTTCCAACAATGTCCAAGCTTCACTTCCGTACGTTAGAGTTGGTATCACAATACTGTCATGTAGTAACTTTTTCACTTCCATGCTCACTTCCCTGTTTCTTATCACTGCTTTCAAGGAACCAGCAACCTTTCTTCCCTGCTGTACCCTTTCAAGCACTTCACCCTCCAAACCTCCATCCTTACTCATCACACTACCCAAATACTTAAACGTACTCACATTTTCCAATTCCTCACCATCCAACCTCGCTGTACATTCACTAACTTCACCTCTCTCAAAGACCATCACTTTACTCTTCCCTACATTCACCTTTAGGTTCCGTTTCTTACACACTCTCTCAAACTCATCCACCAAGCCTTGCAGCTCCCCTTCGTCTTCACTCAACAACACAGTATCATCTGCAAACAACAGTACAGGGAGTTTCCAAACACTATCCTCTCTCACCAGGGCACACTCCAACGTGTGCAAGTGCAAAATTGCACGTGGTCTCGTGTGGTGTGCAATGCGCGAACGATATCACCGGAGCACAAGGGTGCGCAACTGCGCTTTGCGGAAGTGTTTGCGCACCTGCCCAGCACTGATAATAAGAATACAGTATAATGTAATACTGTTACAGTACACTTACTGTGCCAGGAAGGGACGCTGTTGAAGTACACTTACTGTTGCAGGAAAGGACGCTGTTGAAGTACACTTACTGTTGCAGGAAAGGATGCTGTTGTCACCGTGGGCAGACTCCCAAACGTCCCCCTCATTTAGTGATCTTTGTTCGCAAAATCCAGGGGAAGTTTGGTCGCGATTTGGCCGTTCGTTATATCCGATATTCGCAATATCGGGGTTCGTCATATCGAGGGTTTACTGTACCATAGTTTTAGCTAAGCACTTGTTTTGTTTGTGTCAATTGCTCTTTTGGCAGAAATTTAATGATGTATTAAATTATTTTACATCAGCCATCCAAGCTCTGAGAAAATCCCCTTTCCAAGATTTGATCATGACTTATCCCCCCAGGAAAACATGCTATCACCACTATCAAATAAGTCATATCAAATCTCCCCCCAGGAAAACATGCTCTCACCACTTTCAAGTAAGTCACATCAAATCTTGGAACAGGGACTGTTTCTGAACTTGGATGGCTGATGTAGAATAATTTAATACATCATTAAATTTCCACCAATGTCAAAAAAGACTGACACAAACAAAACAAGTGCTTGGTTAAAACTACAGTATACATCAAACATATCAGGAGGCAAGAATTAACTCAGCTTTGTGGCAGGTTCATTAAAAATGACAAAAAGAAATATATGTGCCAGATTTTCACAATTCTAGCTTCGTTTTGGGGGTAATAAAACAACGAGAGCAATGTATTCTCTTCTGTTATATATTTGTTATGAAGCTTTTTCACTACTTCAACAATGTATAATGGTATTTTGCCACACAGGATCTCGCATCAACAGAGAAAAATCACGGTAATTTAACATGTACTCAGAATGGACAAGCTATTAATGGTGATGGCCTCTTGTGGTAGGCAACTTCACAAGTCCCCAACTACCCTCTCCCAATCATGACTGTTGAGTTGTAATAACTGACTATAGTATAGTAATAATGTACTAATCATGAAGAAGTGCTATGACAGGGACATGAAACAAGCTGTAGCAGGGTGAAATCATGGGCCAAGTTGGTATAAAATGGGTATACTTTTCATTTTTAGTACTGTACTAGAATATGCTACAGTACTGAACAGTACTCATTTATTTTCAAACATTTGTCTGAAATCTCACCTGGGGGAGGAGGGATCCTCAGATGTAACAAACTATCAGCTTTTATTAAACTAGTTTTCCCCCAATTAGTTCATTATAATGAGGGTCTACTGTAGTGCATTTTTCAGCTCATAACATCGTTATTGCATACCTGAGACGTTTTCTGCTGACAATGGTGGTGCAGTGTCTGTGGTTTCTAATGGCCTTGAGGGATTCAGAGATAAGACCCTACTTGAGGAGTTGGCCTAATCTCATGTGGTGGAGACCACTAATTCTCCATCCCCTAACCTTGGAATGCCTTACCTCAAGTCCATCTCAGGCTTCTCAATGATACGTGTTTCTTCCTTACTATGACCTTTTCATCACTTTCTATTAACCTAACCATGTCTATGTGTGTTTCTGACACCTACCATAACAGTTTGAAAGCATTTAGTAGATATAAATTGTTGTAAAGGGGAAAATCAAGACTTGCACATGGGATGCCTGGTACCAATTGGGACAAATCCCATAGATTCTGCGCTTTAGTTATTGTGCAATTCCATTACTGTATCATGCACCATGTTCAGTACCAATTATGTGAAATAACCAAGGGATCACTGAAAATTAAATTAGGTGAAGAAAGTGTTTACCTACGAAGAGTAATGCAACTTTCAAGAATTCAAGCCACACTCACTCACGGAATAAATTACGTAAAATGATTACTCCCCTTTTTTTTTTTTTTATACCAGGTAGAAGGATCCAAAGACTGGAGGCCTACAAGACTTCTAATAATTAAAAAAAAAAAGGTAAATAAATAAATAAAGATCTGTTCATTTCAAAATACTTGGACACACTGCATTTAAAAGACTGAAGGTCATCAGCAGAAGGAAATAAAGACAGAAGATGACAGTTCCAGCATTGACCTATTGCATATATGAAGCACTGGGAATATCAGTTTACTCTTGCCTTAAAGCCAGACAGAAAAGGGTTGCATGTTTGCTGTCAGATGGGTGCTACACACCTGCCATAATGAAGGAGTAATGAATGCAGACACTTAAGAAGAGCAATGGCTATTAAAATGGCAACAGAAAAGAGATGAAAATGCAACAGTGCAGGAAAGAGACAGAGGTTGAAGAAAGCAGGTAAGAGGAAAGTTGATGGGACAAAATGCCACCCTACTGAGAAGGGCGGTATATGGGGAGCCTTCCCCACACATAAGAATTATACTGCACTCTATACAAAAGTGAATAAAACCCCTGCATTGTTTAAAATTATGAGTTGTGCAAAGATAAAGAAGGCACTTAAGAGTACTGTGGCATTCAAGGAGTCAAGTAACAGCCACTGACCAACTATATCGAAGTGTTTACCTAAGGAGAGAGCAGCCAATGAAGCAGGTGAGACGAGGCCCCAGGGTGCGCTCAAGTAGGCCACCCAACACCATGAAGCAGCCCTGAGCAGCGGTGGTGAAGGAGTTGACCCAAATGATGTTGGCATATGTCACTGAGGGGTCTACACGTTGGTGTAGATAAGATGCCATGTATGTCATCATGTTGCCTGCATACACACATGGCTAATATTACTTACATTAAGTCTTCATTATATACTGCCATTTCTATGACCATTTTTGTTATTAAGTATACAGTATATATGGATAAATAAGTAAACCAGTAAATAAATAAAAATATATCCTGAAGTTCCACTGCTACCAATAATACTGATTAGACATCATCCCCAAGTTATAGAACAGCTGAATGGCACTGGAACATGCACCAACATATAATGACACAAGGAACACAACATAAAGTGAAAAGACCTACACATGGTCATTCATTTCTAAACACAAGCATAAATATAAGTTACAAGATACTTTATGCTATCTACCTTCTTCATTGAAAATAATCTAACAAAACTGTAATGCTGTTACTAAATGTGCTAAAAGAAAAAAAGAAAGGTATATATATATATATATATATATAAATATATACAGTATATATATATATATATATATATATATATATATATATATATATACCTAGATATATAGATATACCGGTATACAGTATATATATATATTTATATATATATATATACCAGGTATGTATATATACAGTATATATACGGTACTAGTATAAGCTATATATACACACACACAGTAGATGCTCGATTTAACGAATACTGATTTAGTGGAAGCCCGAGATAACAGAATAATTTTTTTGTGGTATTTTCTGCCCTATTTAAGGGAAAATTTCTGTTAAAACGAGTCTAATTCCATTAAGGAAATTCCATATACAGTAATGCATATGTGGGGTATTAATTATGGGTTCTAATTGCTGTATGTAGCACTGAGTTAGCATAATTTGCTAGGTTTGGGTTGCCTTCAAGGATTTAGCGGAAAGTACCACGAAATAACTGAAAATTTTCCCTTATGTTGAGCCTTGGTTACAGAACTCAATTTAGTGGAAAATTCGAGATAACAGAATGGGGGTAGGCTGAACTAGTTTGTTAAATCGAGCATCTATTGTCTATATAAAGCATACAGAATAGTAATCCCCCCCATTTATCTGACGCAGCATTACGCAATATACTTCACATCTGACAACGCAAAAAATCTGGTATGAATTAAAACAATATCCATTTTCTACTGCATTAACTGATACCACAAATTGAAACCAAAATTTTCAAACCACCCATCGCTCCCCACATCACCCATCCACTACTGATGATGCCTGCCAAAACAAAGGCCACTGCCAGTTCCACCTCAGTCAGAGAGAATAAGCCATCTAGTATTGGTGAGCATTACAATTTGGGCCTTTGTTCCCTTACCACAGCATTTGCATAGGCTTATGCTGCATACCCTTGTGCTGGCATACAGCTCCTTCTGTGGAAAATAATAAAATGCTTCCATAAATAAGCATGCAGATGGCATCAGCCTGTCTCCTTTGTGTTACATAACTAATGCTGCCAGTCACCTCCTTTCATCTATACTCATATCCATCTACACATCTCACTCTCATTTTAATAAATAAAAAAATATTCTCAGTGCCTGTAGCTCCTACTGTGGAAAATATTAAATGTTTACAGAAATATGCATGCAGGGGGCATCAGTCTGTCTCCTTTGTGTTGTGTTACATAAATTATGTACCTAGTGGCCTGTTTTTGGTTCTATCAGTATTCATATCCACCTATGCATCTTACTCTCACTCATAATAACAAAAGGGTCATTCCATGCAAATGTCAACCTTTAGTGTCAATCTAAAAATTGACCAAAAATATATAAATTACATATCATTTTAAAGCTTAAACATTGAATATTATGGATCTGGACAGAAAAGTTTGTAAACTGTCACTGAGAGCAAGGGATTAAAAAATGTCGAACCATGTCACTGAAGAAAAATTCATGCAGAAATTAGCAATTTTCTTATCATCACTGACCTGAGTATGTACAGTATTTGTTTGGAATACTGTCACTGGCTTTTATTGAAATAGCATCTATTTAAGTTGTAATTGTCACTACAATTGTTTATGTATAAGCTGCGATCAGACTGTGGCACGACCTTGAAGTGGAAGCCCAGTACTTCAGTAGTAATGTGTGTGACGTTTTTTTAACATACACAGCTCACGAATAGGAGGAAATTAAAATAACATTATATTATAAATAGGCATCCTAATATCTTACTAATGTAGCCCTGTAATACCTTGTAAGACTCTGGTACGCCATACGCTCCGTCACACACGTTACATGCATCGTGTGAGGAACGTTACTGGAAAAAGATGTAATGTTTCTCACGCACAGCTTTAGACAAGAACTCACTGCAGTTACACTTAATTCAAGGAGAGAGGGGTGGGTACAGTGGGAGGGCTGGGTGGGTTGATGTGATGGGTGATACTGCTGGGTGAGCAGGGTGGGTGGCATTCGTGGGTGGGGAGGGTGAGTGACTGTGGTTGGTGAGCAAGATGGGTTGTCGGAATGTGTGGGTTGCCAGGGTGTGTGGCGACATGGACAGTGGGTCGCCAGGGTGGCTGAGAAGATTGTGTGGCCAGGGTGCTCTGTGTGGGTGGTTGGGTTGGTAGGTTCAGCAGGTGGGTGGGTTCAGGATGGGCAGGTGAGTGCGTAGATGTCTTGGGTGGCATTGTTAGATGAGCTTGGTGGGTGGCATTCATGGGTGGGTAGGGTGGATGGCTGAAATCGATGTGCTTGGTAGGTCGCACAGACAGCTGGAAGGGTGAGTGTTGGATGGGTTAAGTGAGCAGGTAGATGGGTGGATATGTGGCTACCCATATGACAAGGTAGGAGTGGGACTTTTAGGGCTAGTCGTCATATAACTTGTCACTGTTATTTCTATCTATCTATCTATTGCCAGATGCCTCAATCCCGTTCAGACTGGCCACAAACAAATCGCCTCCATGTTGCCCTGTCCCCCGCCATTTCACTGCCCTGCTCCCAACTCAAACCCCCCTCTCTCATATACCTCTCCACCCCATCCCTCCATCTAACCTTTGGCCTCCCCCTCCCTCTCCCCCCCTCCACCTCATTCATATACACTCTCTTTGTCAGTCTTTCACCCTCCATCCTCTCCACATGGCTAAACCACCTCAGAATATTCCTCCTAATGCTTCCTATCACATCCACATCCACACCACAACGCTCCTTTATATTCTCATTTGTCAGCCTGTCTCTCCATGTGACTCCACAGGCTCCTCATAAATAACTCATTTCCACTGCTCTCACTCTTGACTTGTGTCCTTCCAACAACGTCCAAGCTTCACTTCCATACGTTAGAGTTGGTATCACAATACTGTCATGTAGTAACTTTTTCACTTCCATGCTCACTTCCCTGTTTCTTATCACTGCTTTTAAAGAACCAGCAACCTTTCTCCCTGCTGTACCCTTTCAAGCACTTCACCCTCCAAACCTACATCCTTACTCATCACACTACCCAAGTACTTAAACGTTCTCACATTTTCCAATTCCTCACCATTCAACCTCGCTGTACATTCACTGACTTCACCTCTCTCAAAGACCATCACTTTACTCTTCCCTACATTCACCTTTAGACTCCGCTTCCTACACACTCTCCCAAACTCATCCACCAAGCCTTGCAGCTCCCCTTCGTCTTCACTCAACAACACAGTATCATCTGCAAACAACAGTACAGGGAGTTTCCAAACACTACCCTCTCTCACCAGGGCCACTCCAACATCCACTACCCTACCTTGTACCTCTTTTATTACCCCATCCATGTACAAATTGAACAACCATGGAGACATGACACATCTCTGTTTCAACCCAACCTTCAAAGAGAAAAATTCACTCAGTTCACCATCCACATGCACCGCAGCCTTAGCACCATCATACATACTCTTCACAGCATTCAACAACTTCCCATCTACTCCATACATTCTTAATACTTTCCACAATCCTTGTCTATCCACCCTGTCATATGCTTTCTCCAAATCCATGAAAGCCTCATACAACTTCATTCCCTTCTCTAGAAACTTTTCCACTAATGATCTAAGAATGAATATCTGATCTACACAACCTCTTCCCTACCTAAAGCCTCCCTGTTCTTCTCCAACTAATTTCTCTGTTATTTCCCTAACTCTGTCAATAAGTATCCTACCATACACTTTTCCTATTATACTAAGAAGACAAATGCCCTTATGAATACCACAAACTTCTTTTTCTCCTTTTCCTTTGTACAAGGGAATAATTATACCTGACTTCCAATCCTCCGGAACTCTACCTTCCTCCCAGGCCAATCTGCACACCTTCCACATCCATTCTACTACTATCTCTCCCCCATGCTTCAACATTTCACCACACACTCCATCAATTCCTGGGGCTTTCCCCAATTTAACTTTCTTCATTGCTTCCACAACTTCTATCCTACTGATTTCTTCCTGTCTTCTCACCTCCCTCCTTCTCCCAGCCATTCCCCAGCCACTTATACTCGCATCACTTCCATCCTCTATGTTCAACAATTCCTTAAAGTGTTCTCTCCATCTGCTCACTTTTTCTCCCTTCTCCACGAGTAATCTACCATTTTTATCTTTCACTCCCCTGCTAACTTCACTTCCACCCTGTCTTACTCTCTTCACCTCTTTCCAGAACATTTTCTTACAGTCCCTCCACTTTACACTCAAATTCCTTCCAAATTCCTCATCTACTCTGTTATTTCAATTTTAATACTGTATATCATTTAGAAGACAAGTAATATTTTGAAAAAAAAATTCTATACAGCGGGGTCATAGTACTGAAATCTGCTAAAACATCAATATATTGTAATTGAAGGTGGATGTATACAAATAATAATTCACCTAATGGTAGAATCAATTATACTAATATTACATGCAGGATGATGCGAGAGACAGCAAAGCTTCAGATCTCCGATCCATCTGCCTAACAAGTCGGTAGTTTTGTGGGAGTAAAGAGAGGGAGTTCAAGGGTGGACGTACACAATTAACCTGCCGTCCAGTGGCAGACTCTCCCCTCATTGGTGTTCATGACTGTACAGGTTCATTATACAACCAAGAAGTTGTCTAAACATTATGAACTGCTGTCACTGAGTCAGTGCCTGAAGAGGATATAATCTGAGTTAATTGCCTTAGAAAAAGGGGCGCATCAACAGAGTGGGTCATACTCCGTTTCTTTTCCCTGACAACCCAGACCGAGATGAGATAGCAGAGAACATGGTTGTGCAGGATTTGCCAGTTCCTCAAGTATCAGGAATGGTGCTTACATTCAAAGGGGTGACTCTTCCCCCCTCAATCAACTAGTTTATGCTTATGTCATACTGCTGATGACTTAAACAAGAACCGTCTTCTGCTATGTTTATTCATTCATTCATCATCTAATCCAGTGTTGCCCCATGAGGAGCATAGGAGCTCAGGGCTAGGAGAGTTGGTCCAGACATTTAAGATGAGTGACCAGCCTCACCCATCCCTGAGTGGCATTATGTGAACAATAAATCCCAACCACCCCTGGCTCAATCCAACTGAAACGCTTTTATTGCCCACTAAACCATCAGGCACCATAAATTGGTTATATGGCCAGCACCCAGCATAGTAAATGGTTTCCTGGTGTACAGGAAATGATTTGGCTTGTCACTCAGTGTACAGTAGAGTCACCCATAGACAGAAGGAAGAAGAAAGAATGAAGAAAGAAAGACAGAAGAAGAAGGATGGAAAGAAGGAAGAGAGGAAAGGACAGGCACCCGAGAGCAGCACTACACTGAGTGAGTGGATGGGGTGTGCCCCCAACAACTACTTTCTGGTTAGCTGCAGTGGGACCTCACATCTGGTAAATACAGCAGTCTAAAAAAAATTGCGCCAGATGCAAAACTGCCAGATCTGGGGCAAACTTTAAATGGGGAAAAATTAACAGAGTCACCCAAATGTTACCCTATTTTACATATTTTTGCACTTTTATCCCAAGGTTGCCAACGTACTATTGTAACAAGTTCTAGCTGAACACCGCAAAACAGGAGACATGGGCACAAAAACTAGTCAGGCAAGGTGGTAGCTGTGGTCTGTGAGGTGGCAACATACAGAATGGCTTTGTCACAAGATGGCTGCCAAGTGCCGAGCTGGATGCACACATAGGCTAAGTTCGCCTGGCGAGCGTCCACCAGATTCAAGGCTACCTCGCAAGATGCAGGGCCTTGGAAAGTTTCTAACCTGTCGCCAGATGTGAAACTGCCAGATAAAAAAATGCCAGATTCAAGGCCTCACTGTAATTTATTATGTAAATTTCACATCAGTACACATTTTGTTTATGTTAGTGAACATTTGTGCTGGGAGGGGGTTAGTGATAGCCAATACTCTCTTCAGGCATAAAATGATCCACAGGTATACATGGCGAGTGATGAGAAGGGTGGGTGGTGAACTGAATAAAAGGAAGGCAATGATTGATTATGTGTGTGTGGATGAAAGGATGCAAAGATGTGTAATGGATGCAAGAGCTTATAAAGGTTGGGGGAGTGGACTTTCTAACCACTACTTGGTGGTGGCCAGAATCAAGATCCAAATAAGATGGAGTAACAGAAGAAGGGAAGGATGGGAAGAAGGAGTATTACCAAGGAGGATGGAAAGGTTACAAGAGGATGAGAAAAAGACAGAATATAAGAAAGAAGTGGAGAAACGATTGGGCAAATATGAATTGGAGCAGATGGGGGATGTGGAAGGTGTGTGCAGGATATTCACAGAAGAAATATGTGCAGCATGTGATGTGGTGTGTGGGATGAAGAGAAGACGGATGGGGGTGCAAGGAACAGCGTGGTGGAATGAAGAGGTGAGACAGGCTGTGGCACTAAAGAAGAAAGCATACAATGAATGGATGAGAAATAGGGGCATGGAAGAAGTTGAGAGGCAGAAGAGAGAGTTATATGTAGAATGAAAAAGAGAGGTAAAAAGATTAGTAAGAGAGTAAGAAGAGAGTGGATGAGGAATTTGAAAGGAATCTGAGTGTAAAGTGGAGGGACTGTAAGAAAATGTTCTGGAAAGAGATGAAGAGAGTAAGACAGGGTGGAAGTGAAGTTAGCAGGGGAGTGAAAGAAAAAATGGTAGATTACTAGTGGAGAAGGGAGAAAAAGTGAGCATATGGAGAGAACACTTTAAGGAATTGTTGAACATAGAGGATGGAAGTGATGCGAGTATAAATGGCTGGGGAATGGCTGAGAGAAGGAGGGAGGTTAGAAGACAGGAAGAAATCAGTAGTATAGAAGTTGTGGAAGCAATGAAGAAAGTTAAATTGGGGAAAGCCCTAGGAATTGATGGAGTGTGTGGTGAAATGTTAAAGCATGAGGGAAAGTTAGTATCAGAATGGATGTGGAAGATGTGCAGATTGGCCTGGGAGGAAGGTAGAGTTGCGGAGGTATGATTATTCCCTTGTACAAAGGAAAAGGGGAAAAAGAAGTGTGTGGTAACCATAAGGGCATTTGTCTTCTTAGTATAATAGGAAAAGTGTATGGTAGGATACTTATTGACAGAGTTAGGGATAATAACAAAGGAATTAGTTGGAGAAGAACAGGGAGGCTTTAGGAAGGGAAGGGGTTGTGTAGATCAGATATTCATTCTTAGATCTTTAGTGGAAAAGTTTCTACAGAAGGGAAAGAAGTTGTATGCGGCTTTCAAGGATTTGGAGAAAGCATATGACAGGGTGGATAGACAAGGATTGTGGAAAGTATTAAGAATATATGGAGTAGATGGAAAGTTGTTGAATGCTGTGAAGAGTATGTATGATGGTGCTAAGGCTGCAGTAAGTGTGGATGGTGAACTAAGTGAGTTTTTCTCTTTGAAGGTTGGGTTGAAACAGGGATGTGTCATGTCTCCATGGTTGTTCAATCTGTACATGGATGGGGTAATAAAAGAGGTACAAGGCAGGGTAGTGGATGCTGGAGCGGCCCTGATGAGAGAGGGTAGTGTTTGGAAACTCCCTGTACTGTTGTTTGCAAATGATACTGTGTTGTTGAGTGAAGATGAAGGGGAGCTGCAAGGCTTGGTGGATGAGTTTGGGAGAGTGTGTAAGAAACGGAATCTAAAGATGAATGTGGGGAAGAGTAAAGTGATGGTCTTTGAGAGAGGTGAAGTCAGTGATTGTGCAGCAAGGTTGGATGGTGAGGAACTGGAAAATGTGAGTACGTTTAAGTACTTGGGTAGTGTGATGAGTAAGGATGTAGGTTTGGAGGGTGAAGTGCTTGAAAGGGTACAGCAGGGAGAAAGGTTGCTGGTTCCTTGAAACCAGTGATAAGAAACAGGGAAGTGAGCATGGAAGTGAAAAAGTTACTACATGACAGTATTGTGATACCAACTCTAGCGTGGAAGTGAAGCTTGGACGTTGTTGGAAGGGCACAAGTCAACAGTGAGAGCAGTGGAAATGAGTTATTTAAGAGGAGCCTGTGGAGTCACATGGAGAGACAGGCTGACAAATGAGGATATAAAGGAGCATTGTGGTGTAGATGTGGATGTGACAGGAAGCGTTAGGAGGAATACACTGAGGTGGTTTGGCCATATGGAGAGGATGGAGGGTGAAAGACTGACGAAGAGAGTGTATATGAGTGAGGTGGAAGGGGGGGAGAGGGAGGGGAAGGCTGAGGAAGAGATGGAGGGATGGGATGGAGAGGTATATGAGAGAGGGGGGTGAGAGTCTGGAGCAGGGCAGTGAAATGGCGGGGGACGGCGACGTGGAGGCGATTTGTTTGTGGCCACACCGAACAGGATTGAGGCGTCTGGCAATAGATAGATAGATAGACAGATACTTACGATTACTGTAACTGTAATAAGAGTTGATTGTATAATCATATTTCAGTAAAAATCACACAAGTAATGCTTCTCACTTATCGGGTAACGTGTCTGATGATCACATTTTCCTTTGCTGAACAACAGTTATTTGGAATAATCAAATTTGCTGGGTATGGCTTCATATGATCCTTACCTAATGACATATTATTGATATGAAGCACTCCTGTGACTGAACCAGTCAAATCACAGACTTATTGAAATTACTCATGCAAACTACAAGAGGGGGTAGCACAACGGTAACGTTCCTCACGCAGCTTTTGAAAATCTATAAACATCCAAGTTAAAACATATAAACAAGCTGACTGTGGTATGATGTAGAGATGTGTTGGTTTTATAACTTTCAAAAACCATTTGTTTCTATTACACACTTTTGAAAAATATGGTACAACTGTAAGCAGTTCAATAACTTGTCTCCGAATGTAACATTCCTCAAGATGGAATGACCCAAAATACAGTATTCTTGGTGCCTGTAGTTTTTTTTTGGTGAGCAATAATAAAATGGATACATAAATATACTGTACATGCAAGTGGCACCAGTCAATCTCCTCTGTATTGTGCTAATTTATTTTGTATCATGTGAATTTGTATTTATCTATTTGTGTTCTACAGGATTTCAGCTAAGCTTGTGTTGTCCCACCTCCAATACTTTGCTTTGAAAGCATGGATATTCTTTGCAGAAACCACATTTTTACCCAAATCATTCCATTTTGTTACAGTTCCATTTGGATGCTACATTTTCTTACATCACAAGAGAAAACTTTTCTGTGGAAAATAACAAAATGTTTATGTCTGTACGCCACACACACAGGTGGCACCAACCTGTCTCCTTTGTTTTCGTTTTCGTTTTTAAAGGCTCCAACATGCTTGCATGTGTCGGCCTTGGTCACCTAATGGCAGCTCTCCACGCTGCACGATCCATTGCAGCCTCCCTGTTCAGTCCCTTAACCCTAAGGTCACACTTAATGACCTCGTCCCATGTCTTTCTCGGTCTACCCCTCATAACCCCACCCCCAATATTAACACTTCTCACCCTCCTCACCCAATTATCATCCCCCATCCTCTCCACATGTCCAAACCACCTCAATCTACCTCTCCTCATCACAACACCAATACACTCCAGTCCCATCCTACCTCTCAACTCTTCCATTGTAAACCCAGCCCCTCCAGGCCTTGGACGCAGGGACGCACTGCACATCCACCTAATCATTGTCATTTCTGTACGTCTGAGCCGGCGAATATCTTCCTCCTTCACTGCCCAGGTCTCACTGCCATACAGCATTACACTCCTAACACATGCTGCATACAAAGACCCCTTAGCACGTAGGGAGAGCCCTCTCAATGTCAGGAGAGGCAAGAGCTCCCTGAACTTCTTCCAACCACTTCTCACCCTAGCCACAGAGCTAGCTCCAGCCCCACCTCCAGCACACAGCATGTCTCCCAAATAACAAAACTCTTCCACACACTCAAGAGATTCACCAGCAAGTTCAATCCTTTCACATCTGACAATCTCCACCTGCTCACCCCGGCACGCCGTACACATAAAATCAGCATTATCTCGCAGTCTACCTCTGATACCACTACATCTCTTATGCACCCATTTATCACACACACCGCACAAGATGGAATTACTTCCCACACCCTTGTGGCAAACTTCACATGGCCACTCTCCCTCATCTTTGACAGTACCGCCACCAACCCTAGATATCATCACTTTTGTTTTATCTGCATTTACCCTTTAACCCTTTTGCCCCATACCATCTCTCCACTTCCTAAACCTTTCCTCCACCTCCCTTTCATTCTCTGCAATCAACACCAAATCATCAGCATACAAAAACTCCCACAGGAGTCCGTTTCTAAAGTCACGTGAAAGGGCTTCAAGTACCATGATAAACAACATGGGACTCAAGACTGACCCCTGATGCACACCAACATTCACTTTGTGTTACATAAATTTACAAAGTGGCTCAGTTCTAGCTCAATTCCAGCTACGCGTCTCAATCTCGCTTATGATAATAATATTCTTAGTGCCTGCAGCTGAACAAGCATTCAGTGTGGATAAGGCAGGCCTATGGTATAATATGTATAAAGGAAACACCTTTTTCATACTTAAAATCATGTTAATATAAAATATGAGTGGTTGTGTACAATTTACATAATGAACATATAAAGGTGGCCCCCAAAAATCATTATCAAAGGGTTTTGTGTATTGACCATCATCTTAGGAATGCAACCCCTGTCAATAAGGAGGGAGACCTGTATAGGGTTTTATAGGGGTTATACTCCCTGTAGAAGGGTTGGGTGGGATTATTTATAAAAAAAAAAAAAAAAAAAAAAAAACCTATCTGACAGGGTTTGGGTTGAACTGACAGATAAATGGCAGATCACTGTACTCCCCTCTGTACATGATTACTGTGTGATGGATCAGTCAGGAAAGCATATTACATACCAAAGCTGTAAAGGTTGCCCAGGGTAAGGTGAATGAGGATGCCACCAATGACAGCACAGTATCCTTTAAAATTTCTTTTAAACCCCTTGCTCCACATTTCCCTATGTACATTACAGCACCTGAAAGGCAATGGTGAGCATGTAAAAGCTAAATGTACCTAGCTAGTAGAGTTACAAGCTTAAAAATCTATAAGTTTTGTGACTGAAAAAAAAAAAATCACGCTCTTGAAACATAAAACAAGTGATAGCTACACTGGGTGAAACAAAATGTAAAAAAGAGATGAGCAGTGAGATAAAAATGAGATCACAACATAATTTTCAGAATGAATAGTTATGCCAACAGCAAAAATGAGAAAGGAAGAATGGGTTACAAGAATAGTTCAGAGGGTTGATAGTTTGAGGTTTAGTAAAGTTTTTTACGGGATGAAGATGATGGTGAGGAATGGAGGGAATATCTTGGCAATCAAGCTCTAGTACATAAGGATGATGTCACAGCTAACTCTGTTGAAGGATATGCCAATGACAGAAGGTGGTAGGTTAGAAATGCAGTAGGCATGAGGAACAATGACAAAATGTGGTTATTGTAGATAACAGAAACAACATGCACATTAATTGTGACAAATCTGAACCGCTTCGATATGGCCCACTAGCAGAAACTAAACTCAGCACAAACTACCAGGTAAGCCAACAAGACATCATATCAAAAGAACACGTGCGTGACCTCGGAGTCTTAATGAGAAAAGATGGAACCTTCTCTGAGCATTGGCTGGATACTCAGAACATTCAGGACCAGGGACAGGTCATGTATGCTGACTCTTTGGAAGGTGCTGGTGCTACCCAAGCTGGAGTACTGTTGCCAGCAATGTACCTCATACAAAGCTGGGGATATCATCAAACTGGTAGCTCTCCAGCAGACCTTCACGCACAGAATCTGAGGCCTCCAACAAATGAACTCCTGGGAACGACTGCAAGAACTGAAACTATACTCTCTGCAAAGACAACGAAAGCGTTACCTTGTGATCTATGTGGGGAAAGTACTGGAAGGGCTGGTGCCTGATGTGAGACTGGAAGTGAATAACAACCTGAGTAAAGGACGACTGTACTACATCAGGAAAACAGAAGCCACCACCCAGAAAATTGCTACAATAACCCACAACAGTTTCGCAAGGAATGGAGCTCGTATTCCAAAGGCGATCAGACAGCTGACAGGAGTGACAACCAACTACTTTAAACGTCAGCTGGACAAGTAGCTGGGAACAGTATCAGATGAGCCACCTACACCAGGCTATCCCAACTCCGTCAACAACTCCCTGATGAATCGTGGAGCCAACGGCGGAGCAGAGCAGCCTGCTTACAACGGAGGTCCACCTATGCTGCGCCACAGTGGGTGGAATTCTACAAACAAACAAACAAACTCTGCAAGCATTGACCCCCAAAGCTGTGAAGTTATGAAGGTGTTACTATAATATACAGGATATTTACAGAAGAAATATGTGCAGCATGTGATGTGGTGTGTGGGAGGAAGAGAAGATGGAGGGGGGTGCAAGGAACAGCATGGTGGAATGTAGAGGTGAGACAGGCTGTGGCACAAAAGAAGAAAGCATACAATGAATGGATGAGAAATAGGGGCGTGGAAGAAGTTGAGAGGCGGAAGAGTTATACGTAGAAAGAAAGAGAAAGGTGAAAAGATTAGTAAGAGAGAGTAAGAAGAGAGCGGATGAGGAATTTGGAAGAAATTTGAGTGTAAAGTGGAGGGACTGTAAGAAAATGTTCTGGAAAGAGGTGAAGAGAGTAAAACAGGGTGGAAGTGAGGTTAGCAGGGGAGTGAAAGATAAAAATGGTAGATTACTAGCGGAGAAGGGAGAAAAAGTGAGCAGATGGAGAGAACACTTTAAGGAATTGTTGAACATAGAGGATGGAAGTAATGCAAGTATAAGTGGCTGGGGAATGGCTGGGAGAAGGAGGGAGGTGAGAAGACAGGAAGAAATCAGTAGGATAGAAGTTGTGGAAGCAATGAAGAAAGTTAAATTGGGGAAAGCCCCAGGAATTGATGGAGTGTGTGGTGAAATGCTGAAACATGGGGGAGAGATAGTAGCAGAATGGATGTTGTTTGTCTCTGACCTAACTTAGTTGTTTTACGGGGAGGGGCACTAACCCTCTGGCAACCCACTTGTTGACATGTATGGAATATATATGGGTTGGTTATATGGTTACCACCCACCACTGAAAATGGTTTCCCGGCTTACAGGAAAGTGGTAGGCTTGTCACTCAATGCAAAGCCACCCGGCAGGAGAGAGGAGTAATAAAAAGTAATAAAGGAGAAACTGGAAGAGCAGGGAACGGATACAGATGAAGAATGATAAAGGTGAAGGAAGAAGTAGGCAGCACAAGACCTAGTGAGTGGATGATGGTCACCACCACCTACCACCAAAATGAAAGCATTATTCATCAGCTGAAGCCTTGATATTACACCTTATTAAAAAAAAAAAAAAAAAAAAAAAAGAGTTACACTACAATATGCTATGATTTTATTTACATTTGTGAAGTTCTTTTTTTTTTTCCCCCCAGAAACAATGTCATGGCAAGTAGTCACTTTTTCATGCAGAGGTACAGAACTAACCTAACCATATGTCACCAAAAAAAAAGGCACTTAGCCAGAGTGAGGTAGCTAGTAAATTTCCTGTGTACTTATGGGACTAAAACTGCATAAAGCAAAATCAAGTTATTTTAATCAAAATATAAATTAACAAATGAATATAGAACAAAAGGTCTGATATCAAATTACCGTACCTTCGTGCTTGCAACACTACCATTCTCTTGGTTAACATTCAAAATCTTTTATTGCAGAAGATACAATTACCACGTCTGATTCTCAAACTACGAGGTCGCTTTTAACGTTGTCGAATCATATTACTCACTGTACACAGGGCAGTTCAAACAACCGTAAATTTTACGAAGAAATACATAACAACACTCACACAACCGCAATCCTAATATTATGGCAACACAGCTGCGGAGTGCCAACGTTGCCAAACGTTACAAGACGTCAAGAACGGTCAAGTAGCTGTTTCGGGATATGCCTCTGATTCGGCTCTCTCTTTTTTTTTTTTTTTCACATTTGCGGATTTTATGCTGGCTGTGCCTGTTCAGTTACTTGTTTTCTTTTCATCCATAGTTGTATAGCTAATTATTCTTTTTCTAACTGTTATTTTTTTTCGCGTCAATTTTTGAATGCGAGTAGATCGGCCATAAATCCTTGGGTGTCATGTATGTAGGGCTGTTGTGAAAATGTGTTTTGTTACGTATTGGCCGTAACCGCTGCTAAATAGCAGAAAGTGTTCGATGGTTTCATTTTTCATGTCCACACATTGGGCAGGTTGATTCTTGTCAATGAAGTCTCTTTCTCCACTTTAGGTCAAAGGTGTTGGTCCTTCCCATCATCATTATGTAGGACTCGTCGGAGACTTATTGTCATATACCATGTCACTTCTATTCTGCTCTTGTTTTTACTGTAGGCTATGTGTACTGTATAGTAGGGAATGTGAAGGTGGATGGAGTAGTTGGTGAATGGGGTGTGCCTGAAGAGATAGATGAGAATGGCAGTGCATCAGTGGACATTTGTGACAGGAGGGGGTTGGTGATAGCCAATACCCTCTTAGACAAAAAATGATCCATAGGTATACGTGGTGTGTGATAAGAAGGGTGGGTGATGAACTGAATGAAAGGAAGGCAAAGAATGATTATGTGTGTGCGGATGAAAGGATAAGAACGTGTGTAATGGATGCAAGAGCATATAGAGGTTGGGGAAGCGGACTTTCTGACCACTACTTGGTGGTGGTCAGAATCAAGGTGCAAAGGAAATGGAGAAATACAAGAAGAAGGGAAGGACAGGAAAAAGTAGTTCATGCAAGGAGAGTGGAAGGGTTGCAAGAGGATGGGAAAAAGGCAGAATATAAGAGGGAAGTGGAGGAGCGATTGGGCAATTATGGATTGAAGCAGATGGGGGACGTGGAAGGTGTGTGCAAGATATTCACAGAAGAAATCTGTGCAGCATGTGAGGTGGGGTGTGGGTTGAAGAAAAGACGAAAGGGGATACAGGGAACAGCATGATGGAATGAAGAGGTGAGAGAGGCTGTGGCACAAAAGAAGAAAGCATATAGTGAGTGGATGAGAAACAGGGTTGTGGAAGAAGTTGAAAGACGGAAGAGAGAGTTACATGTAGAGAGGAAGAGAGAGGTGAAAAGATTAGTAAGAGAGAGTAAGAAGAGAGCGGATGAGGAATTTGGAACGAATTTGAGTGTCAGTTGGAGGGAATGAAAGAAATTTTTTGGAAAGAGGTAAAGAGAGTTTGACAGGGTGCCAAAGAAGTTAGCCGGAGAGTGAAAGATAAAAATGGTACATTACTAGTAGAGGAGAGAGAAAAATTGAGCAGATGGATCGAGAGAACACTTTAAAGAATTGTTGAACATAGAGAATGAACGTAATGCGAGTGTAAGTGGCTGGGGAATGGCTGGGGGAAGGAGGGAGTGAGAAGACAGGAAGAAATCAGTAGGATGGAAGTTGCGAAAGCAATGAAGAAAGTCAAAATGAGGAAAGCCCCAGGAATTGATGGAGTGTGTGGTGAAATGCTGAAGTATGGACGAGAGGTAGTAGTAGAATGGATGTGGAAGATGTGCAGATTGACCTAAGAGGAAGGTAGAATCCCGGAGGATTAGAAGTCAAGTATAATTATTCCCCGGTACAAAGGAAAAGGGGAAAAAGAAGTATGTGATAATCATAGGGGTATTTGTGTTCTTAGTGTAATAGGAAAAGTATATGCTAGGATACTTATTGACAGAGTTAGGGATATAACAGTGAAATTAGTTGGAGAAGAACAGGGAGGCTTTAGGAAGGGAAGAGGTCGTGTAGATCAGATATTCATTCTTAGATCATCAGAATGAATATCTGAGAAGGGAAAGAAATTGTATGCCGCCTTCATGGATTTGGAAAAAGCATATGACAGGGTGGATAGACAAGGATTGTGGAAAATATTAAGAATATATGGAGTAGATGGGAAGTTGTTGAATGCTGTGAAGAGTATATATGATGGTGATAAGGCTGCAGTAGGTGTGGATAGTGAACTGAGTGAATTCTTCTATTTGATGGTTGGATTGAAACAAGGATGTGTCATGTCTCCATAGTTGTTCAATTTGTATATGGATGGGGTTATAAAAGAGATACACGGTAGGGCAGTGGATGTTGGAGCGGCCCTAGTGAGAGAGGGCAGTGTTATTTCCAAACACTGCCCTCTCTCACTAGGGCCGCTCCAACATCCACTGCCCTACCGTGTATCTCTTTTATAACCCCATCCATATACAAATTGAACAACTATGGAGACATGACACATCCTTGTTTCAATCCAACCATCAAATAGAAGAATTCACTCAGTTCACTATCCACATGCACTGCAGCCTTATCACCATGACACTGTATTGTTAAGTGAAGACGAAGGGTAGCTGCAAGGCTTAGTGTATGAATTTGGAAAGGTGTGTAAGAAACGGAATCTAAAGGTGAATGCAGGGAAAAGTAAAGTTATGGTCTTCGAGAGAAGTGAAGTCAGTGAATGTTCAACGAGGTTGGATGAGGAGGAAATGGAAAATGTGAGTGCGTTTAAGTACTTGGGTAATATGATGAGTAAGGATGGAAGTTTAGAGGGTGAAGTGCTTGAAAGGGTACAACAAGGAAGGATGATTGCTGGTTCCTTGAAAGCAGTGATAAGAAACAGGGAAGTGAGCATGGAAGTGAAAATGTTACTGTTTCTCAGGATTATTACTTACTGTCCTGTTGAAATCACTTTACAGGTCTTGCGGCAGAAATTGTTCCATTGAGGGGTTTCTGCCCCCCACCCATCCCAGGGCCTTTGACCGATTTTGATGATAAACAATAGGCTTCCATTGTTTATGGATATCTACCTTCTGAAGTTTTTTCAGAACGATTGGCGCAATATTGTGGCCCGTAGAGAGCAGACAAACAGACAAACAAACATGCGGAACTGAGCAATATGCTTGCCAAATCTTTTGGTTCCGGCAAGCAACAAAAATAGGCGAATACATAACCTCCTCCAACTTCGTTAGCGAAGGTAAAAAAAAAAAAAGTGCTCATAAATACAAGATGGTCACAAACGTAGGTCATAAACAGCTCATGTCCAGAATCTCATTTTAATTTACCGAATTCCTTTCTCGTCATGAAAAAAGGACTAAATGGCATCCTTCTAAAAATACAGAAGTATTGTTATTGTTTGGGCCATTTAATTAAAGATATCTCACACAAATATAGAAATGCGTATGAAAAACAGGAGGCCGTTTCATACGGACGTAACAGGCGACAAGCACTTGAAGTCGTTGCAAGTTGGAAATTTAAGTACAGTAAATAAAATATAAACAGGACCACATTTGTGTCATGGATGGGAAATGAAACAAAGCCCAGTCACTGTGCAACTTTCTGATTATCAAACTCTGAAAAACTGTGAAATAGACCATCCTCCGGGAAGACTTCTATACAGGACGGTACAGAAACTAGAGAGGAGGGCAGAGGAACAATCAATCCACAGAGAAGGAAAGGAGGTTGCTCATCAAATGGGTAAAAAGAAAAAAAAAAAAAAAACGAGCTTGGAAGAGTGATCAAGATACAAAAACCAAGAACGAATGGAATAATATAAATCAAAGGTTCGTCACACACACACACACACACACACACACACACACACACACACACACACACACACACACTTGTTCAGGTCATTCCTTATCATTCTTCTGGGTTCTCGCGCTCTCCCATGGAAATTCCCCCCCCCCCTCGCTACGAACCACTGATTGAACCCCTTCTATTTCGCAGTCTCCAAGGATAAAAACAAAAAAAAAAATGATCTGACGGTAGCAAGAATACAATAAAAAGGGCATCATCACAGGAAAGAAGTGAGACACATAGGGTATCATGATCATCATCATCTAATCTCAAATTACCCCATATAATAGAGCCTAGGGACCCTGAGCTGTACTACTCAGTCCCGACATTTAAGGCGATGATAACCAGCCTTACTCGTCCTTAAGTGGCATTATGCAAGCAAGAAATCTCATTCACCCCCAAGATGGAAATTCTTACAGGCTTCATCCGCTAGGAGCTCCTTAACCCACCAGACCACCAGGCGTCATGTGGTTATATGGTTGCCACCTACCGTATAGTAAATGATTTCCTGGATTACAGGAAACCATTAGCCTTGGCATTCAGTGTAGAGTCACTTGAAAACACACACACACACACACACACACACACACACACACACACACACACACACACACACACGTACACCAAAGACTTTTATGGAAACTGTACCATCAAGGAGGAATTCGAGGCAAACTGTATTGTTGGATGCAAGATTTCTCATAAAAAGAGAAATGAGAACAGTACTAAGGGGAAATTACTCATCATGGAAAGAAGTGACTAGTGGAGTACCACAGGGCTCAGTGCTGGCACCAACCATGTTTTTAGTGTATATAAATGATATAGACAGTAACACTGGAAATGAAAGCTATCTAAATATGCTTGCAGATGATGCAAAAATACAAAGGAGAATTACTAACACAGACTCTTGTAAAGAGCTACAAGAAGAATTAAATAAACTTCATGAATGGAGTAATACATGGCAAATGGAATTCAATGTGGACAAGTGTCATGTAATCAAGTTTGGTAAAAGTGGAAAAAGACCGGATTGGGATTATACGTTAGGAAATAAAACCCTACACACATCAGAAAGAGAGAAGGACCTAGGTATGATTATCAATAACAGACTATCTCCGGCTGACCACATCAGTGAGAAGGTACGGAACATGTATACTCTGCTTTGCAAATATGAGAATAGCATTCACATACATAAATGAAGACATCCTAAGAAGGATAATAACACCACACATCAGACCAACCCCGGAATATGCATCAGTAGTCTGGAGTCATCTAAAAAAAAAAAAAAAAAAAAAACATAGACAAGATTGAAAAAGTTCAAAGGGCCGCTACAAGATGGGTACCAAGCTTAAGGGATCTAAGCTACGAAGAAAGACTAAATAAACTGAATCTACCAACACTACAGGAGAGAAGGAAAAGAGGTGCCATGATAATGTTATATAAATGCATATTAGGGAAGGAGAAAATAGACATAAATGATTACTTAACCTATGGGAAAGCATCAGCAAGAGGACACTGCAAAAAACTGCATAAGAAGAGAGGTGATAAAGACGTAAGGAAATTCAGTTTCCCAAACAGAACAATTGATCAGTGGAATGCATTACCGAATGAAATAGTGTGTGCCAAAACAATTCACAAATTTCAGGATATGTAGGATAAATATGGTTTAAGACACGGGACAGTACGAGCTTGACTCATTCCTGTAAAGATACAATTAGGTAAGAATTAGGTAAGAACACACACAGAGTCGGTGGTAGGCGCTCCATCTACCACTGAAAAATGTACACTTCTATATATTATCGATACGCCCGCTGTATCGCGCGTACTCTAAGTTTACGAAGATCACTAGGTCCGTTTCGGCTCATTTGATGGCAATGTGTGATCAGAGTAGAATGTGGATTTGATTAGTAATCAAAGAGATTCCTTTCTTCCTCATAACTAAGGCTCACAGAATTCTCACAAGCACTGAGTTGTCGGAGTGGCCTACCTCCGTCAGATGAAGCCAAACCCACCATAAATCCCAACTGGCGTGGATGTGTAAATGGAAAGGCAAAGAAAAGTCCAAAAAGAACGCAAATATTTTATCATTCACATTTTCCTTAGAAGATAACTCTTCGAATTTTCTTTTTCAATTTTTTAATATCTCTGGATGATTTTATACAATTTAGAAGAGCCCACTTGAATTAGATGGGTAAATGAAGGCTATATTAAACCCCTCCAGGCTGAAAACTATCTCCAAAACTGAATACATTTGCTTGGAGATGGCAAGAATAAAGTGAATATAACGTCACTTAACTAAACGTGTTGTTGCTGTTGCTGCTGTAGTGATGGTGCTGGTGCTGCTGCTGCATCCAGGCTTATCCAAACATGAACCCGATGGACTACAGGCTGAAGCTGCCCTTCTGCAGTCCACCATCATGCTTGGCGGTGGGGTTAGAGAGATAGTCGAGGGATATAATTTTGTGCAACGTGCAACGGAGTCGCCCGTTTATATCGATGGCACCACATGATGGAGTCCCTTAGTCCTCTCCAGCGACACTGATGGCGTTTGAGTACATTGTAACTCCTGGATGTAGACATTGGGCAATATAGTCACTACTTTATATTTTAGTGAAGAAACATTAATTTCAAATATACAATGCTAAACAGACTTCTGTGTGCCCCACCAAAAGCAATTATTATTATTATTATCATTATTATTATTATTATTATTATCATCATCACCATCATCATGATCATCATCATTTTGTCACACTCCGGATATAAACTTCACAGTCCGTTTTCTGAGGTCCAGCAGTCATTCTACGTGTCATATACCTTCACATGCCACCACTTCGGCACTATGTAACACCCACCGTCTAACTATAGGATATACGTACTTAATACACTGAATACATACTAGGGCTCCTTTATTCAAGACTGGCGTAATGGAATTGGCAAGATTGATTTTATACCGTCGATGGGCCTTGTGGAAGGTTAGCAAAATTGCGTTTTAACATAACTCGCCTAAAGGCCACCTTCGGAGGTCTCCGCTCGATGGCATGTTAATTCCTATCTTTAGTCGAAAGGTAACAAAAATTTGAATTACTCATGCCGTGGGCGAGACGGAGCGAGGAATTTTCCCTTATTTTTATCCTGCTGGGACACCTGTTGAGGAGAGAGAGAGAGAGAGAGAGAGAGAGAGAGAGAGGCAGGATAGCAGTGTCTGCTGTTATACCAAACTATACTATAGCATAGTAATATTCAATTTTAAGTGATTAAGGAGGGAGGAAGGAGGGGCGAGAGAATGATAATACAACAAACACGTCACTCTTCTCTCTTCTGTCATGCTGGTAATTTCAATGCCAAATCATGGACGAATCCATCCCCTCCACTAAAAGCAAATACTGAGTTTGACGCAAAAGGCCAGAAATGAGTCATAACTAGGGAATCGGTGTCCCGATTGGACTGGAAATTGTTTTAGTCTTGAAGTTAGAGCATTTTAACGGTACTTTGCTCTAACAAAAATTGCGCTACGATGCGCCGTTTTTGCTGTGTTACTGTAACAAACAAACCTACAGAAATCGGATCATTATATTATAGATTCAAATGATCAGACTGTTCCATACCTTAGCCTGGGATAAAACTCGCTTCGTTTCAGAGAGGAGATTACTTGTCTACCATTTCCACTCCCATACAAAGCTGGTGGAAAAATTTAGCCGTTTTCCGCAAGAACTAGATATTCATTCCTACTTAGCGAAGCATTTTTACGTCTAGCGACGAAAAATATAGCGTAGATCTATAACCGTTTTGCCTGTATTAGAAAAGTGGATAATTTTTCTCGCAATCCTCTCTCTCTCTCTCTCTCTCTCTCTCTCTCTCTCTCTCTCTCTCTCTCTCTCGACGTTACAGCGTATAGCGAATACTGAAGGTAGCCTATGCTTGGCGACTTTTGAGAACCGGATCCGTATTTATAAATGGCCCTGACCAATTTTTACGACAGTCTCCATAACAGTTAACAGTTATCATATATATATATATATATATATATATATATATATATATATATATATATATATATATATATATATTGCACTGTGTCAATTTAATATTCATTCTAATTTGGCTGTGAAGTGTTTGGTAGCCCTATGAAAGAAAACACCAGGTATGTACAACTCTTAAAAACAAGTTTGGGAGAATTTGTAAAAGCGGGCTCAGATTCATAACCAAAATTACCATACGATAAACTCCCTGTCATTATTAAGATTTATATTTATTTACTAGGAGGAACAAAGGATATGGGATGTTTCTGGACTCTCCTCTGTTTGTCCTTCCTGGAAACATATCATAGTTACGATTAGGAAGCCCGTATTTTTTTTATTTTTTTTTTTAAATCTCATCCGTGCCTTAGCAGCTCTGTTAACAATCTAATCCTTGACTTTCTGCTTTAATGGCCCTAGTGCAGTCGATAGGCATTGAGTTAAGGCTTGTATTATTAAAATCGAATGCGTAAATGTGTAGAGAAGGATTTAATTTTTGACGGTCAACAACTGTGAGGACAAGAAATTATGCAACTGTTTTCGGGTAGAGTGGTCAGACTTCTTTTACTTTTTTCGTCCTTTGTTTTAACACCGATGTAGAAACTGAGGGTCTGACGACACCTTTGGATATTCAGTTCTAATATTATAGCCATAAGTCCTCATCACCATCACCTTCTTCATCAAGCACTCGCAGCCACCATTCCAACAATAATAAACGTAACCACGGTAATGGTAACCCCGGTGACGGAAAATATCAACAAATATCGGTTCACTACCAATGGAGTTTCCGGCACTTCAATAGCACGTCTCTTGGACATCATGGCGACAGACTGAGACGGACTGACTACCCTGGGTTTGCGCTGAGATACATTTTGAACACTGTTTTTGAGGCGGAGGCGAAGGTTTTCGACGATCACGAGCTCCACGATGATGCCAAAGACCTGGCAAATGAGAACCAGGTACCAGACGTCGATAAGCTTGAGGTAGGATGTCTTTGGAATGGACTGGTTGGTCTGGGCAAAGAAGGAGGCCAGCACCAGCATGGAGGTGAGGGTTACCATGATGCGGTCCTGGAAAGATGTGTAAACAGATAATCTTAGTGATCACATGAGTGTTACAGGCAGTTGGAGCGACAAACGGATTTTAAGCTAACTTTCTCCACACTTTTTCCTTTCACTAACAGAATAAAGTACTGTACCTATATCTGTATAATCTGTATGCAATGAATAGGCCTCCACTCGTGAGAATAGTATCTGCCCACTCTTAGCTCATACTTTCGGCTGGAGGAAATTGTAGCCAGAGTTTCACACTGAACGAAGACCTACATGCTGCCTTGTGTTAACGTGGCTGTTTGAAGCTATAGATTACACAAGGAACCGTTCGCCATGACAGTGTTACTCGTGCAGTCCAGAAACGCCTCGCACTGCCAGCAACAGTTATGCCTTCAATGTGTAATGCTATAGACTTCCTTTCGGCCAGGAGTTGGGATGCAGAGCAAGCAGACATTAAAGGGCGTATTTTCAGCGGCTTACTGAACTTTCTTAAAGTGCTTCTTCCGTAGCGAATTATTTTGCATGTTACATATTTTTAACTTCTCGTACGTCACTGAGGCAAACTTGTCCGTACTAATATTATATGCATAACATGAGAGAATATAATGGAGTTATAGACATAATAATCACAAAAAACGGGTGCTACGAAGCTTGCAATGCCACCTGAAATAGTGTCATAAGTCTCACAACTATAATCTCGTTTACACTGACCTGAAAATCGTTGATGTCAAACAAGAAGGTGAAGCATGAGATTAGGACAAGCATGAGGCTGGGGAGGAAGGCGTTGGCGATGTAGTAGCGGAACTGGTTCTGCAGCTGCAGCTCAACCTGTCACACACATTAAGTAATCCTAACATTAACAACGTCTTTGACGTGTCTTATTCATGCTGAAGCAGTAGATTCCAGTTTTTCTTTTCAGTGAACCCCTGGACAATTTACAACAACAAACTGTGGCCTACCTGTCCATCTTCATTTCAAGATGTTCACGGAGCAAGATCCCCGAGTGATCATGTTGGATATGAGATTTTAACAAGCTGGGCAATTAAATGTGCCTCAAAAACTGAACTGAAATTTCAGAAGTAGGGTTGAAACTGCATTTTTGCAACCAGCTGGAATATTAGTGGCTGAGCAACACAGTAAGGACACAGATGAGTAAATCTTCCACGTAGAACAAAATAACGTCTCATTTTGATGGTCACCAGCTTGAAAACTGGGTTTACAGATATTGGGATCGACAAACACCCAGACAGCCATTCTGATGATAATACCGTATGTTATAGTGTCTCATTCGTCTTTGGCATAGGGTAATGAATCATCTGAAGATCCCAGAATTCATTGTGAATTACCTTCAGGTTTGCTCTGTACGAGATGACTGCAGGAAAAAATCCACACATATCTTGCCTCAGATCAACGATCGTTAAGTTCTGTCACCACTGACTCCAAATATTTTAGATTATTCCATGGCTGGGAACCATTGCGCTAGTGAGTACGAATAGCAATAAGATGTTTTTATAAGCTAGATGTAGTGTCATCATTATCCTAACCCAATGACTGGGAATCACAGTAACACGACCATCTACTAATCTGCGAATACCCACAGTAGTAAATAAAATGTTCATTCCAAACAGCTTACAAAATTGATAACAAAGAGATACAGACAGAATATGGCCATTTTGTCTGCTGTTGTGTTGTTCCTCCCATCCAACATTATTTCTTAGTAACAGAAGAGCTGGTAGGATTCAAGATGCAAACAATTTAAAATATTATATCAGTAATGAAAGTACATAAGCGTAAAGTGAAAACTTAATTTTAACTCATTCACCCCAGAGACGTCTTTTTCAATTTGTTCTTGCCATATCCTGATGATCTTATTCAGCTTAGGATATAATTTTCCAGCTTTAAATTACATCAGTACGAGAGGTCTTTCTTAGGTTGAATAAAATCGTCTGGTAACTGCAAAGAAGACTCTTGAAAAATTACGTCACACAGAGTGAAGCATTCGATTCGGTCTGATGGCTTTACATTCTTGCTAAATCTCGGCGCGGGCAGATGGCGTCACTCGACTCAGGTAGGTAAAATGAGTACCTACAGTAGGGTAACACCTAGGAGAAGTAGCTCTGGTAACCATGATGATGTTGTAACTCTATATCCCAGGATAATGGGTGATTAACCGGCTACAGGTGGAGATGAGCACTGCGGCTAAGCGCCTCATGGCATTTGCCCCACCTTTACCTTTACCTTTAGCCCTAGATTATTTGATTCGGCTTAGGATGGACTTTTCGAACTAGAAGGTTAGAAGTAGCTTTTACCTCGTTACTATGCGCCGTGAGCTGAATAAAATCGTCAGTAGGTAGCAAGAGTATGCCAATATAAAACGCCACCAGTTTGAAGAGGTTAAGAATCGTATTCTGAGTGGAAGCTTCATAACACCTCTTCCTTACCGATTTATTCTGTACATTATATTTTAATATCCCCCTATCTTCCTGATACAAAAGTATGTCGATATTAAACGATAAAAATAACACAGGAGAATGTTGACGTGAACGATGCAAATAATAAACAGGTAAGGATGAGGTATTATGAAATCATTAAAACTACTTGGAGTACGAGTTTAAGTGACATATACATTGGTGGTCAAGTGTAGTCAGGGTGACAGACCTGCACAACGCTGGCACCCTCAGCCTCTTGCTGGTAACTGGTCTCCTCCTCCAGTTTGTACTCCAGCAGGTTACGCTCACCCTCGAAAACCACGCCCACGCCCTCCTGACAACGTCATCAACATCATCATCATCATCATCATCATCATCATAACAACAACAACAAGACAATAATAATAATAATAATAATAATTCTAATAATAATAATAATAATGACAATAACAATATTAATATTTCATTTGGATTAGATTATATAACATACTGGCACTACGCTGTTTTATGTCCAACAATGATGAAAATAAAGGGTTGCCAACATTCCCATGGAAATGTACGATGTTTTCCACATAAGAATAGCTAACACTCAAACAGGTGGTTGTTCCGACCCCTCCTTACAAAACTTGGTACACTCTACCGGTTCGTGTTGCCACATTTCAATAAATATACGTTCGTATGGTTCGACCTGTGACACACATTAAATCTTTTTAATAACCCCAAATCTTAAAAAGAAAAAAAAAAAAGTGTCGGGGTACTTGCACAAACAACAATCATTACCAAGTTTGAAGTTAACAAGTGAAGAAATGAAGAAATGACATCAAACTGAAAAGTGTTTGGAGGAAAGCAATAAGAAAGGAACTCGGCCAATACAGCCATAAACACATATTCCCGGGTTCAGTAGTTTAAGGATACCAGAGTTTAGAGGGTGGCAGACATGCCTAAGTGATTTAAGCGGAACGCCCTCTTTTTTGGAGTGGGGGGGGGGTTGTCCTGTGAACGTGATGCAGAAGTATTATTTGTTTTATTCTTCCCCAAAGATTTATATCGCCAAGTACATCTTAAAAATGCAAAATATGTTGCTGCTTAAAAGTTATATATATATATATATATATATATATATATATATATATATATATATATATATATATATATATAATACAAGAGAATATTGAGGATGCTACTGATGATGATGACGGAAAGCACGCGTCTAAATGTGTCAGAGTTGTTTGAATGGGGGACATAATATACCTTAAGCAGAAGACCCTGTGTGGAGGTGAGGGCGTGGACAGCGAACATGATGGTGCAGTGCTGGGTGTCGAAGGGGTAGAAAAGCAGGTCAAGGTTGCAACGGAATTTGAGCGTGCCCTGCTGCTGGTACATCAGGGTGTTGTCCGCACCGCTGAATATATCGTCTGTGGCAGGAGGGAGAGTATGGGGAGGGAAGGATTTAACAAGGAAAACACCAGAAATGTAGTGGGGTATGCCGCCAAGTTGCAAGGAACGAAGAGGACAGAGGAAAGTTTAATTGGTGATGAAGTGAATTTCAATAGAACTAATTTCGAGGCTTAACCCAACGCAGTCTCTATTTTATGGGTATGGGACAATCACAAGGACGTACTGAAGAGGAAAGCATTCAAACACTCTTCTAGCCTGACACAAGCAACCGTTGAATTTACTCTCCAGGTATAACCTATTTAGACTTGTATGTTAACAAACTGAGGTAACGAGGACCTTGTCCATAGGTCTTGTGCACGGCCTATTTGTACCTAAAATTGAAAAAGAAACCTGGATTTTAAATTCGACGGTTGCTTTTCGTAGTCTGGGGGAATGTCTGGGTGCTTTCCTTATCAGTCACACACACAGAGAAGGAGCCAGGGTTAAAAGTGAAGAGTAGGGGACGAGGTGAGCTTTATGCAACCCTTGATGGCTCTCTAACTGGTCAACTTAATGTCAAACAGAGTTGCATTACAGCAAAACCAATTCAATTCTTTAACCTTGTCAGGACGTGACGAAGAGCCAAAGACGCAACAGTATAAATTAATGAACTGAAATAGTAATACAGACCTTCGACAACTTCATCATTATCCGTGAGTGGGCTGGTGTTCCCAATTATGTAGACGTCTCCCTGTAGTTCCTTATAATTATATATTTTTGTTTCACTGTCAGTTCCGTAGTCACCATTAAAGAGAATAACGCAATGATTAATACTAACCTTCGGCAATTCTCTCATCATTATCTTCGAGTGGGTTGGTGTTGCGGATGATGTAGACGTCTCCCTTTATCTGGTCTGTCTCCACCAGGCTCTTAGTCCCGTCACTCACCACCAGCTGGGGAGTCCACAGACTCTGCCAGTCGTCAACCAGGTTATTCTGGTAGCTCTGCTGTAGGTTGCTGAAGGTTAATCTCGAGTCGTGCCATTTGGTATGCCAGATCGCGTCTATCTCCACGGCGAAGGTGGTGAGGTCGAAGGTTCTGACGGAGGTGATATTGATAAGGAAGTAGAGTTCGAGTGGGTTGGAGTCGAGGCGAGGCGGAAAGACCTTCTCCGAGTACCCGTCTGGCATGATAACTAGTTCGCAGCTCAGTTCGTCCGTCTTGTCTGCACAATCCACCGTCGTGTCGCATTTTCTTTGTTGGCTGATGCAGGTTCCGTCTTCACACGTATACTCACCCTTACTGCACACCGTCAGGAGCAACGTCACCTGCAAGCGGCCAGATTTCACTCTTATTCATTGATTATGACAGCCATATTCTCATTGATGTAAGAGACTTCCTAGGGAAAAAAAAAAAAAAAGATTATGGCAGTGTAACAACAGCGTAGGAAACAAAACAGACATCAGCAGAGCTATGAGAGGCCAAAATAACAAAGGGAATCTGCCTTTCACAAAGAATCTCTTCGAAGGTGATGACATTAAACCAAATGAGTTATAGCGGTATTCCCCCTATCGAAAGTAACGCACAAGTAATAAATCACAACAATAGCGTAAATAAATTACATGACATTACATATATCACACAGAATAACGTATTGTACTGAAAGATGGAATCAACATTACCGGCCAGTTTGTTGGTTAGAATTTACTAAAATAATGACTGCACAGTGAAAATACCAAAAACCTCATAAATACAACTGTTGATAGCTTAGGTGTGGTGAAAACGCCATGAAAGTACCAGAAATACGAATATAATTGCTGATAAATAAAATGATGAGAATAACATAAAAATACTAGAGCCATGATGAACACAACTTTTGATAACAAAACGGTTATGAAAATACCATAAAAATGCACAAAACCTGACGAGTACAACTGTTGCCAGGGGAAAAAAAAAAGGGGGAGGGCAAAAACTTACGCAGATATTGGCAGAATACCAGAAACAGAATGAATAAAACCGCTAGAGTCTTAGGGAAATACTGGCCATCTGCAAAAACGACTGTATGAGATAACAGATATATAGATCACAGTGGTTTCCAGCTCTGGAGTCGTTAATCACTGATCCTGGGGACTGTGAAGCCATCCATATTTCATCAATGGTATTTGCTGACAAAAGCTCCCGAGTCAAGTTTAGTTTAGGTCAACACTCTGAGGCTCCTACGACCCACTTGCAGCTGAATAAAGTCGTCTGGCTTTAGCTGACATATCATACAAGAAATGTCTCGTCCATGAGGGGCTCTTGCATTTTTTTTTTTTTTTTTTTTTTTACCATATATCACAGTCACATTTTACTTGTTTGATACACAGTCTAATTCAAAATTACTTCGGGTAAATTTATGCAGCTTATTTTTGGATATTCAGCTTCATACACTAACATGGCCGACAAACGTTCAGACAAATCACTTCATGCAAGCAAATACTACGAAATGTCAATCATTTAATCTACATTGCCAAGAAATCGACGTCAGACATGAATGCGTCCTATTGCATACATGTCACGTGTTTATCAAAAGGAAACGTGTGTTGCAGAAAATCTTCAAACTGAAGAATGATCTAAATTATTTTCCTAATAGAAAACAGTTGTTCTTTTTGTGTCAGTTATTCAGAACAGGTTCTCAAGAACTAGGTAAAAGATTGATTTCTTCACCACACTGAATTTACTTCATCTCTCAGTGAAGGGGGACACCGCCATACTACTGGATTTTATACACGAAAAACTGAATGCATTTTATGTGACACTAAATCTCAGGCTTTAAAAAAGATTCATGACCATATACTGTCCACACACGATTTCACAGTGTGATCACTGGAATACATGTATCTGGGGTAAGATATGATGATTTCCAGCATTTACTGAAACAACACCTGTTACTAATGTACGGTGATTGTGATAGGACTCTTTTTAAGTCATTAACAGTGGAGTTGGTGGTGGTGGTGGTGGTGGTGTTATTAACGATAACTGATGATTAAATATATCAGTAATAACCAAATAATAATAATAATCATAAAAATAATAATAATAATAACAATAACAGAAATAATAATAATAATAATAATTATTATTATTAATATTATTATTATTATTATTATTATAACAACAACATCATCAACAACAACAACAGCAACAATAACCCGAAATTGCAAACCTCCGCCAAGGCGGAGATGTTGTCTTGTAATTTTTGTGCAAGCATTGTAAGCATTATTTATCGAGTTAGAAGTAAAAATGTTGAAATTTCCACTAACTCACAATGGTAAAGAATCCTTTAAAAAACTCCTAGATCAGGATGATGATCCGGATCACCACCAAAAGCTAAAGAACTGTTCTTTGGTCCTTACCCTACCTCTCCAGAATATTTCAGCAAAATTTGTTCTTAACTTTTTGAGTAATCTTCCTAACAAACAAGCAAACCAACGCGGGCCAAAACAGAACCTCCTTAGCGGAGGTAATAATAATAATAATAATAATAATAATAGTAATAACAATAATTATAATAACTAAAAAGCACTCAGAGAGCTCATACCTCCGCCAATGCCATTGCCATGAAAAAGGATCCGGATCCGGATCCGTGGATATAATATCCGGATCCGGATCCGCCCCAAAAGTTAATAAATTCCTTCTTAGTCCATAGCCCACCTTTCCACAAAATTTCACTGAAATTCATTGAGAATTTTTGGACATATTGTGCGGGATACGCCGGATCATTATCAGGATCCGCCCCAAAACTTAAAAATTTCTTCTTTGGTCCATAGCCCACCCTTCCATAAAATTTCATCAAAATCCGGTCATAACTTTTTGAGAAATCCTGCAAACAGATAGACAAACGAACAAACACGAACAAACAAACTAACAAACCAACGCTGGCAAAACCATAACCTTGGCGGAGGTGATGATAATAATAATAATAATAATAATAATAATAATAACTGTTTCTGTTGTCGCTGAAGAAGTAGAGGAGGAGGAGGAAGAAGAAGAAGAAAAGGATGAGAAGGAGGAGGAGGAGATAAGCATTATGATGAGGATGCTGCTGCAAAAGAAAAAGACGACAACAATAATAACGAAGATAGTGATGAAAACGACTATACCTGCAGTACCTGACTCTGACCACACTTATCCCCGGTGACATTCCAGGTGTGCAGGCCGAGTGGATAGGCGTAACTCGTCTCTGTCACCATTTGCGCCAACAAGCCCATATGAAGACGGCTCCTTATTTCCCATTGTTGTCCAGACCACGCCACACGACTGTCTCTCAACCCGTCAAACTTCGGCCGTCCATTTTCGTAGCTGTTCATGTAATATTTACGGTCAAAGAGGGAGCTTCTACACAGCCCCCTCATCTGTAGCAGTGGCCGCGAGGTGAAGTTACAGAGAATGCATGTGAACGTTGCTCCGTTGCATGGAGTCTCCCTCCAGACGTACGGGACTGGATCACTTCCTACTGTCGCACAGCGTTTCCAAGCGTTGACAGTCGGGGATGGGTCTTGGAAGTTGTGCCACTGGACAGGTGTCCCGGTAACAGAGTTCACCCACTCCTCAGTAGTCACGTTCCCAATCACACCAACCCAGTAGAGGGCGTCGAAGCTGTCCTCGCACACCGGCACAAACTGTTTATTCTCGTCAAATAGCTCTGTGTTCTCCTCTTCACTATTCGGAAGAGCAAGGGTGCCTTTTAATGTCTGGCAAACGTGAAGACCTTCGAAGTAAGACACCTTCTTTGGGATCAGTATCTGATAACTGGTGATCACTTTGCAGATATTACTCTCGCTCACATTTTCCATGGTAGTTCGTCCTTCAATCTTCAGTCGGCCGTTGTACAGGTCAATGAGAGGTTCCTTCCTCGTGGACTCGAGTTTCTCAGTACAGGTAGTGAAGGCCAGTACCTCGTCGCGTGTGAGAGCAACATCGTACATTCTATAGTCGGCTACTTCTCCATCCAGCGACTGATTGACATCAAAGTCACCCATGAGAGAGTTCAGTTCCTGCCCCACCACCAGCCTCTCCCCGTTGGCCACCACCAAACCGATGTCCTGCCTGATGGCTGACGGGTCTGCATAGATGCTGTACTGGATAACCTACGGGATGAAAATAGTCACATTAACCCCCTCAGAACTGTAATGTATTTTTCTTTTTATTTTCCTTATTGTTATCTTCATATTATCTCCAGGTGTTTTTGTGTATGCAAAGAGACTCTCGAAGTAGGGCTGGATATGGTCTTCCTTAACCCCTTCAGTATAAGAGGGTTTCTTGAACTAAGCAACATGGTCTGGTGGCAGCAAAAATAGAATGTAAAAATACGTCATCCTAATGAACGAGTTAACAACATAACGAGAGATTTCTCCTACAATGCTTATTCCCTTGAGTCCATTGACGTCGGCACAGAAGAGGGGCCTCCACATGGTGACGCTGTGAACCTGGTGGAGCAACTGTGGCGTCCACCCAGAAGCCAGACAAAACATTTCCCTGCACCTCGCCATGGGAAGGCTCCTGGTCCATCCCTAGCGAGGCGCTGTCTACCAAACGGGGGCCCCCATTCCCTGCACAGTGGTTGTACTGTACGGTGCCTGTAGGATGACCCCATAGAAGGAGTTGCTTACCTGTGGTTGACGGGTCTGCTCGACCAGACAGACTGGGGTTACGCAAAAACGTCATTTTATTTTTGCTGTTTCCAGAAGACTTCATTTAGTTTAAATGTGACTTTTGGAACGGGAGGGGTTCCATACAGCCTTTAACTCTGTGGCTTTCCGTAGCTGTACAAAATGAGGGCGCAGCAAGGATATACCGATCAAATAATTATGTCTTTGGGTTCAAGAAGTTTAAATCATCTGTCGGCAACAAGAATAAGACAACACAAGACTGAATGGGCTGAAGTGTACGAGGAGGCTGAAGTGTATGAGGGGCTGAACTGCATGAAGGTGCTGAAGTGTATAAAGGGCATGAAGTGAATGAAGGTGCTGAAGGGAAAGAAGAGGGTTTAAGTATATGAAGGACAGAAGTGAATGGAGGGGTTGAAGTGTATGAAGACTGATGTGTATTATGGGGCTGAAGTATGTGAAAGGGCTGTGATGACTGACCTCAGCGTTCTTGGCGATGACGAGGTACTTCTCGGGCAGGTTGAGGACAACACACAGGTGGTGCCACACGTGCAGGGCCACCTCCTCCAGGGGCACGCTCAGCTCCACAGCACCATGACAGCATTGTAGCTCCAGGGTATTGTCTAGCCACCGTAGACCTGCAGTTAGTGAAATATGAGGTGAAGAAGGGAGACAAGTGCCATGTACCATTGTAGAAGTATTATTATTATTATTATTATTATTAGTAGTAGTAGTAGTAGTAGTAGTAGCAGTAGTAGTAGTAGTAGTAGTAGTAGTAGTAGTAGTAGTAGTAGAAAGAGAAGTAGTAGTAGTAGTAGTAGTAGTAACAGCAGCAGCAGGAGCAGCAGCAGCAGTAGTAGTAGTAGTAGTAGTAGAATTAGAAGTAGAAGTATTAGTAGTAGTAGTAGTAGTAGCCGTAGCAGTAACCGTAGATTCATCTACATGTGCACCCAGTGGAACGTAGTCTTTAAAAAAGTCTTCCATCTGCATTTCACCATCCTCCCTTCGGGAGATTAGGAATTGAGGAATGTTTGTATAACCAGGAAGTTGAGCCGCACAGC
>NC_136977.1:5122157-5272157 GCF_032717465.1 Coenobita brevimanus | reverse complement strand
AAGCCTTCGTAGTCCTTCCATTCCTCCAACAATCCATCATTCACTCCTGTGTTGCCTTATCATGAGAACAGGGGCCCGAGGCTAGGCTATTCGGTCCAGATATTCATGGTGTGGGGCCAGTAACAACTGAGCGGTATTATACGAATGATAGCCCCCTCCCTCACATAGACTGAATCCTTACAGCTGGAGCGCCTTAACTCAGTATACTTCCAGACGCAAAGCCGTTGTAAGAATGGGCTTAAAATGTGTCAACAGTGCCCAGCAGTTCTGTCAGTAACACTCGTATGCTTCGTTTTCACACTTCAATTTAGCGAGAAGAAATTGGAAGGCACTACAAGGACGTCTCTCTACTAGAATATCTATCTATCTATCTATCTATCTATCTATCTATACCTAATTTCACATGCTTTGATTCAACATGGTGAAGAACTTTTCATCTGATGAGGCCTTTAGTAAGAGATGTTTCCCCAAACTTATACTAAACACGTCTAGTGCTATGAAGAAGTCATCATACGGTGAAGGCATTAAAATCTACTCATATCTCAAACTAACAGTACCCATCGATTTTGTCAGTAATACTCATATGTAATATTTCTGTGCTTCCATTCTGCTGGAAGTAATTACAGGGAGCTAAGAGTTCCGTGCGGCATAATCATAACAGTGGTGATTTTGAATGAAGTATGCACTGTCAGAAGGTGTGATAAAACAAGCACCCTAACAGCTCACTATATAAGACCCTGATATCAACAACTTCTGCCAAAAGACGTCTTATACTAAATATATTCTCATGGCTTTCTCTAGAAGACTAGTATACACCGTGACAAAGCGAGGAATTTATATTTTCACTATATCACACTATACATTGGGAATGAGAAAAAGGCAGAGTATAAGAGAGAAGTGGAGGAACGATTGGGCAAATATGAATTGGAGCAGATGAGAGACGTGGAAGGTGTGTGTAGGATTTTTACAGAAGAAATATGCGCAGCATGTGATGTGGTGTCTGGAAGGAAGAGAAGACGGAGGGGGGTGCAAGGAACAGCGTGGTGGACTGAAGAGGTGAGACAGGCTGTGGCACAAAAGAAGAAAGCATACAATGAATGGATGAGAAATAGGGGCGTGGAAGAAGTTGAGGGGCAGAAGAGAGAGTTATATGTAGAAAGAAAAAGAGAGGTGAAAAGATTAGTAAGAGAGAGTAAGAAGAGAGTGGATGAGAAATTTGGAAGGAATTTGAGTGTAAATTGGAGGGACTGTAAGAAAATGTTCTGGAAAGAGGTGAAAAGAGTAAGACAGGGTGGAAGTGAAGTTAGCAGGGGAGTGAAAGATAAAAATGGTAGATTACTAGTGGAGAAGCGAGAAAAAGTGAGCAGATGGAGAGAACACTTTAAGGAATTTTTTGAACATAGAGGATGGAAGTAATGCGAGTATAAGTGGCTGGGGAATGGCTGGGAGAAGGAGGGAGGTGAGAAGACAGGAAGAAATCAGTTGGATAGAAGTTGTGGAAGCAATGAAGAAAATTAAATCGGGGAAAGTCCCAGGAATTGATGGAGTATGTGGTGAAATGCTGAAGCATGGGGGAGAGATAGTAGTAGAATGGATGTGGAAGATGTGCAGATTGGCCTGGGAGGAAGGTAGAGTCCCGGAGGATTGGAAGTCAGGTATAATTATTCCCTTGTAACAATGGAAAAGGAGAAAAAGAAGTGTGTGGTAATCATAGGGGCATTTGTCTTCTTAGTATAATAGGAAATGTGTATGGTAGGATACTTACTGACAGAGTTAGAGAAAGAACAGAGAAATTAGTTGGAGAAGAACAGGGAGGCTTTAGGAAGGGAAGAGGTTGTGTAGATCAGATATTCATTCTTAGATCTTCAGTGGAAAAGTTTCTAGAGAAGGGAAAGAAGTTGTATGCGGCTTTCATGGATTTGGAGAAAGCATATGACAGGGTGGATAGACAAGGATTGTGGAAAGTATTAAGAATATATGGAGTAGATGGGAAGTTACTGAATGCTGTGAAGAGTATGTACGATGGTGCGAAGGCTGCAGTGCATGTGGATGGTGAACTAAGTGAATTTTTCTCTTTGAAAGTTGGGTTGAAACAGGGATGTCATGTCTCCATGGTTGTTCAATCTTTACATGGATGGGGTAATAAAAGAGGTACAAGGTAGGGTAGTGGATGTTGGAGTGGCCCTCGTGAGAGAGGATAGTGTTTGGAAACTCCCTGTACTGTTGTTTGCAAATGATACTGTGTTGTTGAGTGAAGACGAAGGGGAGCTGCAAGGCTTGGTGGATGAGTTTGAGAGAGTGTGTAAGAAACGGAATCTAAAGGTGAATGTAGGGAAGAGTAAAGTGATGGTCTTTGAGAGAGGTGAAGTCAGTGAATGTACAGCGAGGTTGGATGGTGAGGAATTGGAAAATGTGAGTACGTTTACGTACTTGGGTAGTGTGATGAGTAAGGATGGAGGTTTGGAGGGTGAAGTGCGTGAAAGGGTACAGCAGGGAAGAAAGGTTGCTGGCTCTTTGAAAGCAGTGATAAGAAACAGGGAAGTGAGCATGGAAGTGAAAAAGTTACTACATGACAGTATTGTGATACCAACTCTAACCTACGGAAGTGAAGCTTGGACGTTGTTGGAAGGACACAAGTCAAGAGTGAGAGCAGTGGAAATGAGTTATTTAAGAGGAGCCTGTGGAGTCAGGTGAAGAGACAGGCTGACGAATGAGGATATAAAGGAGCGTTGTGGTGTGGATGTGGATGTGATAGGAAGCGTTATGAGGAACACACTGAGGTGGTTTGGCCATGTGGAGAGGATGGAGGGTGAAAGACTGACGAAGAGAGTGTATGTTAGTGAGGTGGAGGGGGTAAGAGGGAGGGGGAGGCCGAGGATGAGATGGAGGGATGGGGTGGAGAGGTATATGAGAGAGGGGAGTGTGAGTTGGGAGCAGGGCAGTGAGATGGCGGGGGACAGGGCGACTTGGAGGCGATTTGTTTGTGGCCACCCCAAACGGGATTGAGGCGTCTGGCAATAGATAGATAGACATTGGGAAGATGTCAGCAGGGTTTTCTGGGAACTTGTTATGGCCTTGATTTGCATATAGAGAGGATGGAAGGTGGAAGTCGCAGAATCTCCCCTCATCAAGGTTAAAACCGTATTATAGTTACCTGCCTTATATGACCCTTGTGCAGTCGATAGGCATTAACCTATTTCAACTCAGTTATAAGTGGATATAGCTGATGCTTGCAGACCGACCATACTGTCTCTGGATCGAACCAGGGAGTGAACTATTATCGCCTCTAGTCATGATCCAGTGCACACTACTTCGGCTGTTAAAAGGATGAGGCTTCCTGCAACTTAATGCCAGCGACCTTTCAAGGCACGACGTTATAATTCAATTGGGCTTAGGAAAGACTTTTCGAACTGGGGACGTCAGATATAGCATTCATTTTCCCCTTCAGTACCAGAAGTCTTTCCCAATTGCAATAAAATCTCCCAGAAACAATAATAACAACACAGAAAAAAATATCGTCGCCGAACTGAACGAGCTAAAAACACGCCACATTCTTGTACACAACTCTGACATGCACAACTAAAGGCGCAGAAACTAGCATAGTGCGTACGTAACTCCACGGGGCCGGGGGGGGGGGGGAGGAAGTCGCTTTGACTGCAAGATACGCCAGGTTCAAAATGTGGAAGCGGCTTTGGAGATCTCGTGAAACCTCCTCCTGATTTCTTTTATCCTGCATCCTCTTGTGTATTACAAACACAGATTAAACTGATAAATTATTTAAGTAACATACATGAGAATGCTAAATGTAATATTCAAAATAAATTTCAAAGTAAGTGATTTTACGAAGCCTCCTATATTACCTAGAATACGGACCTCAGGGTTGTTTCTTGTTGCCATGGGGTATTTCGAAGCACTTTTTTTTTTATTGTATTGCTGTGCACACTACACTTTACTGTTTTCTTGTATGTTCTCAATAATTATCTTCTGGATAGTGACAAGGCTTGCATCAGTACAGTCCAACGAAATCACGATATAACAAGCAAAATAAATCGTGAGGAAGAGGTATTACGAAATCCTCTGGGCCAACCAGAGAATACAACTGATTTCCTCCCCTCCCCCTTTCTCCGCACCCCTATCATTTTCAGAATGTTCGTTTCGCTGATGTGGAAAAATCTATGTATTTTGTTCAGATTTACTATCTATAGCCAGACGCTTTAATCCCGCAATGGGTGGCCTCAAGCAAACAACCTTCATGTCACCCTGTCTTCTGCCATCAGGCTGCCCTACCTCCAGCTGACATCCTCCTTTCTCAAATATCTCTCCACCCCATCCATCCTTGGTCTCCGCTTCCCCCTGCCCTCCACCACCTTAGTTACCTTTTTCTAGTGAGTCTCTCATTTATTCAGATGAGGAAAATCCTACGAGGCAAAGCGTAAAGTTGAATTAAATGCCGTATTGGTAGGGCGAATGAAAAAACAAACAAACATAAAAAAAAAAAGGTCTATTCACCTGTGTCATGGCGGGCAGTGATGTGGGTCCAGTGTCCAGACGACTCTCCGAGCTGGGTCGTTCCTCTTGCAGCCTCACCTTCACCACCTCACGCCCATACACACCTGAACACACATATAGAGAAAAGGATGAAGATCACACACACACACACACACACACACACACACACACACACACATTTGTCAATAGGTCATTAACAACTCCGTAATGGTCGAGTACTAGGTAAAGTCCCGGGACGCATATTTATCGCCCGCCTTTAGAAGGCGCAGCGATAATGTGTGTCTGTCGGTGTGTTCTTACCTAATTGTTCTTACCTAATTTCATCTTTACAGAAATGAGTCAAGCTCGTACTGACCCGTGTATTAAACCATTTTTATCATACAGTACATATCCATAAATTTATGAATTGTTTTGGCACACATTATTTCATTCGGTAGTGCATTCCACTGATCAATTGCCCTATTTGGGAAACTAAACTTCCTCATGTCTTTATCGCCTCTCTTTTTATGCAGTTTTTTGCAGTGTCCTCTTGCTGATGCTTCCCCATAGGTTATATACTTATTTATGTTTATTTTCTCCTTCCCTGATATGCATTTACATCACATAATCATGTCTCCTCTTTTCCTTCTCTCCTATAGTGTTGACAGACTCAGTTTTTCTAGTCTTTCTTCGTAGCTTAGATCCCTTAAGCTTGGTACCCATCTTGTAGCGGCCCTTTGAACTTTCTCAGTCTTATCTACGTGTTTCTTGAGATGAGGATTCCAGCTACTGATGCATACTCTAGGGTTGGTCCAATGAATGATGTAATTATCTTTCTCAGCATGTCTTCATTTATGCATGTGAATGCTATTCTCATATTTGTAAAGCAGTGTATACATGTTCCGTACGTTCTCACTGATGTGGTCAGCCGGAGATAGTCTGTCATTGATAATCACACGTAGGTCCTTCTCTCTTTCTGATATGGGTAGAGTTTTACTTCCTAACTTATAATCCCAATCTGATCTTTTTCTACTTTTACCAAACTTGATTACATGACACTTGTCCACATTGAATTCCATTTACAATGTATTACTCCATTCATGAAGTTTATTTAATTCCTCTTGTAGCTCTTTATAAGAGTCTGTGTTAGTAATTCTCCATCGTATTTTTGCATCATCAGCAAACATATTTAGATAGCTATCATTTCCAATGTTACTATGTCATTTATATACACTAAAAACATAATTGGTGCCAGCACCGAGCCCCATGGAACTCCGCTAGTCACTTCCCTCCATGATAAGTAATTTCCCCTTAGTACTGTTCTCATTTCCCTTTTTCTGAGAAAATCTTGCATCCAACAGTACAGTTTCCCTCGGATTCCTCCTAGATGGTACAGTTTCCATAAAAGTCTTTGATGTGTTACTCGTCAAATGCTTTCTTGAAATCTAGATAGCTACTGTCCACTCACCTTTCTCTTTTCTGTTATGTTTCTGTAACTCTATCATAGTAGCTTAATAGATTAGTAAAACATGATTTTCCCTTTCTGAAACCAAACTGCCTTTCTGTTATCATATTGTGTTCTTCTAGATGGTTTACCCAAACTTTTCTTATCAGCTTTTCGAGTATCTTCCAACACTGGTTAGTGATACTGGTGGGTATAGTTGGGTGAATTTTGTCTATTCCCTTTCTTGAATAACGGAACAATATTTGATTTCTTCCAAATGTCACGTAGGTTACCTTGATCCAAGGATTCCTTGAATATTAAAGATATTGGTCTACTTAACTCCTTTGCACATTCACTGAACACAGAACATGAAATTTCGTCAGGACCATTTCCTATTTCTTTGTCTAATTTACTTAACTCCTCCTGAATTTCTTTTCTGATGTTTTGTATATCTGGTAATATATGTGGGCATGCATGTTCCATATCACCCCTCTCAAAATTATTTTCTTCTGGAAAAACTGATTGGAAATTTTTGTTTAGCGTTTCACAAATATCTTTCTCTTGTGTATAGATGATCCCCTCGCCAGTAATGGATTGTATTTTATCTTTTACTTTGGTTTTGCTTCGGAAGTAGCTGTAAAATAGCATCGGTTGATCAGTACTTTTATTTACAATGCCTTCCTCAAACTGTATGTGGGCTTCTCTCTTTATTCTTATGTAATCGTTTCTTGCCTGTTTATATTTATTATATGCCCACTCACTATTGTGTCTACCTTATCTATTCCACAAGAAGTCTGTTTTTTCTTTTGATTTTTTACATTCTTTTTAAAACCATTTCTTTATATTCGTTTCTGTTTCTTTGTGCTGTGGGATGTAATTTCGGACTCCTATTTCATAAAGTTCACAAAATTTTCTATATATTATATTTAAATCTTGTCCTCTAAGGTCTTTTTCCCAATCTGTTTCTAAGAAGTACTTCTTTAGGTTATGATAGTTGCCCTTTTTGTAGTTTAGGATCTTTTTGTAACTTACATTACTGTTAACTGTCATATGCAATCCTGAAGTTGCAATTTAAAACTGCATGGTCGCTTTTGCCGAATGGAGGGTGATACATTATATTGTCAATATAATTTTCTTGTCTAGTAGGCTAAGTATAAGATCCAGTACTGATGGTAAATCAAGTCCTCGTTTTTTGGTGTTTTCCTTTACATGTTGTGTTAGGAAAAAACTCCTGCACAAGATCCAGGAGCTTTCGGTCCCAAAAGATTTCCTGGCTTTTAGTATCTAGAGCATTCCAATTTATATTTGCATTAAAATCTCCAGTTAATATAATTCTTTCAAACTTCTCCTCCATTCTATGTAGTAATGCTCTTAAACTTTGAATTGTACTCTCTGCCAGGTCTTCATATTCGCCTCTTTCCCAAGTGTTTGTCCTGGGAGACATGTATAAATTTGCCACAATTACTTTCCCTTCAGATATATTAATCTCTACTTCAATCAGTTTTACTTGCGAGGGTATATGTAGTTCTGTTTCTGTCTAGTTCTATCGTGTGTGTGTGTGTGTGTGTGTGTGTGTGTGTGTGTGTGTGTGTGTATCTATTCCCATAATATCTCATGAACGGCTTGAGCTATCAACATGAAACGTTCAGGGTATCAAGATATGGCCAAAATCTTGGCCGAGTTCGAAAATAGACACTCAGGGCCAAGGTCAAGATCACCAAAATGGCTGCCAGAGGTCAACTAGTTTTAATTGCCTGAAATTAACACTATTGTATCTCATGAACAGCTTGAGCTATCGGCATGAAACCTTCAGGGTATAAAGATATGGCCAAAATCTTGGCCAAGTTCGAAAATGGGAGCTTGGGGTCAAGGTCAAGATCTCCAAAATGGCTGCCAAAGGTCATCTAGTTTTGTTGGTTGCCCACCTTTAACGTCATTATATCTCATGAACGACTTGAGATATCGACATGAAACCTTCAGGGTATAAAGATATGGCCAAAATCTTGAACTTGGCCAACGGCATATACTAGCGGGCGATTAGCATTCGGCTCCCGAATGCTTTTCTTTCATTCTCTTCTGTATTACGGCCCAGCACCACCGCCCTCAGCCAGGCAGCCCTAGTGGAAGAAGTTAAAGTAAGATTAGGTTAGACAAACAACGGTAATTATGCCTGGGAAACACATTGAGTGTATTTCCACGAAAAACCTATGGTTAGTTTTGAAACGATGAAGCCAGCGTCGTTCCTGGTTGACATTCCTGATGGTGATGCCGAACCGCAATACACAAGGGAAATATGACCCGGGACACCATATATATATATATATATATATATATATATGGCCATTATTTTTGTACGAAATGTATCTGTGCGTGTCTGTGTCGAAAACTAAAATCTCAGAAAGTATTGACTGTAGAAGGAAAAGTTGTTAATTAAAGTAGTTTAGAGTCACAACTTAAGTTCATTTGTCGTTCAACCGGCATTGGGATCATCCAAGATGGATACTTAATAGTCAAATTTTCAACTAAAGGTGGTGGCGACCATCATCCACTCACTTGATGCAATGCTGCCCACTTCTTCCGTAGCCTTTATCATTCTTTTTCTGTGCCTGTCCTCCTCTCTTCCTATTTCTCCAATCTTTCCTGTCGCTTCTTATTGCTTTTCTTTCCTTTACAGGTGGCTTTACATTGAGTGACAAGTCAAATGGTTTCCTGTAAGCCAAGAAACCATTTACAATGCTGGATGGTAACCATATAACCAAACCATACGTGCTTCCTACGTGTCAACAAGTGGGTTGGTCGAGGGTTAGTGCTCCTCCCCGTAAAACCAATAACTCAAAGTCAAATGGCCACCCCTTACTGGATTGTGGCATCTGGCAATAGATAGACAGATAGATAGTATTATTAGTCTACCTGGCTCACAGATGAAGGGTAGTCTTGTGTGTATATATATATATATATATATATATATATATATATATATATATATATATATATATATATATATATATATATATATATATATATATATATATATATATATATATATATATATATATATATATATATATATATCAGTATAAATTCTTAATAATTACTTCAGCCTTGTCTGCATTTTAATGCCCTCCCCCCCCTCTCTCTCTCTCTCTGTCATAGAAATTCATAATATACATACATACATACACGTTAATATACGCACATGTACACCCAGATATCTGTATCTATATCTCTATATTAATATCGATCTGTCTATCTACCTATATCCATAGAGGGATACAGATAGGTATACGAGTATTGATATACCGTATATATATAGATATAGAGATATATTGTACATACGACGTGTGATTACAAAATCTTTTATAAATTTGCAAATAAGTTACAATTTGTTACTATATTCATTCCAGTGCCAATGTAAAAGTAGACCTATGGGTGGATAGCCTCAGAAAACGCGACTCAGTCACTCAAACTCTTGCCACCCCTGAGAGAGCAACCGTTATAGTTATTTGCTCTTTACGTTCAACTGAATGCACAAAACCATAAATCGAATACCTACAAAAGCTTAAGGGATTGCTCTAAATGTTGCTACTCCACTTTTTTTTCCAGTATACTATCATTTTGTGTGTGTGTGTGTGTGTGTGTGTGTCTTGTGGTAGGTGGGGACGCTTACCATCCACTCACTCGATGTACTGCTGCTGTCGGGTGTCTGCCCTTTCCTCTCCATCCTTCTTTCCTTCCATCTTCTTCTGTCTTTCTTTCCTTCATTCTTTCCTTCTGTCTACGGGTGACTTTACATTCCCTCCTCTGTCTTTCTTTCCTTCATTCTTTCCTATTCCTTCTGCCTGTGGGTGACTCTACATTGAGTGACAAGCCAAATGGTTTACTGTACACCAGGAAACCATTTACTACGCTGGGTGGTAACCATATAACCAAATTTTGGCGCCTGGTGGTTTAGTGGGTAATTATTGGGCTCCAACTGGATTGAGCCGGTGAAGGTTTATATCCAAGGGATGGTTGGGCTTGATTGCTCATGTAATGCCACTCAAGGATGAGCGAGGCTGGTCATTCTCACCTTAAATGTCGGGACCAACTACCTAGCTCCGGGCTCCTACGCTCTTCACGGGGCAATGTAGGATTGGGTGATGGACAGATGGATGGTAGGTGGGGGCGCGGTGGTAGGTGGGGGTGCTCACCCTCCACTCACTCGATGTAGTGCGGCTTTGGGTGTCTGCCCTTTTCTCTCTTCCTTCCTTCCTCTTCTGTCTTTCTTTCCTTCATTCTTCCCTCTTCCTTCTGCCTAAGGGTGACTTTACCTCCCTCTTCCGTCTTTTTGTCCTTCATTCTTTCCTCTTCTTTCTGACTATTGGTGACTCTGCACTGAGTAACAAGCTAAATTGTTTCCTGTACACCAGGAAACCATTTACTACGCTGGGTGTTAACCAAATAACCAAATTATGGCGCCTTGTGGTTTAGTGGGTAATCAGGGCGCTCCAATTGGATTGAGCCTGTGTAGGTTTATATCCCAGGGGTGGTTGGAGTTTATTGCTCACGTAATGCCACTCAGGGATGAGTGAGGCTGGTCACTGTCTTCTTAAATGTCAGGACCAACTTGCCTAGCCTCGGGCTCCTATGCTCCTCATGGGGCAACACAGGATTGAATGACGGATGGATGGATTATCATTTTTTTAATGACATCAAGAAATGTGATCAGCCATTTTCTGACACCCTCTGTTTGGAATAAATGACCCTAAATTGCCTATAATAAACCCCAGTTTACCTGACATTAACTTATAATAACCGCCCTTCACTGATTAGATCGGGACATGGTGTTATAACCTAGAGGAATGGACGTAACAATACCTTAAGTGGCCTGAATTAAGGACTTGATTTATTCGTTCCAAAGTAGTTTACACAGGAAGATCAATGGCAATTTCGATTGTTGTTTCTTTGTCGGTTACCCCAGCACGACACAAGAATGCACTCCACTAACGCGTTTGTTTATTTGATTCATGCTACAGCCACATAATGGTATTCGGCTTAAGAAAGACCGCGCATGAAGTTGTTAGACAGTTATTTCTGGTTCTTTTCAGTATCATGGAGTTTTTCTTTAATTCTTTTTTATCAGACGATTTTCTGCAGCCATGGAATGACCCTCAAAGTCAGCAAGATTGGCCAAACTGACGAATGCCATCTTGCTTGGCTCTTTTATGGTGCATAGGATCGATTTCCAAGACCTGTAATGTAATGCCACCAAAGGGAATAATATGGTTATCTATTCTAAAATGTATCGGACTGCGGTAGCTTAACCTCGGGCCCCTGGACCTCGTAAGGGGTAATATAGTACTGAATGTTAGTTTTATTATTATTAACATTTTCTCTTATTAATACATAGGTTTGCCATATCTGAACGGTCAAAATACCGGACGCCTCCGCTGAAACCTATGCTCCCCCCTCCCCCCAACACACAGTTTGGGGCTTTGACGTAGGAAACCTATATATATATATATATATATATATATATATATAGTTTTATATATACATACACATATATTTATATATATATATATATATATATATATATATATATATATACCTAGGCTGCTTCCCCCAAGGAAAGGGAGGTAGCCGAGACAGGACGACTCACTCTCCATTTACTCATCCATTCAAACACATTCATTCGCATCTTAGCCCCAAAGGGGAGAACGGACAGATCCTCACCGCATCACACCGCACAAGGGTCAACTGCGCAATGCAAGCAGTGACATCCACAGCAGGGCCCGACAGCAGAACTGGTTTACCCCTGCCACATCATAACAGACCCATCCCCTTACCCGCACCTGACCTGACTAGCTGATCAGACCAAATGCGGGAGAATATCCCCTCAGGGCTGCGTCATCACTTATTCATTCACAATTTCTCTCCATTTATTTCTGTCACGCACAGCCACTCTTCCTTTGCTCAACAGACATCCCTCTCGCATCCAGCGCTCTCTTCACACTGTCCATCCATCCTATTCGTGGTCTTCCTCTCAGTCTTACACCTCTCACATCAGATCTAGTTATCTTTTTCACCAATCGCTCATTATCCATTCTCTCCATATGCCCAAACCATTGCAACACCCTCTGCTCAACTCTACCAGCCATCTCCCGAACAACTCCAGTTCTCCTTCGCACTTCATCATTTCGCACTCGATCCATACGCGTCACTCCACACATACTCCTCAGACATCTCATCTCCATTACATTCAAACTTTTCCTCTCTGCTACACCCATATTCCATGTTTCAGCCCCATATAACGCAGTCGGTACCACAACACCCTCATACAGCCTTCTCTTTACATCCATTCTAAGCGAACGACATTTAAACACTTTTTTCATTCCTCCCAGCACCTTTCCTACTTCATTTATTCTAAACTTCACTTCTGCATCTATTCTTCCATCCACAGCAACATGTGACCCTAGATACTTAAAACAATCTACCTCCTCAAGCAACTCACCATTCAAAGCTATATTCATCCCCCTACCATCTATCAACCTCGTACACTTCATCACTTTACTCTTATTCTCATTTACTTTCAATTTCCTCCTTTCACACACCCTTCCAAACTCCTCTACCAACTGTCTCAGTCTCTCCTCTGAATCAGTCACCAGTGCAGTATCATCTGCAAACAGCAGCTGCTTCAGATTCCACTCTCCTCCATCAACATTTACCAGACTCAGACCACCTAAAACTCTTGCATTCACCTCCCTTACAACACCATCCATGTAAATATTAAACAACCAAGGCGACATCACACATCCCTGTCGCAGCCCCACTCTCACGGGAAACCAATCACTCACAGCATTTCCCACTCTTACACACGCTCTACTATTTACATAAAAACTTTTCACCCCTTGTAGTAACCTACCATCAAGTCCATACAATCTTAAAACAGTCCACAAAGCTTCCCTATCAATTCTATCATACGCTTTCTCTAAATCCATAAATGCCCAAAACACATCCTTGCCTTTCGCTAAATACTTTTCACACACTTGTCTCACAGCAAACACCTGATCAACGCATCCCCTCCCTCTCCTAAAGCCACACTGCTCATCACTAATCACTCCCTCTGTACCCTCTCTAACTCTCATAATTAACAATCTACCATACATTTTACCTACAACACTCAACAGACTTATACCCCTAAAGCTAGTACATTCATACTTATCACCCTTGCCTTTATACAACGGGACCACACAAGCACTTGCCCAGTCAATTGGCACCATACCTTTCTCAAAGCACACATTCAACAATCTTACTAACCAGTCAACAATAGTCACTCCACCACCCTTCAGGCATTCCACAGCACACCCATCCATACCTGCAGCTTTCCCTGTTTTCATCTCCTTTACTGCCTTCTCCACTTCCTCCTTCGTGATCAAAGAATCATTCAACTCTCCCAACACATTTATTCCTTGCACCCTTCTATCTGCCACAATCTCAGCCACCCTTTCCTCCTCTACATTTAACAATCTTTCAAAATACTCTGCCCATCTCTTCCTTATCGCATCCATATATATATATATATATATATATATATATATATATATATATATATATATATATATATATATATATATATATATATATATATATATATATATATATATATATATATATATATATATATATATATATATATATATATATATATATATATATATATATATATATATATATATATATATATATATATATATATATATATATATATATATATATATATATATATATATATATATATATATATATATATATATATATATATATATATATATATATATATACTGTACACACACACACACCCCAGGCGGTGTGTGTGTGGGGGGGGGAGGCGGTGGCACAGGCGGTAAAGAGTTGATCTGCAGTCCTAACGGACCCGGGTTCAAATCCCGCTGGGGCAGGGAACAGTTTAAGGATTTTAATTTCATAAATATCAGACTTTACTGATCTACCAAAAGACCCGCCGACATGTCGTAAAAATACCCCCGCTAATACCAATACACCAGTCGTGTATGAGACAGCCCTAGCATGTATTCAGTATGGACGGTGGGTGTTAGCGCCGAAGTGGTGACAAGTAGAGGTGTGCGGTACATAGGAGGACTACTGGGCCCAGAAAGCAGGCTGTGAGGCCTATGCCCAGAGTCGGTCACATAAAAAAAAAGTACTGCTGTACTGTATCACAGTCTTTATTTTTTTTTACAATATAATGAAAAACAGGCAAAGATAGAATTGGCTAGATTATGACTGAAAAATGCTAAAGCGCCTTAGATGCAAGATAAGATCATAAGAATAACAAATGCTACAGTGTAAAAACGAAAACTAGGCCAATAATTGTGTGCAATTACCATGTATTTTGTGGCTATAACAGCACTATGGAATGAATAAAAAAAATAAAAAAAACTCGTGGCTGAACAACAGGAAAAGGCAGGACATTTTAGCTAGCTGCTGACACTAAACCATCCAAGTTGGCAACACTTAACAGCTGAAGAAAACAGCGAAGGCCTCTCTCTCTCTCTCTCTCTCTCTCGTCATTAGAGTGTAATGGTATATTAAACTTTTTTTTCGAGAAAATGTGATGGAAGCTGAAATTCCGAACTTGTGGAGAAATTTAAAAATTCCTCCAGGACGAAGATTTTGACACCAAGCCGGTTCACACGAGCTAAATCGCGGCCCTTTTTGTTCTCCGGGTTGCGGGGAAAATAATGCCAATTTCGGCATTTCTCCCGGAAAGGTGTTCACACGTACGGGGACTGCAGAGGCAGGAACGCGGCAACAGTGTTTACAAAGATGGACCACCGAACTCGTACTGTTTATTATTATTTTTTTTTTTAGATGTGCAGCTCTTGCACTTGCACTTTTCCTACTTCAAGATGAGCCCTCACGGCCCCGATTTAGGTCCTGTGAATTGGCCTTTACGCCACTCAGCTTTCAGGTGGCTTCAGAGGCCGTATGCATAAATTTTCGTAAGCAAAAATCATGTACAAGATTCCTTTACCTTTAACTCATTACCTTTAACTCATACTTAAATAATCATACTTTTATACTCATGTTCATATCAGATACACCCAAACTGGAATGAACGTTAAAGTGAGATTAGTAGTAGCAGTGTAAACATAAGATGTCGTATTCGTTTTCGTTCCCAGTGCTTTGCCTTGATCGGTGCTTCCATTTAAATCGGGCCGGCTTCTTTCTCCCGATTCCGGCAAAAAAAGACCGACATGTCGGCCTCCCCATACCGGCGAATAAAGCGGCCGGAATTTCTACCGGGAAGCAAATTCCGGCAAAAAACGACCACAATTTTGCTCGTGTGAACCGGCCTTAATAAATGCAGGACATGTCCGGGAAAATCCGGACGTATGGCAACCCTATTAATACAAGAAGCGGTGCCAAGGCACAGCAAACCCGTCACCGGCAGTCATTTTAGTGCTGACGTATTAACACAATAGGATATCTAGTCAAAGATGTCACGTATCAAATTTGGAGTAAATCGCGTGAAAATTGACGATTTTAGGCTCATTCGTAATTTTAGGTCCGACCCACCTGACACTGACCTCCCTACAGCTAACTGGGGGGTGACCCCCCTGATGTAATGAGGCATGTTATAGGAGGCAGATTTGAAAGATACACCTTTAGGTTTTGGTTTCATGTCGATATGGCGAATTTGAATGGAGTTATGGCAAAAGAACGATTTTTAACCCTCCCCCCCCTTTTTTTTTCTTTTTTTACATTTTTTGGGCTTACAGCCTAGGCCTTGGCCCAGTTTGGCTCAAAATTTATTCAGGTGATCAGAAGGTCATAGTCCATCATCCCTGCAATTTTAGTCATAATCGCACCAGTGGTTTCGCGTAAATCTTTTAATTAACAAACAGACAAACCGATTGAAAACAAGGGTAATAATTGGGTTGACGACACAGTGGCAAAGTTGGTGGTGGCAGGAGCGTTGCTACTTTTTTTTTTTTTTTTTTTTTTTTTAACAGGGAGACCAACCCAAAAATATGGGTTGATACAAGGAGACCTCTTCAGGAGGATATGTGGTATTCCTCCCGAAACATGAGGTGGTCACTAGCCTAGGTAGCCATATTTCACAGGTGGCCAGTGCCACCTTGGTCACTCCTTTTGCTACGCCACTGGTTGCTTGGGAAACTCTTTGAGAAACCTTAGAACATTTCACAGAACCTTCATGACAAGTTCCTCCAAGGGAGGTATTGTTATACATGACAAGTTTCTCCAAGGGACGTATTGTTATACAAAATAATGACGCAATGTACTGTGTATGTGTAAAAACTCTCAATAAATCAAGAACATTTTACCATCAGAACTTGTTACAAACTGAATGAAATATGCAAGAACTAATTAAAGCTCCCACCTGCCAGCTTTGTCCTAACAGCTGTACACTAGATCACAAAGTAAATGCTGCGATTCGCCACGCTAAATCACTCTTTAACATGTTACGCCGACACACGCTTTACTAAAGTTTAACAGCTACCTAGCATGAGAGAGAGAGAGAGAGAGAGAGAGAGAGAGAGAGAGAGAGAGAGAGAGAGAGAGAGAGAGAGAGAGATTACACTACCCAAGGTTGAGGCAACATAACAACAGAGGTCATTGCCCCGTACAACAGGAGTAAAAGCAGAACACGGATAGCTAAAATGCATACATGTACACATAATGAGATAGAGAGGGCGGGGAGGACTGGATAGAAAAGAAGCCAAAAGTTTTTGCACAGACATAGCATAGTAATAAATCGCGGTAGTACAGTATACACGAACAAATTATCTACCATACGGGAAGAAAGAAGACATTAAAGTTTATACGCTTTATAGGAGCAGTTAAAGATACTGCGGTTCTTTAATGGCTGTTAGTAGGCTATAGGATACACTTATTCGACGCGGGAGCACCTCTATGAAAAGCCCGGTAAATCAGTCACATCCTAAAGATTTTCAAACGCAAGGTGCTTCACTTTAACGAAACTCCCTATGGTTCCGCATCTGTCTAGAATTTCAGTACTTGCTGTAATAATTAAAGAATTTACGCTTTTTAGACGAGAATGACGTGAGGAAAAGGAGGAAAGAAAAGGAAGGTTTATGCTGAGTACATAGCACGTGGGGAAGAAAGTAAGTGAGGTGAACGTACAGCTATACGCAAAAGTAAGCCGCCACCTCTCTCTCGGCTGTGGCAATGAACTATTTTTGTGTGACAGCAATATGAAGCAGACAATATAATAGTATGAGAAGGAAGGATACTCTACTTTGGTTAGGGAGGAATGAAAAATGTAGAAGGCATGACACAATGCTGGCTGACGAGTATTGACGAACTTATGCTCATGGCTGTAAGTTGTACCGTATAGTATAATATATACTTTTTGGTACACTCGAAATGTTTGATATTTATGAGTACAAAATCTGATACAAGGGAAGGAGAGGAAGGTTGAGGGTTTATTTGTAAAATTTCTAAAATGGAAGACTGAAGTAAAGGTAGCGTGCAGAGAATCCGCAGTAAATTAAGTAAGAAATTTTCATCTTCATATCAAATGGACACGTTCAGTACCTAGCTCGAGGGAAGTAAAAGGAGGAGAGGTTAGTTGTTCGATTATCTAGAATGAAAGAGAATGAAGAAATGAATGTTGTGTGTGCAGAATCCATTTCATAACTATACTAAGAAATTACGATCCTTAAGTGAGTTGAACACCAAGCTCAATGGAAGGAAGGGGAGGCAGAGGGGCATAAAACTTAGTTATCTAGAATGAAGGAGAGTGAAGTAAAGACAGTATGAACAAAAACCAGCTCGTACAAATTCAGTAAAGGAATAGTTACATACAAGTTTGTACACGTTGAATGTCTAGCGTGTAGAGAAACAGTGATGTAGAAACAGTAAGTACGAAATTCATTATCCTTATTTGTAAATATAGAAGGAATTTATGGCAATCTGCATACGGGTTGAGTATCTACTGTACCATTTAATGAAGCATAGTAACGTAGAAGCTTATACACGCTGAAAACGTAAATGGTGGTGCTGGAGAGGAACGCCTTCACGTGGTGGAACCGATATAGCTAGGCGGTACCACTGCCCGGTTTTGCATACGACCCTCAGTTCCTTCCCTGTCCCACATAAGGAGGATGTTGGACTGCTACTGCTAACACTACTACTAACTATTACTACTGTTGGCAAATATGATGGGAATTTACGATATGGTTTGAATGCCTATCCTATAAAGAAGGAAAACTACATATAGGTTTATACAAGATAAATTTCTAGCAGGTACAAAGAAAGCTTGAGCAGGATCTTGTTTTTGCAACTGCGACAGGAAGTAGCTAATGATACTGATACGGGTTGAATACCTAGTACGGGAGAGGGAAATGAATGTGTGTGTGTGTGTGTGTGTGTGTGTGTGTGTGTGTGTGTGTGTGTGTGTGTGTGTGTGTGTGTGTGTGTGTGTGTGTGTGTGTGTGTGTGTGTGTGTGTGTGTGTGTGTGCGTGCGTGCGTGCGTGCGTGTGTGTGCGCGCGCGCAAATACGGTCGAGTACATATTCCAATCCCTTCAGCATCAGAACGTATTTATAAAGTTAATTTTTGCTTCTAGACGAAATTATACAGCCCAGAAGATACATACTGAACTTCAGGGGTTAGGTATTGCCTTCATTAATCCCTCCACTACTAAACACCTCTCCTAAACAAAATAAAATCGCCTGAACTTATAAGCCTGCTGTTTTTATTCTAACTTGATCCAGATTTTCGTCCTTTTGTGGCTTATTTCACGTACCTCAGTTGAAGAAGACAATGGTAACGATCTACATCTTTTTCATAACACTTCTACTTACATAATTATATATATATATATATGTATACACAATATAACGTTGATATGTGGAAAATGGAGTATTATGGAAAAAAACTTATAAAATAAGGAAAAGGTTGATATATGGAAAAAGATTATATAATATGAAAAGCATTGATATTATATGGAAAACGTTGAAGTAATGTGGAAGACAATGATACAAAAACGTTATCAGAATATGAAAAACTGGACAGAAAAGCATCCTCAGTCCCATTACTTAAAACACACACACACACACACACACACACACTCCACAAAGCCAGCCAGGAGACAGGACGTGTGTGCTGGGCAATCCCCAGGTCCTGTCCTCCCCCCTTACTGTTTTTTAACCAGCCCATACCCCACTGACCGGGCTAATGTATGGCCCGGCCTGCACTATAGGTGCAGGGAATCTTTGAACGAACCAACGAACACACACACACACACACACACACACACACACACACACACACACACGCACGCACGCACGCACGCACGCACGCGCATACAAACTGGTGCTATAAAAGAAAAATCTAGTCGTACAAAATGATACACACACACACACACACACACACACACACACACACGTGTGCATACAAAATGGTGCTATAAAAAAAAATCTATAGTCGTACAAAATGATCCACACACACACACACACACACACACACACACACACACACACACACACACACACACACACACACACACACACTGAAACAAAATTAACACCAAGGATATCCAGTGACATACTAAACTTAGAGGAATACAATATATGGAGAAGAGACAGAAATTTAAAAAAAGGAGGAGGAATTATAATATTAACTAAGAAAAATCTAAAAGTCAATGAAATAAAACTAGATATACCATCACAAGTAGAATTGATTGCAGTAGAGATCAACACATCTGAAGGGAAAGTAATTGTAGCCAATTTGTACATGCCACCCAGATCAAACACATGGGAAAGAGACGAATATGAGGACCTAACAGAGAGTACAATTCAGAGTTTAAGATCATTACTACATAAAATGGAAGAGAAATCGGAAAGAATTATACTAACTGGAGATTTTAATACAAATATAAATTGGAATACTCTAGATATAATTAGCCAAGAAAGCTGTTGGGACCAAAAGCTCCTGGATCTCGTGCAAGAGTTTTTCCTAACGCAACATGTGAGGGAAACCACCAGAAAAAGAGGACTCGATGTACCTTCAATGCTAGATCTAATATTTACTAGGCAAGAAAATGATATTGACAGTTTAATATATCACCCTCCACTCGCCAAAACCGATCATGCTGTACTAAATTACAACTTCAGGATAGCATATGACATAGTTAACAGCAATGAAAGATACAAAAAGAGCCTAAACTATAAAAAGGGAAATTATCAAGACCTAAAGAAGTATTTCTTAGAAGTTGATTGGGAAAATGAGCTTAAAGGACAAGATTTAAATGCTGAATATAAAAAATTCTGTGAATTTTATGAAATAGGAGTCCAGACGTACATCCCACAGCACAAAGAAGCAGATAAGAAAATACAGAAATGGTTCAATACAGAATGTAAAAATTCAAAAGAAAGAAGAGATTTGTTGTGGAATAGATACAGGAGACACAATAGTGAAAGGGCATATAATAATTACAAACAGGCAAGAAACGATTATACAAGAATAAGGAGGGAAGCCCAAAAACAGTTTGAGGAGGATATAATAAATAAAAGTAGTGATCAACCAAAGCTGTTTTACTGCTACATCAGAAGCAAAACCAAAGTAAAAGATATAATACAATCCATTACGGACGAGGGAATCACTTATACACAAGAGAAAGATATTTGTGAAGCACTAAATAAGAATTTCCAATTAGTTTTTACAGAAGAAAAAAATTTTGAGAGGGACTATGTGGAACATGCATGTCCACACATACTACCAGATATACAAATAGCAGAAAAAGTAATACAGGAGGAGTTAAGTAAATTAGACAGAGGAAAAGCAAATGGTCCTGATGAAATTTCATGTTGGGTACTACGAGAATGTGCAAAAAAGTTAAGTAAACCACTATTTTTAATTTTCAAGAAATCCTTGAGTCAAGGGAAACTACCTGATATTTGGAAGAAAGCAAATATTGTCCCATTATTCAAGAAAGGAAATAGACAAAATCCACTCAACTACCGACCAGTATCACTGACCAGTGTTGTAAGCAAGGTATTAGAAAAGCTGATAAGAAAAGCTGGGTAAATCATCTAGAAGAACACAGTATGATAACAGAAAGACAGTTTGGTTTCAGAAAAGGAAAATCATGTGTAACTAATCTGTTGAGCTACTATGACAGAGTAACAAACACAATACAGGAAAGAGAAGGATGGGTGGATATCTATTTAGATTTCAAGAAAGCATTTGACACAGTACCACACCAAAGACTTTTATGGAAACTGTACCATCAAGGAGGAATTCGAGGCAAACTGTTTCGTTGGATGCAAGATTTTCTCATAAAAAGAGAAATGAGGACAGTACTAAGAGGAAACTACTCATCATGGAAAGAAGTGACTAGTGGAGTACCACAGGGTTCAGTGCTGGCACCAATCATGTTTTTAGTGTATATAAATGATATAAACAGTAACACTGGAAATGAAAGCTATCTAAATATGTTTGCAGATGATGCAAAAATACAAAGGAGAATTACTAACACAGACTCTTGTAAAGAGCTACAAGAAGAATTAAATAAACTTCATGAATGGAGTAATACATGGCAAATGGAATTCAATGTGGACAAGAGTCATGTAATGAAGTTTGGTAAAAGTGGAAAAAGACCTGATTGGGATTATAAGTTAGGAAATAAAACCCTATACACATCAGAAAGAGAGAAGGACCTAGGTGTGATTATCAATAACAGACTATCCCCGGCTGACCACATCAGCGAGAAGGTACGGAACATGTATACACTGCATGCAAATATAAGAATAGCATTCACATACATAAATGAAGACATGCTAAGAAGGATAATAACATCATTCATTAGACCAACCCTGGAATATGCATCAGTAGTCTGGAGTCCTCATCTCAAAAAACACATAGACAAAATTGAAAAAGTTCAAAGGGCCGCTACAAGATGGATACCAAGCTTAAGGGACCTAAGCTACGAAGAAAGACTAAATAAACTGAATCTACCAACACTACAGGAGAGAAGGAAAAGAGGTGACATGATAATGCTATATAAGTGCATATCAGGGAAGGAGAAAATAGACAAAAATGATTACTTAACATATGGAGATGCATCAGCAAGAGGACACTGCAAAAAACTGCATAAGAAGAGAGGTGATAAAGACGTAAGGAAATTCAGTTTCCCAAACAGAGCAATTGATCAATGGAATGCACTACCGAATGAAATATTGTGTGCCAAAACAATTCACAAATTTAAGGATATGTACGATAAATATGGTTTAAGACACGGGACAGTACGAGCTTGACTCAATCCTGTAAAGATACAATTATGTAAGAACAATTAGGTAAGAACACGCGTGCATACAAAGTGGTGCTATACTGTAAAAGAAAAATCTATAGTCGTACAAAATGATCCACACACACACATACACACACACACACACACACACACACACACACACACACACACACACACACACACACACACACAGCGGAATGGACGAGACAAGAAAAGAAGAATTGATACCACAAACTTTAAACAGGTACCGAGGAAGAGGATAGACCTCATTTGATCAATAACCCTGCCGGGTGACGGGAGAGCGCTACCCCTGCCAGCGCGGCAGCCACTCGGGCGGGGCGCGAACACTCGACCTTACGGTCTCGAAGTGAGGTACCGAGTGATCAATATAGCTGAGCGAGGACTGGCTATGTAATGTTGGTTCTTACGTAAAACGCCAAAGATCACATAAATGGTGTGGTATGAAGTCAGTAAAATACTGGTATTCTTGATAATGACAGGCTCTTATGCAACTATCTGATAAGTGTGGCGGAGGTTTCTTTGCACTTCTTCCTTGGCAAATTATTTTGCACGTTACACCTGAATATTCTCAGTTATTTATATCGTTTTACTATCGATACACTCGTAATTATCATCAATAAAATACAAGATAATACCGATGTGCAATCTGCAGACTAAATCCATCAGGAGAAGGTGAGGCCTCCCAAGTCACCTAGAATACGATCCTAAATTATATAGAGACTTAATCGCAGAAACTGGTTTTAAACCAGTTTCTGCGATTAAGATCCTTTATAAATCTGCGATCTTAGATCCTTTATAAATATTTAGGTGCTGGAGAGGGGCGCCTTCACGTGGTGGCACCGGTAGGCCTATAACTGGGTGGTGGAGCTGCCTGGTTATACAAACGTCCCTCAGCTACTTACCCACCCTCAGATTTAAACCCTCATAAGCCAAACCCAGCCGGAGAGCCTTAATTCACTAGACCACCAGACAAGTTACCAATGGACCAGTTTGACAGCAGGATCTAGAAATGTGCATTCTCACTGACCCCTTGAATCCGGTGACGTCTTCTGGGGGAGGGGAGGAGTTATTCTTGCTTTCTCCAGACGATTTTTTTTTCTGGAAAGACATTTGCTAAGGAAGTGATTGATGAAGGCTTTATGAAAATCCCTCAACTCGTAGTCTCTCCTCTGCTGAATAAAAGGCTCTGAAGTACCAAAAACATAATATAAAAATACGGCATCCAACTTTATTTATTTATTTTTTTATGTGTCCGACTCTGGGCACAGGCTTCACAGCCTGCTTTCAAGGCCCAGTAGTCCTCCTACATATCATGCACCTCCACATGTCACCACTGAAAGTGTTAACGCGTTTTTTTTTTTTTTTACTTGTCACATCCATGGGCGTCCGGAGGGGGAGGCAAGGGGGGCAGTTCCCCCCCCCTTGGAATTCCAAAGTGCTTCAGTTCTTGTTCAACGATGATTAAGTGATTTGAGTCGATTCATGGATTCTGTCACTTTATGCATTTGATGTAAGTCATGCAACTCATGTATGTATACGCCAATGCCTATTTGGAGTGTGTGTAGTTTAATATATTATAACTGCACATATATGTATAATTTCTTTTATTTTGCCCCCTTTTACAAAAAATCCTGCGGACGCCCCTGGTCACATATCTTTAAACATATGTTTACAGTACCATTTTTACTGTGCATTCCCGCCAAGAATGTAAACTGCTAGCATAAAACCTTCACTATTATGTCCTTTTTTATATTTTATTTTTGCTGTCCCTGTGTCTTTTTATTCGTTTCAGAAGACTTTTCGTACCGGAGGGGTTAGATGCAGCCATCATCAACCCCTTTAAATAGTGGAGACTTAAGACCCGTATTCTCGTCAGGTATAGAGGCTTCCTAGCACCTCTTCCTTAGCGATTTATTTTTGGATATGGGTGGTTAATATCCTTTTGTACACTATTTATGCAGAGTATGACAATAATGAAAAGATTTATGTAACACAGAATAGGACACAAAATAAATCATCCAGGAAAAGGCTTAAAGGTGTTTCCTTAACTGACGGGAATGAGGGCCTAACTCTTTAATTTTGGGGATGATGATCTCTCGCAAGCTGAATGAAAATGTCTGGTAGTAGTGAAAACAAAAAAGTCATCGTAGTGAAGAGTCCAGAATAGACTGTTACAAGTAGAGGCGTATCCTTAAAAAAAAAAAAGAAGAAAAAAAAAAGAAATGGAGAATGCAGCAATATGTAAGAAGTGGCCCTGTTAGTGTAACGAAAGTGTTGTACTGAATCACTGTGCTAGTAGAGCGCAGGCTTATTAGGATCGTGTGGCGGTAAAAAGGATACATAATATAGTTCATTCACTTTAAATTGGCTCAGATTTTTGTCCTTTTGCAACTTATTTCACATAGCTCAGTGACCAGGACCGGATTTACCAATAGGCCAAGTAGGCAAACTGAAACTAATTTGTCTTGCAGTGTGCCAGCGTATAACCTTGTTTCAGGTGTACACCGAGTAATTCATTATATAATATATTCACAACCACACGGGCCCTATACAATAAATATAGGGCCTGGAATATGAGGCCCCTGTACAATAAGTATAGGTCCGCAGCGGTCTTCAACCGTTGGGCCATGGCCCACTGAAATCCCATATATACGATGTACATGATATAGAACTAATTTGATTAAAAGTTATGATGTGTTACATTGTGCTGAAATTTTTATTTCTTACTGTTGTTGTTGCTTAAAGATTCCCTGCACGTATAGTGCAGGCCGGGCCATACATTAGCCCGGTCAGTGGGTTATGGGCTGGTTAAAAAACAGTAAGGGGGGAGGACAGGACCTGGGGATTGCCCAGCACACACGTCCTGTCTCCTGGCTAGCTTTGTGGTGTGTGTTTATTTCTTACATTATGATATTATGTAATATTTCATGACATTTGGTCATTGCAAAGTAATTATATATATATATATATATATATATATATATATATATATATATATATATATATATATATATATATATATATATATGAGACAGGGAGGTGTGAATTGAGAGCAGGGCAGTGAAATGGCGGAGGACAGGGTGACGTGAAGGCTATTTGTTTGTGGCCACCCTGTATGGGATTAAGGCATCTGGCAATATGTACGGTATATATACAGTATATGGAACCTCTGTGGTACAGTGGTAGAGCGTGCGTTTCGTACACGGGTGAACCAGGGTTCGCGCCCCGTCAGGGTAATAAACTTTGAGAGTGTTCACCCGGCCACGTACTGCATAGGCGGCCACAAGGGGTGCTGTGGTGGAACCAGAGTCGCTTACTATAAAGTATGCTTGCACCCAGTCGGCTTGTGCGAGCCGATTACACTTGGTTCACAGACTACACACATCCAAAGCCACTCCAACACTTCAAATACACTTACAAGCACTTCTCACCCTACATACAAGCTCTACTAGACAGCCTAAGCCACTTGGTAGAGATACATTGGCTGCATCATCCTAACTTCGGTCGGGATAGCCCGGTCCTGCAGTGGATACTCAAACGGCTGATGATATATATATGTATATATATATATATATATATTGATTAATGAAACATGCAAACATTTCTATAAAATCTGGGGGTCCACTGATGAGTTTGACCTGGGGCCCACGAATAGGTGAATCCGGTCCTGTCAGCGGCATAAATAAATAAACAATAATAAGCGGTGCCAAGGCACAGCAAACCCGTCCCCGGCAGTCATTTTAGTGCTGACGTATGAACAAAACAGGATATCAAGTCAAAGATGTCACAACAAATTTGGAGTTAATCGGGTGAACCCTGACGATTTTATGCCCATTTGAAATTTTAGGCACGACCCACCTGACACTGACTCCCCTACCGCTAACTGGGGAGTGACCTCCCTGATGCAATGAGGCATGGTATAGGATGCAGATTTGAAAGATGTACTTTTAGGTTTTGGTTTCATGTCAATATGACGAATCTGAAAGGAGTTATTGCGAAAAAAAGATTTTTACCCGTCCCCGTTTTTTTACATTTTTTGAGCCAACTGTCAGGGACTTGGCTCAATTTGGTCCAAAATTTAATCAAGTGATCAGAACGTCATAACCCATCAAACCTATAATTTTAGTCAAAATCGTACCATTGATTTTCTCGTCAAGTTGTTAACGGACAGACAGACAGACAGACAGAAAAGCAAACAAACAGACAAACCGAGTGAAAACAATAGCCTACCCGTCCCTGAGCCCCTCCGGGGCGGGGACAGGTAATTAATAAATAAATAAATAACGCTATGGCCCTGCAACTTTTCCATAAAACTTATTTGTACGTTATGCTCTTGCCATAGCTAAACACAAGTGCTCCTGGGCCCTTCGGGCCCCTCGCACTTGCTCCTGCGGAGGGCTCTCTAGCTGCTATAATATATTTTAGTTATAGCTGTGGGCAAAAAATTCTACGGAGATCCTATGCCGGGCGCCTGGAGCAGCGTTTTTTTGGTCAAAATGTGATCGCTCATTAAATATAGTAAAAGTTTTTCAATTGTGATGGGACCAAGTTTTTCACATAAGCGAATTTTTTGCGATTTTTGTGCCAGTTTTGGTGCGATTTGAATACGTAGTTTCGGCTGCCCAAAATACACACACACACACACACACAGTATATTAAATTCAATATAGAGAGACAGCAATTTTTCGTCCAGTTAAAGCGAACTGAGTAGAGTGGTCGTGGTATGACTCACCTTGCCAGCGGAACAGAAGGATCAACATTATGGGTAGCCTCAGTAAGTGCTTCATGGCGGTAACCTGCAAGAGTTCAGTAATTACTAACAGATTAGCAAGTTGGATATATCAGTGTTCTGTAGTACGTGAGAAGAGTTAGTTAGATAATTACACATAGCTATCCAATAAATGTCTAAGGTAGATTCCTTGTCGCGTTAGTTACGATCGTAATTGCTTGTCACAGTTAGATCTATCACAGGCAGGGGTGGTGTAATCAGAAGTGCACTCGTCCACAACTAAGAGGTTCCAAGTTCGATGCGCGGGCTGACTATTTTGAGTAATGTCTCCTTACCCTCAGTGTGTTCGCAGCTAGATCTGAAATAGGGAACTGAACTTGTAAATCGATGGCTGTGTGTCCGAGTTTCGGGGATTATATGTCGAGTTCTTTTCTTGCCAGTTACGCTAGCTTATCAATTCCCTTGCCCTTGTTTACTCGAGATATGTGAAATAAGCCGCAAAAGGACGAAAATTTTGGCCAGGTTAGGGTGAAAAAGCTATATAACTGAATCAGAAACCTGGATTTGCGTAGTGATGATTGTGTGTCGTTGTCTGGGGGAATGTTTGAGTCCTTTTCTTGTCAGTCAGCGTTATTAAGAACTATTATCATGGTTATTTGCATTAATCAGTATGCTTCTCTATTGTATCAGCCAGTAAATTATATCAAAGATAGCTGGAAAGATAATTACGTTAGTCAGTTAAATCAATGGTTACAGTAGCTGTATTGCCAAGGTCAATGCAGTTCTTTAACCTTAACTCAGCCAGGATTTTTGTCCTTTAGCACCTTGTTTCATGTACCTCAGTGACAGGGGAAAAAATAAAGCCACTGCATTACATTCTGTCCATAGCACTTCTTCGTCAGTACCGTTATATTCTAATGTCAGTCTATTGGTACAGGTCAGAAATCAAAATGGATAGTTGGCAATTTTAAGCCCAGATAGAGTAAAAGGAGCATAGTTGCCTTGCTCATCCTCCACATTTCGTTTTCTAAGGAGGTCTTATTAAGGTAACTGGTACTGATCCCTTCAGACAGAGGACTTTATTCATACTGTGTATATATATATATATATATATATATATATATATATATATATATATATACAGTATATATATATAAATATACAGTATATATATAGTATATATAGTATATATACAGTATATATATATATAAATATACAGTATATTTATAGTAAATGATGATGATGATGATGATGATGATCATCATCATCATCAGCCAATCATTATCAGCCACAGCAATCGTCTGGTGGTCGAAAGAATGAAGTATAAAAGACGTCATCGTAGTGAAAATATTAAGCTTGAAAAGTTTAAAAAAGACTAAACTGAATATACATCATTGTGCTGAAGGGACTAACCATGCGCCTGGATTCTGGCTGTTTCATCAGGCCGAAATGTCTGATGATCTACTGTAATGAAGAAAGGCACTCTACCGGGATGTGACCGATAAGGGTTTAAGTCTGAGAAGTAGCTGAGGTCTATTACTCATATAATTTCGCTTGGGGAAGAGCGAATATAATAAAGTCACTCTCGCCTTAAACCATTCAGGCCATGGGCATACTTCTTCTTATGTTCTTTTTATCTCCAGACAAGTTTCTTCAGGGTAAGATTTTTCTTTTCTTTTTTTTTTCTTTTTTTTTTGGGGGGGGGGGGTAAGGGCTAGATACACTTTTTAACAACTCCCTTAAGGAGGATGCAACAACTTCCCCTATTCTCTGTTCATCCTGCGAAAACCCAGCCTTAAATCTTGTGGCTATATTTGTCTTTTCATGCGAGGCAAGGAAAGGTGAGTGCAGAAATTTTCCTTTCATCATGGCCTTCCTACAAAAAGAAATCTTAGTTACGACAACAAATTGGTTGTAGCTGTGTAAATCCGGGGCTGGATTCTCGAACGTACGATATTTACGATCGATTCCCTGTTGTAACTTATATTTGATTTTACAAGAACTAGAGACATGGGAAAATTCTGCATTCCCCTTTTTTCCTTTTCCTGTGAAACAAATAGTGATATTGTTGCGCTCGTAACTAATACTTGTTTCTGTAGTATGAATAAGGTACTTCTTACTTCGAACACAAATCTAAATTACAATGTGGAATATATCTTAAGTTTGTCTTCTAAGCCGGGTCCAAATAACAAACCTTAGCGATGCAGTGTGTGTGTGTAGCGAAATGAAGAGTGTGTTTGTGTGTAGAGAGTGTATCGTCTCCCTCCCAACTGAGGTCCGCCCTCCCACCCTGCCCTGTCCACGCACCACCTTTCAAATATTCATAAAGACATGCACTTCTCCACTCTGCTACGGTTTATGAATTTGCTTCGAGGTGTTTGTTGCTTACTTTGATGAAGACGCATAGCCTACAGAGTGCTTCATCAGACTTTACCTGTGTGTTGTTCGAGTTACTTACAACGGTGTATCATTACGTTGGACCCAGAAGACTTGAAATAAAATCACACACACACATGCACACACACACACATACATACACACACACACACACACACACACACACACACACACACACACACACACACACACACACACACACACACACACACACACACACACATCTCCACAGCGTGGTCGTAGGTACTTGTAGGGCGATAGGGAGGTCGGCTGTAGATCGTCGAAGCACTGTCAGAATAAAACGTAGTACTGTAAGGCTCGAACTTGTCGCTGCTTATTACACGGTGTGTCGTCGGCTAGAGCGAACAGGTAAGTCTCTCTCTCTCTCTCTCTCTCTCTCTCTCTCTGTATCAGCGAGGTGAGTTAGAGCACTCTTGGGTTACGGAGTTTACTGTACAGTTATATTGAATGGTGAGTTACAGCGTAACGTAGCGTGACGACAAAGCCTCCTAGCTGACCCTAATGTTATCTGGCCTTCTCTCCAACCGCTTCTGACCTGAGGGGAATCTCTCCGACATTACAGTATATACAGCTTGGAGAGGATGTGTGTGTGTGATGTAGCGTCTAGTAGATTTCCATTCACGTGAACTAATAGGGCTGGTTACTCCACGTGTTTGAATACGTCATGAAATTCTTGGTCGTCTGGACTACAACGAGATTGTTTGACATACATCATATGTTAAGAATTCTTGATGGTCTGGTACAACAAGATTGTGGATATACATTATGTGGATTGACATTCCTAGTGAGAAGCTGTGTATGTCTCCAGCTGACACATCTTGTACATTGTGTTATGAGATAATATACTAGTGCGTACATATCGCTCGATTACCCCCACTGTCGTACCAAGGACAGTAAATATTGTCATAACCATTAATGCATAATCATATACACATTACAATCAACTTGTAAGCTAATAAAGTGAAATACATAATATTGTAAAAGTACCATAACTGTATGAATATTGTATCATACCTGCAGTTACATCGTGTTAATGCAATTTTAGTTACATTGTGTAAATGCAACCGTTACGCAAGTATGACTATAACATAACATTGTGTTAACGCAACCGTTACACAACTGTGGTTGCAATAAAACTGTAGTTACATCTTGTTAATGCACCTGCTACATAACTGTAGTTGCAATAAAATTGTAGTTACATCGTGTTAATGCAACTTTCACAAAATGTGATTGTAACAAATTGTAGTTACAGAATTGTGGCAATTATAATATAATTGCAGTAATGCTATTGTTTGTAGTTACATAACTGTAGCAACTGTAACATAACTGCAGTAATTCTAGTGTTCGTAGTTACATAATTGTAGCAACTGTAACACGATTGCAGTAATGCTAGTGTTTAAGTTAAATAATTATAGCAACTGTAACATAATAGCAGGAATCACAAATGTGGTCATTGTAGCTATAGAACTGATACATATGTATATAATTTATATAATAATAGCAATACAATGGCATGTCTAAGGTAGCTAATTGTATCATGAATCAGCCATATCTGATGTAGCTACTTGTTTATTTGAGATACCATAGGTGTATTGACTTAGTTATGTTGCACAGTTTAAATTTAAATGATATCATATGTAACCCCATATTTTGTTATTTTATATAAAGTTATGTATACAATATTTACAGTATGTTCAGTGTTCACTTAGTTTTCTTTGTACCACACATCACTTGATACTATAGTTCTCCAATGGTTGTGAAGTCAACTTTTTGTTTCATCTTTAGGTATAGGTTGTAAGTACTAATGTGTGTGGTTGAGTACAGCATACTGTTGCTAGCTCCATTTGTGTTAGGCATTTTCACTTGCTTTTCCTTGTACTGTAACTGTAATTTGAAGGATACATGAGTACCTATTTTCTGATTCTCTGATTTTACTAGATATTCATATGTATGTTTTATATGTTGACGTAAGGATATTGTCTATCACTGTGTATATACATATGGTTGTATATAAATTAAGTAGTACTATTAAACTAATAGAATAAATGTTCAACTCACTAATATTCATTTTTGTAGTAATGGTGATGATAGTGATGTTGGTTGAAGGGTGTTGGTAGGGTGTGTCATCACTGCGGGGTAGGCAGACAGGCTGGCAGGCCGGCAGGAAAGTACAGGATGGCAGGGTGGCGTTGTCAAGCACTTGGAATGATTGACATGTTATGATGTTCTTAGCAAACGATGACGCTGCTGACCGAGTCGGTGCCTCACTCTGGTACTTGTGGTGGAGAAGATGGTGGTGGTGGGGAAAAGTGATGGGTTCATGGTGGGTGGTGGAGTAGGATGGTGTACTGTAGGTCAGCTATGCTGTGCTTTACTCAGATGTCACACACTTCGCTCACTTCCTTGTTCGTTTGTATGTTTGATTTTCCTTACTTGTTGGGATTAACGTGTAGGCTTGTAGAGTTGTCGACAGACGTGTTTATATCGTTGCTACTGTTTCTCGTAAATCATGGAGTTGTGGTTGTGGTGGTTAGGAGCGATTAGGGGCAAAGTTAAGTTGCGTTGATGCTCCGCCAGCTCTCGCCCTCTGTTTTATAGTTTGATTGTTGATTGAGACGTTAATTGGCTTCGTTTACCGCTGTCGCCAACATCGCTTAGCGTAATTTATCGTAGTTGGTTCTTTGTTACCGTTTGCCACCAATCTCGATAGCGTGGTCGTAAGTACTTGTAGGGAGATAGGAAGGTCGGCTGTAGATCGTCGGTGCACCGCCAGAATAAAGTCGTGAGACATAGTATGGCTCGAACTTGTCGCTGCTTATTACACGATGTGTCGTCAGCAAGAGTGACTAGATAGGACTCTCTTTCTCTCTCTCTCTCTCTCTGTCTCTGTCTGTCTGTCTGTCTGTCTGTCTGTCTCTCTCTCTCTCTCTCTCTCTCTCTCTCTCTCTCTTTCTGTATTTTGTGTATCAGCGAGGTGTTACAGCACTCTTGGGTTACGGAGTTTATTGTGCAGTTATATCGAAGAGTGAGTTACAGCATAACGGAGCGCAACGGCAAGGCCTCCTAGCTGACCTCGTGTTATCTCGCCTTCTCTCCAACCCTTCCTGACCTGAAAGGAATCACTCCATTATATACAGCTTGGAGAGGATGTGTGTGTGTGATATAGTGTCTAGTAGATTTCCATTCACGTGGACTAACCGACTAGGGCTGGTTACTCCACGTGTTTGAATACGTCATGAAATTCTTGGTCGTCTGGACTACAAAGGGATTGTTTGACATACATCATATGTTAAGAATTCTTGATGGTCTGGGACAAGAAAATTGTGGATATACATTATGTGGATTGACATTCCTAGTGAGAAGCTGTGTGTATCTCCATCAGACACTACATCCTGTACATTGTGTTATGAAATATATACTAGTGCCTACACACACACACACACACACACACACACACACACACACACACACACACACGCACACACACACACACACACACACACACAATGAGCTCTCAGCTGCCATTATAATTTCCACATGATCTCGCGCTTCTTAAATATAATTATCGACCGAATCTAAACTTGGAAATATTTATTGAGACTTTTATAAATACTGTATATACTACATTTACAGCATTACAATATAAAAATAAAATCTTTAAAGAGTAAATGAGATAAAGCTTACTTCACCCTACTCAAACTATTAAAGATACGTTATTAAATAATTGCTATTTAGGATATTTCTTATTGTATCCATATAGATCTATCATAATCTAAAATTTCGCGTACACCCAGACTTTGGCGTACACACGTATACGCATACAAGGACGTGTCCAAAATTGTAGGAGGGGGAAGGGTGGTGGGAGTTTCTACTGGGTAAACATTCTTGGCCGAGAATGTTGAAAGGATACAGGAAGGAAAATATGTATAAAGAAGTAGATAAACAAAGAAGAAATATAAAAACAGCATAGTATGATTCTGCAAGGATCCTCAAAAAGCTTGTATATATTCGGAATGATCTGTCACAAATTTACATGTATCATTAGTTGTATGTAATGTTTACTGCGGAAAAGGGGAGGGGGATCCCCAAACAATCAACTTTTCACCCGCCACCCCTCCTTCACCCGATGCGACCCTGTATATGCGGGTGAGCTTTACAAAAAAATTCAATTCCTGCTGTACACTTACGAACCGCACAGCCGTATTAATAAAGCTGAGTACACGAAAGTGTAAGCAAGCCCTAGGTTTTGGAGTCATAAGGAACACCTGCAGTTGTTAGATGCGAACAGCTTGCATCCTGAATTACAGATTTTTTTAGTCATAAATCATAAAGAAAGTTCAGACACGTTTTATCTTTATTTTATGTTTTAGAAGATATGATAAAAAACTGAGAGTTGTACTATTTCAGTTTTGAATGCTGGCTGGAGCTGTCATGGTAGCCTAACTCAAACCGAGCAAAGGCTGCAGTGGCCGCTTCCATAATATTAACTCTTCAGTCCGATTAAGTATTTTTTCTTACTAATATCAGTGGTTTTTATTAAGCTTAGGGGAGACTTTTGACTTCGAGGAATTAAGTATAGCCAAAATCAGCTCCCTCGCTAAAAATTGTCCTCCCCAAGCTGAGTAAAATCGTCCGACGATAGCAAGAACAAAACTAGAAAAAAAAAAAAATGTATACCTCTGCCAAAGCCAAGAAAATTTTCCATTTACTGCTGCAATTCCTCTTTCCTACCAAACGAATAATTTTACAACTTTGCATAATCAGTTTTATTATATTATCGTCTTCGTTTGCCCTGTATTACAATCTGGCAACGCATACCTCCACCAACGCCAATAAAATATATGGTCGATCTTTGCATCCGGATTCACATCCAATTCAAAACTTACTTACGTGTTCCGTGACCCACCTATTGTATACACCAGATTTCAATGAAATCCGATAGCAACTTTTTGAGACAAACAGACACGAGTTGAATACCTCTGTCCAACTTCGTTGGCAAACTACAAATACGTCACTGGGTTGAAGGGATTAAAAATGCAGCTGCAGTTACTGCATCTAACGTGAAAGCACAGCCTATAAAACCCAGCTGACTAATGTTGCATCCTGTGAAGGGTGGCGTCGACAGAAGAACCCTTCGGAGTTCTCTCCTACACAGCAATGACCTAGGTTCCCACGACACATCAGCCTTCCTTACAAACTTTTGCACCTCTCTTCGCCTTGTTCTCAGTCTCCATCTCCTTCCCCTTCCAACCACGTACCTTATTCTTATATACTTCCCTGTTATATCTCCCATGCTGTATACCTGTAAAGTACTGAATTCATTTTCACTTCTAGTCTGTTCAGGAACTAGTCTGTAGGCTAACGATTCTAGAAATTATTTCTTGTGAGATAGACAACAGAGATTATGTTTCTCCTTTTACTGTAAGAATAATTAACTATTCTTAATTACAAGAATTTATATTACTTCCTGCATTTATTAAACTGAAACGTAACTGAACTCCGATAATCATCATCATCATCAGCAGCAGCAACAATAGCAGCTCGAGTTAGTTCACCGCAGGACACTGAATTTTCCCATCTATTTCCACTCTTTTCTATTGGCTCTTGACCTATAGATGCGCCACCATGACGAAAAAAGCAACGTAAACACTGAACTGAAGACACACGGAGTCTCGGAAAGAATTTTAATCTTTATCATACCTGGAAATAACAAATGGAAAAGTCGATCCAGAGCCCCTGTTGAGTACAAGGATGACTTAGAATATGAGATGGAGTGTTACGCTTCTAACATTAATCCGTGAAAATCCGTATTTAATGAGCAATATGTTCAGTGACTCTGATGTAGAGTACACAGTACTTCCTGGGTTACTGACTGGTCAGTTCGTCCCCGAGTCTCGTAAGTCCTTTCACCAACATCTAGAATTTATTCACCCATAAGCATGAGTCAGTTCTCCCACACTGGTCAATTCGCCCACAAGTTTCGTGTTTGTTACCTCTGCCAACGAAGTTGGAGGAGGTTATGCATTCACCTGTGTTTGTCCGTCTGTTTGTTTGTCCAGACGATACCTCCAAAAGTTCCCAATGAATTTCATTTAAATTTTGTGGAAGGAATGGCCATGGGCCAAGAAAGAATTGATTAAATTTGGGGGGGGATTCAGATCCAGATCCGGATCCTGCAGTGGCATTGGCAGAAGTATGGCGCGCCCTGTGAGAGCTTTCTAGTTTATCCATGTACTAGACATATACAAAAATAATTACCAAACCACTTATATTAAAACCTATAAAATCATATAAAACACAAAGCTCTGATAATATATACAATATAAGCCAAGTAACTGCTAATATTTAAATTCTATAAAACTGTATAATGCACAAAGTATCATGTTCTAGATATATATACGCAAAATAAGTAACTGCTAATATCAAAACTAACAAAATTATATAATACACTAAGTTAAAAGATGCTTGGCCATATAATCACTTGATGACATATCAGCTGCTGACTGGGCGGACCACTGAGATGGGCACAAGCTTTCGAAAGCTGTTATGATGACCCCTCGCCCCTCATGTACTCCTCCCAAAGAACGAATATTTGGGCCTACAATTACACCCACACCCACACCCACCCACACACACCCACCCACACACACACACATACACAGTTTATATATATAGCCTATATATCATCATCATCATCATCGTCATCATCCGGACCTCCTTTCCCACCCTAAGGCAGGGTGAGGCTCGAGTAGCAATGTCCAGACAGTCCAAATTTGCCCAGTCCAATGGGCCACACTGCCATTCACTCATCATTCAAGCCCCCGGAATCCTGGCTCTATCGGATACACCAAAAACATGCACCACGTTCTGTAGCTTCACATAAACGTATCCGATTGAGTCTATCAGGACGCTGCCATGTTAAAAAGGGGTGCCAAATCCCTGATCATGCACTTCTCACAACATTCATCCAGCCAGCTCGATCTCTTGTCAGTTCCCTAGCCTCATTGACTTCCAAACCTCTCTTTTTCACACACTCATCCGTCATCTCTCCACCTTCTCCTTGGCCTACCTCGCCTCCTCCCTCCTTCAGATTCACTCAGATATACCCTTTTCACCACTCTATTGTTATCCTTTCTCTCCACATGACCATACCATCTCAGCACACTCTCTTCGATTCTGGTGTCCACCGACTTCCTTACTCTCTCTCTCTCTCTCTCCCTCTATATATATATATATATATATATATATATATATATATATATATAGAGAGAGAGAGAGAGAGAGAGAGAGAGAGAGAGAGAGAGAGAGAGCTGCATTGTTTGTTTGTCCTTCAATGACGCCCAAATCAAGGGCCAGAGACTCCCAAACCCATATATATTCTGAGTCAGGGTGACTTAAGGATGGTTTTAGAGGGTCAATCTTCAGATCTGGGTCATTTGAAGTCACCGGTAAAGTGTTCGTCTTTTGGGCCCAGGCAACGCTGGGTACCCCTGCAGACCAATTTTTGGCATGGAGACTTACATGACCTCCAGTTCGGAAAAGGGCTATGTGAGGTTGACTTCCGAGGTCATTTGAGGTCACTGGTCGGAGGTCATTTGAGGTCACCGGTAATACACTCTCGAACGACTGGATCCAGCAGCCCAGTTTCTGGCATGGAGACGCACATGTCCTCCAGTTACGACATGTGCTATGTGAGGCTGATATTCGAAGTAATTTCAGGTCACCGACCGAAGGTCATTTAAGGTAGTCAGTAATAGTAAACAAGTGCGCACAAATACTGTGCGCTAGTCTGCGAAAGCCGAAATAGAAAGTTCCTGTACCTCTTATAAACCCTCTTCAAAAGCATGAGGTAGTGTACATGGTCTTTCTGGAATATAAAAGACTTTAACTAAAATAGGATTAGAGTGTTCTCCTTTTTGGCCCGGCAAAGCCGGTACCCCCGCTAGTGTATATATATATATCTCATCTCATCTTGTCAGCCGTTTGAGTGTCCACTGCAGGACTGGCCTATCCCGACCGCAGTGGGGACGATACAGCCAATGTATCTACCAAGTGGCTTAGGTTGTCTGGTAGAGATTGTATGTAGGGTGAGAAGTGCTTGTAAGTGTAACTGTAGTGTTGGAGTGGCTTTGTATGTGTGTAGTCTGTGAATCAAGTGTAATCGGCCCGCACAAGCCGATTGCCACAGGCTCCAACAGCAGTAGTCCAATATAGGAAGGACGTCACACAGTTCTTCATAGTGTCTGGCTTTCAGTTTACACAAGATCAGCTCAGGCATCGCAATAACACAAGCTTCTCGCGTTCGTTGTTTTTATTTACCAAGTACAGTAATTACAAGGTATGCCTGCCAATTGCACGTCACTGATTTCACAAGTATCGGAGCTACACTAACTTCACAAGGCCTCTAGTAAAACTAAATTGACTAAAATTCCTCAATTCTCTCCCTCATCCTTTTATGACCTTGCTCGATACTAGATTGTTCTATAGGTGCTACTAACGACGACCACTGAGCTCTATAGTATGGTGAGGCTTCTCACGAGTAGCACCGCGTAATTAATGTAGCTGCCGCCAGGGTACCACTGGTGTAGCGGCAGCCATGTTACACCACGCCTGATGCCCACGTTTTTGTACTGAGCTGCTCTGTGGGTTTTTGAAAGCAGCTGATGATTCCGGAAAATATAGTGCCATGGTCCACTGTGCAGCTTTCGGATATAAAAATGGTTATAGGAATTCACAGAAGAGAGATGGCGTTACATTTCACAGGTAAGGGGGTGGGGCGGGAAGATTCTTCCCCAGTATCCCTGTTTTATACTCATTGGCTAAATGTACCCGATATAATTCGTTGAATTAGGCAGAAAAAAAAATCATAATCTATGTTTTTGTATTATAAGCCACGAGTGTATCTTTATTAATAACCACTGCTTTGTGGAAATAAAGTATTTGAATTTGAGTGCTGGTGTTCCAATATGGCGCCAAAATCACACGCTCGCGGTGGAGATAGCCTCTTCATACTACAGAGCTCAGTGGCGACGACAATTCCAAATCGGAGACATTCAAAATATTCCAGGGCTTTCTTACATTACGTAGCACTCTGAATGTTTTATCATACAACCTGAAATCAAATGACATAATTTAAGTCACCTAAATAAAACGTTATAGAGAACGAGAGAACAAGAATAGCTGTCATCTGTGAGCCTGAACTGTAATAATACTGTTACATGAAAACTTGACTATTGTATCAATTCTGGATATGACTACCAATGCTGTTTGAGTGACATGAGCTCAAGTTGTGACTCTAAACAACTGTTATTAATAACTTTTCCTTCTACAATCAACACTTTCTGATGTTTGAGTTTCTGACACACACATTTCGTACAGAAATGATGACCATCGACTTCGTGTACCTGGCTCAATAAAAATTAATGCATAACTTTACAAAATACCTCCGCTCACAACATCTGGCAACTCTGACTATAGTCGCGGCGCACGAATCTGAGGTTGTCATTATCGTACTCTGGCAACCTACTATGCAAAAGTGCGTCCGTTTTCTTATTATTTCATACACGAATGATATTATGCGTGAATATATTATACACGAATATTATTATACACGAACATATTATACACGAATCACTTGCGTCTCGTTTTATACACGATATCAGACGCACTTTTGAATGGTACGTTGCCAGGGCACGATAATAACAACTTCAGAGTCACGCGCCGCGACTATAGTAAATGAAAAAGCGCGAAACTCCGGAAAATTTTTACTAGCTCTCTTGCTTCTCAACAATATTATATATATATATATATATATATATATATATATATATATATATATATATATATATATATATATATATTACACTTGTTGGATTCTAAAATACTCATGTCTGATACTGTCATGATTGTCATTGCAAGAAGGAACTGCGATTCCAGTATATAGAAATACCGGATCTCAGCTTCCCAGTATCCAGCTGGAGATACACCAGCATCACATTTTCTGTGCTGCCACCTCCCGCACTTGTCTCGCTTACTTTGTTTATACGTCCTTTTAATATAGCCTATAAATACACCGAGAGGGTAATCTTATATCTTATTTGAGATGTGATCAGGGTCACATACATATCTGTTGAATCTACGTGGGGCATAAATCTACATCCTCCTTTACATGCTGTGACAACGCGTGTTAATTCAGATTCGGCAATCCTGACCTGTGATGAGTATTCCACTTGTTCTCTTGTCACGTTAGTAACTGAACGATCTAGACCCGCCACCAAATTAATCGTCTTTATTTCAATACACTAGAACGGAGTTAATCCCGTACGTGATTTTCCTGACACAGAATACCTACAGTAGAGTATGACTTGTGGGTGAAGTGGCTTCACAGTGTGGGCGGAATGACTTGTGGGCGAAATGACGTGCACGCGAAATGACCGGACACCCCTTCCTAGGATAAGTTACCCAGACATTACCTATTTGATATTCTTATCACTACAGCCGACGATCTCACGGGATGAGGCTTGAAGCTTACAGTCAGATGGTTTGTATCCTGGGATGGAGGTGGGGGGTCGTACCAGGCCTATATTTAAATATGAATGATCAGAAGTATCAAATGGGAGAAAGCTCAATGAAGAGGCCATGGGTCTGGCTGGGGGGCCTCGGCTCCCCCAGGTCCCTTCATGGCTAACTTTGGCAGTTGTTGGCACTAGCCTGAGCCCCACCATTTGTCACTATCTTTATCTTTATCTTTATTTGGTTTATCTGGCTCCAGTCCACCAACATGTGGCGCTCTGCAGAGCCGCCAATATTTTACAAAAAGAATATAACATGTATTAATAAAATATTTGCATTATAAACTTAATATTAAAGAAGATTATAAATCTAGGACTAGGTAATAATATTAAGACAAAATTAAAAATTGTAAAAAAAACATGGTTATGTTTACTTAAAAGTAATAAAAATTAGTACCGTATTTCCGATTCAGTAGTGTCCACTTTTAATAATAAGATACATTTGACATAAGACTATTATTGATCACCCTGACACTTTATAATAAATAACACAGTCATACTGACTTACTTAAAATAACACAATAATGTCTCCTATCAATTTAATACTGTTCACTTTACAAAATTTCATAATGCATAATAATCTCTAATACATTTGTCCTCCATATCATAGCAGTCAATAATAAGAATGTTTTTAGTCTTCTTTTAAACAGATCCACATTATTACTGCTCGTAACAGCACTTGGTAGTCTATTATACAGTCTTGGGGCACAATTTTTAAAGCCTCTAAAACCAATGTCTGTGTTGCACCTTGGTTCCAAGAGTCTATAGCTATCAGAAGCATGTCTTACTGCAATATCTGTCTGTAATTCAGATGGTTGTAATAATTTCCATAAGTATTCCTGTTTCCCAGTCTTCACTGCCACATGTCATAACACAAATTTTATGTATGATTCTGGCCTTCACTGGCACCCAGTGTAGTTCAATGAGAACTGGTGTAATCCTCTCATTTGCGGGCAAATTCATCATTCATCTAGCTGCTTTGTTCATAATAATTTGCATTTTCTTCAGTTGATATTTAGGCAAACTAACGTACAGAGAATTACAGTAATCTAATCAATTAATGACATAGTAATGTATAAGCATCTTAACAGAATGTATATTCAAATATTTCTTTATAAAGACAATATTTCGTAAGTTAAGTCGTGCCATTTTTACAATTCCATATATCTGTTCATTGAAATTCATATGTTTATCAATAATCACACCTAAGTCCTTGACCTTCTCAGATATATTGACAATATTTCCATTAATACTAAAACCCTGCAAACCATTCAAACCTCTCAAGACACCCCTATTACCAATAATCAGACATTCTGTTTTGTCTTCATTCAGTTTTAGTTGTTTACTATCTATCCATTTCTTGATATCTCCCATAATCCTAGTCAACAGAGTTTAAGTGTCCAGTACATTATTAACAGATAAATAAAACTGAGTATCATCAGCGAAGAAATGCCACTCCATGTTTCCTCAGCAAAAATGAAAGTTCAATAGTGTAAATACAAAACAGTACTGGTCCTAGTACACTGCCTTGGGGAACACCTCTTCTAAGTGTACCATGTTCAGAAAAGTTCCCCACCTGTACACAGTAACTTCTATTGTCTAAATAACTTTCCAAGGAACTGAGTGCCCTTTGTGTCACTCCTATAGCCCTAAGATCTTCCAACAATAGCTCATGTACTACTGTGTCAAAAGCAGCACTTTAATAATATTATGACACCGTATTTTCCCTTATCCATCCATCCTAGTAGATCATTAGTGACACTACAGAATAATGTTTCTGTTGAGTACAACTGCCTATAAGCAAACTGATTATCTGGTAATACATTAATGTTCACCAGATATTCCATCAGTTGATCAAGTATAACATTCTTACTTTGGACAAATATGACAGATTTGAAACTGGTCTATACGAGCTCAAACTCTGATGATCTTTATTGCCCATCTGACAATTGCCAACTTTTCACTTTGTGGACACACCCATTCAGTAATATTTAAATTCACGATTTTCATGATAAACTGCACAAGACTAGGGAAGCCTTCCTCATTAGCTATATCTGACACTGTGATTGGATCAGTAGAATAATATGTCGTCTAACCTCTTTTCATTAAGGTCTCTGTTTTCACATAACTAACATCCTTAAAGCAACACAAACCAATGTACGTGATGTCTGGCAGATGCACTTGGCGGACCATAGGTCCTACACCTTGGAAACTGTTGACAATATTTAAGATTTTCTCATAAAAATATTTCATAAATTTATTCGCTAAGTCTGCATCAGAGAAATTATCAGGAAGCTTCTTTTTTCCTATATGCCCTATCAAGGGCATATAGGAAAATACTGTTTCTTCACATCTGACCCTGCTACAGCAATTTTCTGTCTAAAATACATACATTTTCTTCTCCTTTACCCTATTCCTTGCATTAATGTACTCTTTCCTGGTTTCCTTTGTTCCTAAAGTACGCCACAGTTTTTCCTTACGCCTTCTAATTCTAAGAGCATTTGCGACCTCAGAGTTAAACCACGGAGTGTTGTCCTTCTCAATAACTTCTTTCTCTAACACTGGACACATGTTGTCATATTTATTTTGTAGTGCACCTTTATATAATAAGATCATACAACTCAGACATTCACTCTTTTGTATTACAATACCATCTGTACGTGTGCAAAAATTATGAATATTCTCTGACATTCTATCAAGTATTCTATGAAGCAATACTCTACAGTAGAGTCAAAATTTCTTTTACTTCTGAAAGTTATAGTTTTCTTGATTTTTAAACCCTTACAAACATCAGTACTGTATGCAGGGTTGGCAAAAAAAAAAAAATTTTTTTTTTTTAGCCCAACCCACCTGTTTTTTTTTTTTTTTTCGTTTTTTTTTTTCACAAAATACCCCCCCAAAACGGGCAAAAGTGTTTTTTTTTTTTTTTTCAGTTTACATTATCCATCCATCCATCCATCATCCAATCCTACATTGCCCCATGAGGTGCGTAGGAGCCCGGGGCTAGGCAGTTGGTCCCGACATTTAAGATGAGAGTGACCAACCTCACTCATCCCTGAGTGGCATTACATGAGCGATCAACCCCAACCATCCCTTGGATATAAATCTTCACCGGATCAATCCGATTGGAGCGCAATAATTACCCACTAAACCACCAGGCACCAAAATTTGGTTTTATGGTTACCACCCAGCGTAGTAAATGGTTTCCTGGTGTACAGGAAACCATTTGGCTTGTCACTCAGTGTAGAGTATCCCACAGGCAGAAGGAAGAGGAAAGAATAAAGGAAAGAAAGACAGAAGAGGGAGTGTAAAGTCACCCGTAGGCAGAAGGACAAGGAAAGAACGAAAGGAATGACGGAAAAGGATGGAAGAAAAGAAGGATGGAGGAGAGGAAAGGACAGACACCCGACAGCAGCACTACATCAAGTGAGTGGATGGTGAGCGCCCCCACCTACCTTAAATTTAAATAAAATAATGTTTCCGGTATACATATATGAACAGCCCAATAAAATCATATTTTTCACACAGTTATTTGAATGAGGGAAATGAACACAATCATGTTTTGACCTGTTTGGCTGTTATCCTTGGGCTGCCTGCTACACAGCAAAACATGCTTCAACATAAGAGGCTTGAGAACACTGCACAACTCATGAGCTGGCAAAGATCAGTCCACACTACACAACAGTAGAAGGAGTCATTTGCCTTGCTACTCTCCTTTCTTTGGTAATTATATACTTGCATTTCTCAGTCTTCTAAATAATTATTATTGGAAATTCAGTTGCATAAGTGATTTCACACATTATCTTAACAGTACCAGTAATAATAGCTTTGGTAACCAAATATCTAAGCCTATTAAATACATCTATTTTAAACAGAAAGCAATGTTATAATATACCGTATTTCTACAGAATTATTGATATTTGGTAATGATATGAGACAACATATAGTATAAGTTAACTCCAGTAATGATTACTGTTATATAACAAATTTACCCAACTAATTTCAAAACTTTCAAAATTAGAGACAGGTAGTGCTGGCTGTAAAGTTTGTATTCACCACATTACCTGTGGACGTATAAAAACTGAATCTGTTGAGAAGGAAAGCAATGTAAAAATATTTTTAAGATGAAGGAAACTTTGATCTGATTTTTTGAAACTGCTGTAAGGAATAATGTTATTATTTTTCAGGAAGTATTGTTATTTCATGTTGGTAAGTCATTTAGAAGTGAAATGTCATTTTTATTTTATCACTGAGGCAAAGAATTGCATTCATATTAAGAAAAAAAAAAAGGTTCTTTTGTTATATTATCATTTCAAAAGAAAAGGATATTGGTTATAAAAGCTATTAGAAAAACAGAAATATTAAGAATAGTTTAGAAAAAAATCAAACAACAACATTCATATTTGCAAAGAGCATGTTTTACTTATGTTGGTGATGAGAAATGTAATCTTTTTTTTTTTTTAATTACTAAGATTATGCTTCCAAGATAGTATATTATAAATACGTGGCGATGCTGTGTTTTTTTAACCAGTGAAATAGAATATGATTAAGTAGTCATTATTTACTTCTGATATTGTGTGCAAAAATATAACCATTTAATCAAATAAAACTGAATTTGATATTAAATACAATATTTTTATAAAACCCAGTGAAGTAGATAAGTGTTTTTTTTAAAGTGGGTTTTACTGACAAAACCCGGGTGAGTAAAACCGGGTTACCCACTTTGGTGCCAACCCTGACTGTAAGTAACCAGTTTGTCTATCTATCTATTGCCAGACACCACAATCCCGCAAAGGGTGGCCATTTGACACTGAGTTAGTTGTTTTACAGGGAGGGGCACCAACCCTCCACCAACCCACTTGTCGACACGCAGGGAGCACGTATGGTTTGGTTATATGGTTACCACCCAGCGTTGTAAATGGTTTCTTGGCTTACAGGAAACCATTTGACTTGTCACTCAATGTAAAGCCACCTGTAAAGGAAAGAAAAGGAATAAGAAGTGACAGGAAAGATAGGAGAAATATGAAGAGAGGAGGGCAGGCACAGAAAAAGAATGATAAAAGCTAAGGAAGCAGGCAGCACTACATCAAGTGAGTGGATGATGGTCGCCACCACCTAACCAGTTTGTGATTAGGAGAAATAGAAGTCTGGTTCCACTGCAAGATGTCGAGTTTTGTCTAACTCACTATCACAAAAGACTAGCATATGGCCAGAACGAGGAGTTACATGACTAACTTTGCTTGTGAATTGCTGAGAGTCCATCACATCAATAAATACTTTGCAGTAATGATCATTGTTATCATCAATCCATAAATTAAAATATCCACAAATAAAGGTCCATCTATTTAAGTGATCGATTCCCTCTAAATATGTTCTAAATTCATCAAGAAAAGACATTCGATTCGTCTCCGGAGGTCTATAAATGCTAAGGCGCGATTCCACCGGGGCAACACAGGCAACATGTAGCATGCGACTTGCCTGGCTTTCAATATGAATGTTGAATGCGGCATTCAACCAGGAGACATATTGACTGCGACAAGTCAACATTGTTGTTTCATGTAGCATGCCACATGCCAGTGCTGAATGCCACAAAACCATTTCCACCGATTCAGCAAAAACTGAGCCCGTTGTCAACACCATGTAACAGACAGACAGACAGATATGTAGATAAACAGAGCATAACAAAAAAACATACAAGTAGATACCATGTAAAACACACACACACACACACACACACACACACACACACACACACACACACACAGCCGAATAACTTATAAAAAGGTTTGAATGTATAGAAAGACGAGTGATGAGTGCCCACCGTCAACAAGGAGGCACGAATGCAAAAATTTTCTGAAGTACCATATCTTAGCTTAACAACAGACAGGATAGAGAGAATAATGTAAAAGATGAGAGATTTGCTAGTGTTGGCATAGTATTAGGACTGGCGGAGAGAGAGAGGGGGAGGGGGGGGGACGCAGAGAAGAGAAGTAGGGAAGAGAGAGAAGAGACAAGACAAAAATCGAGAGAGAGTGTGTGTCTGTGTGTGTTCTTGGCTAATCCCCGCAATGCATCTAGTTTAGCCTGGTTATTCTTGTATTGTTCCAAGCGTATATCCTCATAGAACCACAAGTTTTCTATATTCTTCTATAAATTCTTCGTTTTTTTTTTTTCTTGTTGCTTTCAACATCGAATCCTTCCAGCGACTGGTGGGAAGGCGGGCAACACTAGGCAACAGCCAAATCTTGTCGCATGCGACACGTTCTACGGGCAACTTGTTGCCACCTGTTCCATGCCACACAGTCGGAAGCTACATGTTGCCTTGTGCTGAACTGGTTGGAACACACTTGGCCTACGCGACAATGTAGCATGCCACATGTTGCCGAAATGTTGCCTCGGTGGAATCGCGCCTTTAGCTTTTGATTATTGTTTATCATAAAACACCCTTTGTATGTTCAAATGTGTTAAATTTTGGAGAGACCAGCAATTGTATATGAAAGTATTTCTTTAATATAAATATCCCTACTCCTCCTCTTCTGTTGATCCTAGGAATATGCATGAAAATATGAGCAGTAGGAGTCATTTCATGGATTTTTTGCACAATCAGATTCATTCAGCCACGTTTCTGCTACAGTAAAGACATCAAATGCCTTCTCAGTAATTAATTCTCGTATTTCAATAGTTTTATTATCAAGAGACTGCACATTTACAAATCCATATTGAATATGATCGGTGTTTCTAGGATCCATGGTCAGTCATATCTCTGATATTATTAAGTTCCAGCTCTAGTGACTTACAGCCTCTACTATTCACTATATGATTTGTTTCAGTTCGTGAATGCCTAACACAGTTGGTTTGATGATCCCCAGCACACTTAGCACAACTAGCAGCATCACCATTCCGTTTAAATTTCAAGTGTGGAACTGTATTCTCTGTCATTTAAATGAACAGGGAACACTTTAGGATGGAAGAACATCTTTACTTACAGGCTCGAAGCCAGACGTTTCGAAGGGGGGGGGGAGGTGTTTTCTGTTGAATCTGGATTTGCATAGCAACCCGCTGATCAAAGGTCGCTGCATGCTTGCCATGGAAGTCTGGGTGTATGCATAAGCGATTATGAGGAGCAGCGCAATACTTCTGAAAAACAAAGAATGACTCTTTTTGCACTGATATATATATATATATATATATATATATATATATATATATATATATATATATATATATATATATATAAAGTGATAAAGTGAACCTTAAGTGGGTTTTACACGGTCAAACGTGTTGGCCAACTCGCTCATCAAACCTCCAACACAACATGTTTGAAGAGTTGTTACACGTTCAAACCAAACAGACAGACAACCTCAGTCGGTGCCAAGAGGCGAAGGGGCAACATGTCCCTTACTCAAGACGAGGTGATGGCAATTGGGATAGTGATTGCCCTCAACGAAAAGAAAAGGAAGCGTTCAAAGTGGACAAAGGACTGGTTACTGAAAAGGGACCACATTTCTCATACCAACTTAATGAAGGAGCTGAAATTACACCCAGATGATTGGCGCAATTATATGCGCATGGACGAATCAACATATTTAGAACTTCTGAGTTTGGTCACTCCATTCATTACTTGTAAAGACACCTTTATGAGAAAGTCCATTAGCCCTCAAGAACGGCTGAGCGCAACATTGCGTTTTTTAGCAACGGGCAGATCTCTGCAAGACTTGAGATTTTCAGCTCCCATCGCAACTAGCACCTTATCTAGGATTATACCAGAAACTTGTCATGCCATCTACAAAGTTCTTAAGAATGACTATTTAAAGGTGAGTTATGATATTCAAAATGTAATGTTCATTTATTGTGGAAAATCAGTACATAGTCAGGATATGTGAAAAATATTGAAACCTGCTGTTGAAATGTGCAATACTTCTAACCACAGTGGCAAACGAAGGGACAGAACCAAACTAATCTAAAAATGTAATCCGTTATATTTCAGTCTTTAAAGGTAATCTTTTATAATATAGGCCTACAAAAGTAATAATGTATAACCTAAAATTTAAAAAAAAAAACAAGTAAATACCTTCTCATGTCAATCAAGATTAAAAAACAAAAATAATACTCAGGATATGTGAAAAATATTGAAACCTGCTGTTGAAATGTGCAATACTTCTAAACACAGTGGTAAACGAAGGGACAGAACCAAACCAATCCAAAAATGTAACCCGTTATTATCTCATTCTTCAAAGGTAAATAATATAGGCCTACAAAAGTAATAATGTATAACCTAAAACAAAAAATACCAAATAAATACCTTCTCAAGTCAATCAAAATTACAAAACAAAAATAATACCAAGCCAAAACAAAATACCCCTCGTTTGCCAGCCTACTTCTAACTTATGAAACTGTTACAAGGGCTGAAAACTTGAGAAAAATTGACAAATATTGGAGTCACTATTATCGGTATAATGTGAGGAACTTGAAGACTGTGGTAATGGTGTTGCAAATGATTCATGTAAATGATATGGTTCAGTTGCAATTTTAGAAGAGGCAGTCAAATTCCCATTCTCTGCTTCAAAAAGTACATCAGTTATCAACTTCCTAGCAAAGCTTGCTGTTGTCATGTCCATGCAATTCATCTATACCTTTATTTCTTAAATTCCTATTAGAGTATTCTTTCGATTTCACCTTCCACAATGCTATACGCTTCCTATATATGTCAATGAAATCCACCATAATTTCCCTTTCCTTGTCCTTAACGGCACACGTATCATTCATTTTGGAAATAATCGGCAAGTCTGTCACTGAAGGAGCTGCTATAGATGTTACCTCCGCGAGATTTGAGTATGTATGACGGTTGGAGACTGATGCGTGTTCAGACGTTCATGCATGGACATGAACGAGCAAGCTCCGCCCACAAAAGTCAGGCCAGATCAGACATCCGTCCAACACGCTGGTCCAACATGTTTACCCCTTTCACATGTTCAAACATACTCTCAAACATCGTGTTGTCAAACGTGTTGGCCAACATGATTGACCGTAGCAGGTGGGGGATCGTCCGATCTTCTCAACCCCCCCCCCCCCTGGCTACGGGCCTGACTTACCGGAGACAAGTTAAACATTTCATTCATTCATTCATTGCCAGACCCCATGTATCCCAGACGGGGTGGCCAGGGGCTTAGAGTTAATTGTTTTACAGGGAGGGGCACTAATCCTCCACCAACCCCACTTGACACGTAGAGATGCCAACAGCATCTGGTGTTCCCAGGCGGTCACCCATCCAAGTACTAACCAGACCCAACGTTAAACAAATCCTGATAATAATTTAGAAAAAAAAAAAAATCAGCCGAGCAAGCCACTTTTAAAGTAGTTCTCTCCCTGGTTCCGGCCTGACTTCTGTACCCTGTACTGTTTCTCCCGATCCTTCCAGTTATGACAATCAACCATGGACGCTGCAAGAACGCACAATTTTTCAAGCAGGGATATGAAAGGCACCTGGCTTTCGCGTGCTCTTTTCTTTATCTTGGCGGACATCAGGGTTTGGTGTCACGTAAAAGCCTTTTATCAGTTCTCTCCAGTCCCAGCCAATCACAGTCTCTTCTAGCTTCGCCGCCTCTTCCTCGCATCATCGGCTTAACTGGTTGTCCACTGGGGTGGTCCTTATTTTTGAAATTTGATTTTTTTCTGCTCACCTCCTCCCTAAACAGTTCCTTTCGGGCCAAAAACAGACTGTATAAAGTTTCATTGAAAAAATATTAATATTTAGAGGTGGCTCAAGGATCTGTTTTTCTTCCCTGATGGCTAAAGGTGGGAAAAACAACTGTGTACATAACTGGATGAGCCATCAGCTTTAACTTGTCTGAGTCCACCCCACTTCATAGTGGGTATTATCTACTCATTGGTAGGGTATCATGGTGACCAACCACTCACTGTTGCCCAGTTAAGGTCTGCTTAAGAGCTTCAAGGAAATGTTTCCTGTGGTCAGCAACAACTTGAGGAACATACTGCAGCTGCTCTTCATCTTTGATCAGATCAGAGAACTCTTGCACCGGTGCAACTCCCCGTTCAGTATGGTCATTGGTTACATCCGGAGTTGATACTAAAGCCTTTGCTGTGTGGAACTCGGCATTTTCTTCCCACTGGGTTGGTGATTGCAAGAATCCATCTGGCAACTTCAACTTCTTCAGTAGTATTCTAGCGTGCTTTGTTCTAAAGTTCGCAAGTGACTTTCCCTGCAACAGTTGCAGTTCCCCTGCTGAACGTTTGGGTGGATCATCCTCTTCATCTGTTGGACCCGGTTGCAGCATAGCATTTGCCATCTCTTGCTTGATGCCAGAGGCGACATCATCATCAGACAAGTCTAGAGCAACCAACTCTTCTGACAAGAACCAAAGGTGGCCCATCATCTTGTGCAAGGTGGCAATGGATCTCTTTATGGATTGCACTGTAAGTCTGCAGTGATTTAACTAAGGTTAGGTGAATTGGGGTGCCTTCACAGCACACAGGACGATTATCCAGGTTATGACGTAAATTATGGACAAGAAAACGCATGGATCACGTAGCCCTCGCTGTTGCTTTGCGGTCAGAATGAACTGAGAACGAAACATCCAAACCTTGAATGTGTAGATCACAGTCTAAGTAATCATTAGACTAGTGTAGATGGCCTTAGCCATCCATCAGGCATGATGCATAGCTCCAGGAGCAGCAAATCGTGTTCTACGAAGGGGTGGGACACCAAGGAAAAGCTTGGTAAGCTCAATCAGCTCCCTGTAATAATCTCCTGGTTGTTTGTCCGTATAACAAAAAAAAAAAAAAATAACAATACAAATAGCAAAATACAAATAATTTGTAAGAAGTATTTTTGCAGATGCGTGAAAGAACCTGATAGGTGAAAAACTTCTGATCCAATGAGCCACCTATAAATATTCATATTTCTCAATGAAATTTGATACAGTGGGTTTCTGGCCCAAAAGGAAAAGTTTGGGGGGGTGAGACAAATACTTCTCAAATTTTTATATTTTGGTGTATAGGTAAGGACCATCCCATTGTCCATCTGTTGTCAGTTCTACAAAAATTCAACCTGCCCAGTGCTCACATCCACTTCTGCTATTTTACTATAGTGATATATCGTCTGCTTTCGGGACTAAAGTAAATGTGTAGGATACTCGACGCAGTCAATGTCTAACCTATTTTCGGTACTTCTTTCCTGTTCTGTTTATCGTTATCAAAATAATAAACTACTCGTTTCTGTATCTGAGGTGTACTGATCATGATACCTAAGGTGACCTAAACTGTCACTCAGGTCAGTCCCTATGATGTTGAAGCGAATAACTGTCCACTTATTACGTTTTTTTTTTTTTTAAGTCCAGCCAAGCCAAAACTAAACTTCTAGTGCTAAAGGGGTTAATGAAGGTCAAATGTAACTCTTCCAAATAGAATCCTTGTTATGCTGGGTGTTTTTAAGCCGACTTCTCGTCCTAAGAACACCAGCGACTGAGCGGGGTCCTCTTTCCGGACCGGAAGTACAGCACCCACAAAGGAACAGGACATAAAAACCAGGCAGTATACCTTAACACATCTATTGTCTTAATTTCTACACCATTACAATATAACACAGAGAGGTATTGGATATACAGTAGACAGGGACACAGAGTAAGCCTTTAACACCAAGATTTACAGTTACACTTGAGACACAGTATTCTGCATGTACACTTATGTTGTTAGTTATAATATTGCAATACCTTCATTTCGTCTTTAGGCAGATTTAATATTATATATATTTAGTCCGATGCACTGGGGGTGAACAAGGCCAAGAGTCAGTGGGGTGAATACTACTATAACTAGACAGGGTGCGGATCGCGACACTTGATGTAGTCACTAGTCGCGACGGCACTTAGACTTTTGATTCTTTCGCGCACCCTAGTCTTGGTTCACAATTACCATAAGTTCTCTTATCTGGGACTCAGGCTATTTTCTATTCTGCCGGGTATCGGGCTTTAATAGGTTAGTGGTAACTGTAATGCTGTGTTTTTAAGGCGACTTCTCGTCGTAAAAACACGAGCACTGGAACGGGGTCCTTTTACTAGACCGGATGTAATGCACTAACAAAGGAACAGGGCATAAAAAGAGACAGTACACCGAATCACATCTATTGCTTAAGTTCTACTCATTACAGTGTACATACAACAATATTTGACACATAATAGAACAGAGATACAATATTACACTCGTTTACATAGCCTGATCCAATATACATTAATACATGGCACGGGGCAGTCGTGGATATGTTTTACCGTTACTTAGATGAGATATCACTTCACTGTGGTTGTCAGTTTGGATTAATTATCGTGTCATTGGTGGATAATAATAAATGGGGGAGTCTCACTTTGGTTCACTGTGATCGGGAGGCTGTGGCGGAGATATTACTATAATAGAGGTAGGGTGCGTATGGCGACATCCGACACTGTCACCAAGTCGCGGGGGAACACTTCACTTGCTTTTCGGCTCACTCACGCACCTACCTCTAGTTCCACAGAAAACTCCCCGTTTCCTTCCTATAGAGGGGGACTGAACTGTTTAACGCTTGCACACGAATTTCTATGATACCACTGTTTAATATATCTTTTATTAGACACTGCCACTGTGCATTGGATCACTGTCACTGTATTCGGGGTCACTGTCACTGTCACTGTTTTACCCTTGTTTCTTGGGTGGTTAAGTCACTGGTACTTACTGTCAGGGAGGCTCCCTTGTTTGGGGCCTCGACCTGAGGGGCGGCTCCTTCCTAGGGCCGCGCTGGTGGGGTGCAGGGAGGCCCTGTGGTCTGGGGGCCTCGACCTGATCGGGGGCCCTTGGGGCTAGGGCCGAACAGTCGGAGGATTCGGGCCTGCTTCCGGGGAGTGAGGGAGCCTGGGTCTCCGTCGTCGTGGACTGCGGTAGAAGGCCTGGGCGTCCTGGGACTGCGGGTGCTCAGGGGGAGAGGCGCCGTCAGGGCTGGGCTGCGGCAGCATCTCCTGTAGGGCTCCGACAGGGCTAAGGAACGCTTGGGTGTGGGCGGTAAATCCGCTATCGGGCCTTGCCACCACTCTAACGCCTCCTCTTGGCCAAGAAGCCTGGATGGCGACGAAGGGCTTCCCGAAGGGAAAGAGGCTAAAGGGAGACTCACGCTCTTCGTGGTTCCCTGAGTGTGTTCATAGGGCTGAGTTGGGGCTCTACTTCCCCTAGTGTGGACTTTGGCTGGAGCCGTGAACTTGCCCGGCGTGCGAGGGACACCTATAGGGTGATCGAGGTCGCCCTTTCGCCGAGGCAAGAGGCCGTCGACGTGGTATTCCTCCCGCAGTAGGAGACAAGCCAGAGTGAGGGGCTCAAGAGCCGCACTCTCTCCAATACGGACAGATCCTACCGTCAGGGAATTCTCCACCCTGGTACGTGCCCCAGCCGGAGCCGAGTGTCTGCCTGTACGGGAAACGACTAACGGAGAAACGGGATCACCCGTCTGCTCCGGCGAGAGGCCGGCCCCGAGTCGCCGCTTCCGTAATTGGGTAGCGCTACACGTACGGTAGCAGGGTCTCTCTACCCTGGACCGTATTCTGGCCGTAGCCAAAGTACAACTGGAGAGGGATGCACACAGGCAACTCTCTCTCCTTAGCGTGTTAAGGCCGGAGCCTGGGGTCACCTTCCCCTTTACACACTCTGTCAGGCCGTAGCCTGTGTCTATTTCTCTCTTATGGCCGTAGCCTTGGGCCTCTTCCTGCCCTAGAGGGTGTAACAAGACCGTCAAGACGGTGTTACCTGGGACTGACCTCTTTTCAGTCCCACCCCTGGTCTGACGGTCACTACCCCGCCTGCACAGTAGTTCAGTTTGCCTGAACGCCTGGGGTTGAGGCTCAGGATCGGGATGCCCCGATGACCCTCTTGCCCGAGGTCACTAACCTCACCGGTGTGTCCTCCTGGGGTGGTGGTGGGGTGGCGGCTCAGCGGTGGTGTGGGGGGTGGTGAGGTGGGAGGTCCTGTGGCGGGCACGGCGGGCATTTTAGTAACTTTCACTGGTATTATTCTGGCCCTCACTTTGTCACTATTCACTGTTATTTTCCCGTCTTGATTGTTCGTGATACAAGGGGCGTCACTATTTACCCGTGTGTCTTGGGTACAAATCACTCTGGTGTCCGGGCGTGAGGGGGAGGCCCTAGGGGGAGCCTTCCTGTAGAGGGCAATACACTGCCCGGGTCCTGGTCGTCGGTGGAGTACAGGGAGGCCCTCCTGTCTGGGGGCCTCGACCTGAGAGGAGGCCCTCGTACTGGAGCCTCGTTGGTGGGGTGCAGGGAGGCCCTCCGATCTGGGGGCCTCGACCTGAGAGGTGGCCCTCGGGACTGGGGCCAAACAGCTGTAGGAGGCGGGCCTGTCGCCTCTGGCTCCGTGGGGAGAGAGAGCCTGGGTTGCCCTCACCTGGAGGCTGCTGGTCAGGCCTGGGGGTCCTAAGACTGCGGTCACCTGTAGGGGGAGGCGCCGACAAGGGTGAGCTGCGGCACCGTCTCCGTCGGGTGTCCGGCAGGAGCAGGGATCTCCCAGGGGTAGGCGGTAGGACCTGGATCGGGCCTTGCCACCACTCTGGCAACACCTCCAGGGCAACACTCCCAGATGGTGACAAAGGGCGTCCCACACAGCCGAGAGGGAAGGGGTCGGCCGCGCAAGGGACTTCCTGCGTCGGGAGTGCTTTCAGAGCCAAGAATGAAGGGCGTACAGTGGCCGCTCCTTCCCCGTCACGTACAGTGGCCGTGAACGCAGTTTCGTGACTCCTGGGGCATGCAGCTGAAGGACGTACAGTGGCCGCTCCTTCCCCGTCACGTACAGTGGCCGTGAACGCAGTTTCGTGACTCCTGGGGCACGCAGCTGAAGGACGTACAGTGGCCGCTCCTTCCCTGCACATACAATGGCCGTGCTGGCGGTGCTGCTCCCGCAGGAGGAAAAGGCAGGAGAAGGGTACACGGAGTCCGTGCCCTCTCCAGTATGTACTGAGGCCATAGCCTTGGGTCTGCTTACCCTCGTACGTACTGTGGCCGTAGCCGTGAGCCTACCCGCCCTATGAGAAGCAACTGAAGGGTGTACAGTGGCCGCTCCTTCCCTGTCACGTACAGTGGCCGTCGACGCGGTGTTGCTCCCGTAGGAGGGAAAAGCAGGAGAGGGGTGCACAGAGGCTGCACCCTCTCCAGTACGTACTGAGGCCATAGCCGAGGGTCCCTGGTACGTATTTTGGCCGTAGCCGGGAGCTTATCTACCCTTAGAGAAGCAACTGAAGGGCATACAGTGGGCGCTCCTTCCCCATCACATACAGTGGCCGTCGATGCGGTGTTGCTCTCGTAGGAGAGAAAAGCAGGAGAGGGGTGCACAGAGGCCACGCCATCTCCAGTACACACTGAGGCCACAGCCGAGGGTCTACTTACCCTGGTGTGTACTTCGGCCATAGCCGTAAGCCTGCCTGCCCTCTGGGAAGCAACTGAAGGGCGTACAGTGGCCGCTCCTTCCCCATCACGTACAGTGGCCGTCGACGCGGTGTTGCTTCCATAGGAGAGAACAGCAGGAGAGGGGTGCACAGAGGCCGCGCCCTCTCCGGTACACACTGAGGCCATAGCCGAGGGTCTACTTACCCTGGTGTGTACTTCTGGCCGTAGCCTTGGGCCTCCTGCCCTTGGGGAGGTAACTGAAGGGCGTACAGTGGCCGCCCCTTCCCCGTCACGTACAGTGGCCGTCGACGCGGTGTTACCTGGGACTGAATCTTGTTCAGTCCCACCCCGATTCTGGTGACGGCTGTCCTGCTCGCAGGGTCGTTGTCTCTTCCCGCTTACCTGGTGTTGGGATAGGTGCGGGGAAGAGGGACTCAGGACAGTAGTGTCCCGGTGACCCTCTTGTTCCGGGTTACTAGTCCCTCCGTGGTGTCCTCCTGGGGTTGTGGTGTGGTAGTGGCTCGGTGGTGGGGTGGGTGGTGGCGGGGTGGGCGGTCCGGCGGCGGCGGGTATTTTAATCCTTATACGGCAAGAATGTAAAAATGTGTGAAGACATCCTCGGGCTGCAGTGATTACTGCATTTTGTTAATCCATTCAGCCAGACTTGCTCAGACCAACTCATCGTGGTTTATTTGTGAACTACATGAAATATAAAGTAAGAGAAGATATACAGTTTAAGCAGACTATTTTCATTATCAGTGACTCACCACTGTCGTATGCACGGAGTGACTTTATGCAGGACATCGGTGTGGCTCGGGGCCTCTGTGCGCCTCCCCGTGGCCTCCACTTGGGGTGGGTGTCTCGCCCTCCCAGGGGTCTCCTCCTCGGGTGGGTATTTCAACAATTGTGGGTGGTATCCATACAACCAGATGACGGAGTGGAGTCTACTATATAGTGCTCCACTAGGTGGGAAGACGCAAATGCAGCCACTACCCATGGACCAACCTTCACACTTACCCGCGCCTCGCCGAGGTAGGGCGCTGTCAACCACAAAGGAACATCGTTTCACTGCACGGGACGGCCATGCAAGGGCACTCGTTTGCCTATGGTTGATTGGTCTACTCAGCCAGACAGACAGGTCTGAGGTTTTGGAGCCGAACATTACCAAACCGAACTCCGCCGATCCCGAGACCCGAACGTGCTTTGGAACAGTAAACAAACACTGTAATAGGTGCCGTTGTAAAGGCAATACCTCAACAACATCACATCACATCACATAGGTTCTGAAATTTTTCATTTAATTATAAACGATCTCGAGATCCTTTATTTTCCGACATATGCATAACAGTTTGTATAACAAGACGTTAAACTGCCCAATGTTTTATATGGAAGTGATTGAAGTACCGGTATCCCAATATTAATGTCAGAAATGGCGTCGCCAAGATCACCTGGGTCAGGAGATTTTGCCCATGATGATTACGACTATGATGACGATAATGATGCCGACTTTGAGGATTCCCGTGACTATGAAGACAGAGAAAGTGATGATGGTAAGTGTGAAAACACCGGCTGAACATTACAAGTTGGTTATAGCCTAGGATTACCATAGCCTACTGGAAGTGACGTTTAACATATATACGTACCACACTTTCATAATTTGGGTAAAACTTGCCATAGAAATGAAGTGTTGCTTTCCAGCCTTTTTAGACTTACCAATATAATCCACGGGTTTGCTAGTGTTCGATATAGATCCTATTGCCCACCAACGTTTCCAGCTGCATCGTGTATTTATCATAGCTTTCCTTAAAAATATTTATTGAGGGAGCACTCACTGCATTCTGTGGTAGTCTGATGCAGTGACTGATTACTCGGTAAATTTTTACAAGTTGCCAATACACCCCCCAGGTTGTGCAGTATATTTTTTTGGTAGTTTTTGATGAGATTTGAGTGATTTCGACCTTCATTTTTGTCAGAAATACTTCATTTTGCCTCTTTTTCAATCATGAACTTAGACTGGATGAGGTGAAATGAAGCATTTTTGACATAAAACAGAGTCAAAAATAACTGAAATTGTATCAAAAACCACCAGAAAAATATACTACACAACCTAACTTAACTTAACCAGACAGACCTAACCTAACCTAACCTAACCGACAAAAAACGAAGGTAAAAATCACTCAAATCGCATAAAAACCCACCAGAAAAATATATAACACAATTGGTCAACTGAACCAAAGAGACCTAACCTAACCTAACCAAACACACCTAACCTAGCCTAACCTGACCGTCATAAAACGAAATAAAAAATCACTCAAATTGCACTAAAAAAACTGGCTAACCAAACCAGACAGACCTAAACTAACCTAACCAAACCTAACCTAACGTGCTGCAACGAAATGCTTACCTTAGAGAGACAATGGTCCAGGTTATGCAGTATATTTTTCTGGTGGTTTTTAATGCGATTTGAGTGATTTTTGCCTTCGTTTTCTGTCGAAAATGCTTCATTTCACCTCCTCATCCACTCAGAGTTCATGATTGGAAAAGGGGCAAAATGAAGCATTACCAAAAAAAATGAAGGTCAAAATCACTCAATCTCATCAGAAACTAGCAGAAAAAATACATCGTGTTTTCTCAATAACTCAACAGCTTCCTCTGGTTCTGAGTGGAAACGCTTAATAACATGTAAGCAACGTTGGGTTTGGTTAGTACTGTACTTGGATGGGTGACCGCCTGGGAACACCAGATGCTGTTGGCATAACGTTCTCCCTACGTGTCAAGTGGGGTTGGTGGAGGATTAGTGCCCCTCCCTGTAAAACAATTAACTCTAAGCCTTGGCCACCCTGTTTGGGATACATGGCGTCTGGCAATGAATGAATGAATGAAAAAATAATAAATATTAACCCTGGTGCTCAGATCTTGTCCTTCATCAGAAGGCACAACATGAAGGATTTGAATTTTCCATCCAGAAGGAATCAAAGACCGCACTTCAAATTGATTGGTAGAATACCATCATGTGACATATAGTATGCCTGTGAGTGGGTGAAACAGACCTAGCAGACGCATGCGCAGTCAATGGAAAGGGAAACACACATACGAACACATGCATTTTTTACATGGACTGACCGAGTCAAGATCCAAGGTACCGTATGGTTTTGGGGAATTTTAATTAAATTCATTATCTCTGTAAATATCGATTTCCAAATTGGGTTATGGAGGTTCATTAGCATTCTTAGGTAATATGCTATGCGTTTATGGTGGTAATATCCTTGAACTGCACATTGGCAAATTGTAAAATAATACCGATTACTCTGTGAGCAAATGTGTTTCCAGTTTGTGATTTATTGAATCGCTTTTTCTACACCTCTTGAGTTCCTGTGCACACTAATGTCTGTCCTTTGAAAGAAGTCTGAATGGTTTATGTTTTCATGTTCTTCCGGTATCTTATAGACTTAAGTCATGTCTTCTCGTCTTCTGCAGTCCTCCAGTTTTGGGGCTTTTAGAGTTTTAAGTCGTTGTTCATAGGAAAGGTGTCTGAGATGTGGGATTGTCCTAGTGGCTCTTCGTTGAAGTTTTTCAAGTTTGTTTAAGTTTTCCTCTTAGTTGGGGAGACCATACTTGAATGGCATACTCCAGGTGGGGTCAGATGTATGTCCTGTACATGGTGGTGAAACACTCATTTGTCCAATACTTGAATGTTGTCTTCATAAGTCCAAGGATACTGTTTGCCTTAGGCATGATCCTGTGTGTGTGTACCGGTACCGTACCGTATGTCAAATTTTAAGTTATCGCTAAAAAGTACCCCAAGGTCTTTTTCTGATGTGGACTCCAATATAAAAACCCCTCTGATGTCATAGGTGTGCCATGGATTGTTCCTTCCCATATGCATAACTTTGCATTTAGAAGGACTGAATCTCATTAGCCACTTATCAGACCATTCTACCAAATTGTTTATATCGCTTTGTATTATTTGGTGTTCTTCATGTGTATTGACTTGGTTATATATATTTGTGTTATCTGCAGAGATCTTGCATGTGGAGCTCCGGTCACTATTTTCAGGAGGTCGTTGATGTATAGGATACCAGTACTAAGAACAACAAGGAACCTAGTACTGAGCCTTGTGGGATGCCAGTTGATGCCTTAGTTAAGTCAGACTTGACACCCATTATGGACAGTGTGCTCTTTCTTTGTTAGAAAATCTTCAGTCCACATCAGCACATTTCCCACACTCCACTTTTCTGCTGCTTGTAAATTAGCCTGGGTAAATTTTTATTTTTGCACAACGATTAGTGTACATTTCCAATGCTCTTGTGTTTTGGATGATTTTGACCTACTGTTACTTATCACTTATAAATTAGTGATCCAATTTTGCAGTAGCTTTCCCCACCCCATTTAAGAATTTCATATGCAGTCATAGCCACATAGCCTTGGTAAAAATCATCCAAAAATATTCAAATATTGGGTGCAGAAAGTGAGAATTGTGAACGTTGGTGGTATGGTTAAGGGACTGAATATGGAGGCTGCCGGGGATCAAGCAATGTGGAGAGCCACTGTTAGGTGGCCAAGGCTGACACCTGCAAGCATGTTGGAGTCATTGTAAATGAAATAATAATTTCAGCCTAACTAACTGTAACAAGCAAACCTGGGCATTGTTTGACTGCACTTTCATTGCATAGGCTTACCATTTTAAAATGTGTTGAATTCAAACTTACCCACAAGCGTATGGCAGAAATGAGGCAGATTAGAGTGATGAGGGCTGATGACAGTGTGATACAGCATGCATAATACTGTTGCTTACAAGAAATTAGTGTGGGTAGCAGGAAAATGGTAGCCAGTTTAACCCTTTCAGTCAAGTATTATTTTTTACATATCCAAGCTGCCTCCAGATGCTTTTATTCTACTGACAAATTATGTCTACAGTGTTAGTGAAGGGAAGTAGATGTTACATCTAACTTTTCTGGTTCAGAAATGCTGTACCGGTATATAATTAGGTGTTGTTGTAACTCTATATTTGGCTGGATGTGAACCCGGTGGACCAAAGGAAACCAGCCATGTCAACTGGTCACTCCCACAGACCTTTTGTTAAGGTTATGTTGAAGGATTATACGGTATGTACGGTATTGTAACAGTGTGGTGCAACGTAAGTGTGTTGTGGTACCGCATAGGCCTATAGGGGACTGCATTGCATTTGTGGGAATAATGGGTTATTTGTAAGTTATAAAATAGTAGCTGTTGTCTGGAGATAGCTAGAATAAGAAAAAGTAAAAAGGTATTCAGATCCAAAGGTTGAACTCTTTCACATCAGATGTTACGTACAGTAAATGTGCCACAAAAAAAAAAAAAAAAAATGTCTAGCCATTGGGTGGCACGTATACTTGTTCTGGACTTTTTATATTTGTGCGCCAGTACTAGAGGTCATTGATCGTTCACGTATCAGGAGGTGTGACTACTGAGGTGTTGCCATCACAGGAGCACTATTTTATTCTCTCAGTGTGGTACGAGATGTTTCTGCTGCCGCGCCAGCCTCTGGCCGCTCTAATTGCCACTTGACAGAGCTCCAACATCACAGTTTTTGACAGCTTAAAAGACAGGTAATCATTATTATTATTTTTTTTTACATTATGTTAGACATCATTTTACTCAGAAAAATATGGTCAGTTTTTTGATGTGGAACATTGTATAAAAATTTTTTTCTCTTTATACCGTACATCTCAAATCCCCCATGTGTGGGATATGCAGCCAAAAAAACACTCCTTAGGTGGAAGGGTTAAGGACCTTTATAACAGGTTGGAGCGGCAAAGAATCAGCGCAACACAGCACGGCAGCTCTTGATAGCCATGCAGCATGGACAGTACAGCTACTGGTACTGCTTTCTGCTGCAGTCGACTTTATTGTGCCATGGTAATGAGAGGCTCTCATTGTTGGTTACAATAACCCTGTGTATTGATATCATCTTGATACAAATAAGATATAATTTTACAATGATTGCTGTACTGGAGTTTGGTGTAAAAGTTGGTGTACATGGATGAGGTGAATGATGGATATTACAAGCAGATCTTTAAGGTACCCCTGATATACTTATGTAAGCATCAGGCTTATAACAGGATGTTCAGTGGAAAGCACATCAGCCAAAGCTATTTCTGAGGGTAATTTCTTTGTTTATTTACAGATACTGATATTGGCAGTGAAGGAGAACCAAGAGGCAAGGAGGAGTATGCTGGTATTAAAGAACAGTGAGTGTTACAGTATTAAAATACAGATTATTACCTCCATTACAAAAGTGTAGATTATATTTTCACCCCAGGCTGTCTGTGTACCAGACTTTCCACCATATACAAGAAAATTATAGGATATTCAAGATGAAAATTTGTAGGGAAGGTGCCCTTAACCCAAAGATAAACTACCCGGTAATTAAATTTTGGTCCTATGAAATTCTGATGTGGATGGCAAAGTGTCAGAATACTTGTGTGCTTTCAGTAAGGAGGAGAGTACAGTGTGCTTCAGTTTGACCAAAGAAGTACAGAAATTGGCTCTCATAGATTCTTACATGGTTGACCTGAAACACTTTGTACAGATTGCTCATTGTTATTGAGGCATGCACACTGCAGTGTTGAGTTTTAGATAACAGTTTGTATGTATTACGTATGCTTAGTGCAGTAGAGTAAGATAACGTGTATAAGCATTGTGCCGTGTGTGTGTGTGTGTGTGTGTGTGTGTGTGTGTGTGTGTGTGTATTTACCTAGTTGTGATATACAGGAAATGAGCTATGCTCGTGGGGTCCCATCTCTGTTTCTCAGTAAGTCAGATTTTGCTTTGAACTCGTTCAAGTTTTTATACTGGACGATCTCTTTGTCCAGGCTGTTCCACAGGTCTGTGCATCTATATATAAAACTATATTTCTTGATATCCTTCAAGCAACTTGGCCTTTTCAGTTTCATTCTGTGTCCTCTTGTTACTCTCCCATCCCATAAAAACAGATCTTTTCTGTCAATTTTATCTACTCCCATCAAGGCCCTGAACACTGTAATCATCACCTCTCTCTCTCCTTTCTTCTAAGGAAGGCAGATCCAGCTTTTCCAGCCTCTCTCTGTACAACAGTTCTGCCAGGCTAGGGAGGATCTTGGTTGCTGTTCTTTGTATGCTCTCCATGTTGTTTATATCTTTCTTTTTGTGTTGGGACCACCCTACTGCCACATATTCCACCCTGGGGTGGATCATGGCCACTATCAATTTTTTCATCATCTCACCTATGTAATGAAATGCTACTCTCATGTTAGTCAAGAGATTATACATCTCTCTAACTGTCTTGTTAATGTGATTTTCAGGTGACAAATTATCCTGGACCAGCACTCCCAAATCTTTCTCTTCTCTCACTTTTGTGATTGGTTCATTGCCCATCAAATATTTCAGTGATGGCCTCTTGGTACTTTTACCCATTTCCAATATTTTATATTTTTTTGCATTGAATTTCATTTCCCACATCCAGTTTCAATCATGAATCCTGTCCAGGTCCTCCTGCAGCATTTTACAGTCTTCCTCAACTTCTGCTCTTCTCAAGATCTTTGCATCATCAACAGACTTGCATAACTGTTCATTCCATCTGCCATATCATTTACATAAATTAGGAACATTACTGGTGCTAACACAGAGCCCTGTGGGACTCCACTTGTTACTTCCCCCCATCCAGACATCCTGTCCTTTATTACTGTCCACATTTGTCTGTCTCTCAAGAAGTCACTCATCCACTCCAGAAGGTTTCCCTTCAGTCCTCCTGTGTGCTTCAGTTTCCACATTAATTGCTTGTGAGGTACCTTGTGAGTGGCTTTCTCCAAATCTAAAAACACACAGTCCACCCAACTGTCTCTCTCCTGTATCATGTCAATCACTGTTAAGTAAAAACTCAACAAGTTGGAAACACACAACCTTCCACTTCTGAATCAAAACTGACTTTCAGCCAAAATGTTCATCTCCTCCAGATATTTTATCCATCTGTCTCTCAGGATTCTCTTGCACAATTTTGCAACTATGCTGGTCAGGGACACTGATCTATAATTCAGGGGTTCTATGTTTCCTCCCTTATAAATTGGTACCACATTGGCCCTCTTCCATTCCCGAGGCACTTTCACTTCTTCCAGAGAACTCACAGTTAAACCATGAATCTTCACCAGTTGTTCTCTGCATTCCTTCAGTACCCAGTTAGAGATTCTGTCTGGTCCTTGGGCTATCTCTACATTTTGAGTGTCCAGTAATTTATACACTTCCTGAACATCCACATTTATATCTTTTATCACTACAGTTTTAGTCACTCCCTCCCCCTCCTCTAAATCCCTTTCTTTAGTGAAAACCAGTTGAAAACATTTGTTCATTATTTGAGCTTGCATTGCTGCATCTTTATAGACCTCTCCTTCTACTTTCAGTTTGGTGATTCCTTCCTTTTGTTTCAGTTTGCCATTGACAAATCTGTAAAACAATTTGGGTTCTTCCTTACATTTGTCAGTTATACCTTTTTCAGAGTTCCATTCTTCCTCTCTGTGTATTCTTGCATGTTCATTTCTAGTTCTTCTATATTTTTCCTTTGTTCTGTTATTACTTCTCTTTCCCCAGTTGTTCCATGCCATGCCCTTCCCTTTCTTTTGCTTTCATATACCTTCTGTTAAACCAGTCCTTTTTCCTGTTTTCTTTCCCACTTACTCGTGGAACATATTTTTCCACTCCCAAATTATAGAGGTCTAGAAAGATATCCCACTTCCTCTGCATCTTTTGTTTCTCTGAATTTTCCCCTATCTGCATTTTCAAAAAATTTCCTCAGTCCTGTAAAGATTGCTTTCCCAAAATTGTGTGTGTGTGTGTGTGTGTGTGTGTGTGTGTGTGTGTGTGTATGTGTGTGTGTGTGTGTGTGCATTTACCCAGTTCTATGTACCGGTAACTACAGTAATCCCTCCAATATCCGATGTAATAGAGCCAAAGGCATGTCCGGATAGTGATCCTGTCCGGATATTGGGCCCCAGCCTCCTAGACTTGTACTTATGGACCCCAACTCAGAAAAACACCTATACAACTCCCTCTGGACATGCATTGCACCTATGTAAGACCCAAATCACACCAATAAGGGACATAAAAGACTGAAATAAATGCAAAAGAACCATAAAATGAGATTTTAGAGGTAGGTTTATACAATATTAAACATTCTGGGTACTTACAAGAAGTCCCTGGCTCCTGGCCTGGTAGTTATGGACCCTAACCTAGCCTAACTCAGAAAAACACCTCCCTACTGCACATGCATAGCACCTAAGACACTATTCACACCAATAAGGGACATAAAAGAGTGAAATGAGGTGTTAGAGGTTTATCTATCTATCTATCTATTGCCAGACGCCATAATCCCGTATGGGGTGGCCATTTGACTCTGAGTTATTTGTTTTACAGGGAGGGGCACTAACCCTCCACCAACCCACTTGACACATAGGGAGCATGTATGGTTTGGTTATATGATTACCACCCAGCGTTGTAAATGGTTTCTTGGCTTACAGGAAACCATTTGGCATGTCACTCAACGTAAAGCCACCTGTAACGGAAAGAAAAGCATTAAGTAGTGACAGGAAAGATGGGAGAAATAGGAAGAGAGTAAGTATGGAAAATACAGCACAGTACAATATGAAACATTCTGGGTACTTACAGCAAGTCCCTGGCTATCTCAATGAATAACCCGCCTCCTCTCAGACTCTGACAGTAAGAAGGAGTTCCTGAAGCACTTGCAGTACACTGCTCATGAAGTCTTGCACAGAACTTAGTCATTTGCACTCAGAATTCCATTCTCTTAACACTGCGCACTCTTATCTTACTTGCGCTCCATTGTACCTTAATGAAATAAGTGTTCCACTCTGCACTTAAAGTCTTTCCACTCATAAAACCATTTTCTAAACAAAACACTATCTATCTATCTATCTATTGCCAGACGCCTCAATCCCGTTTGGGGTGGCCACAAACAAATCGCCTCCAAGTCGCCCTGTCCCCCGCCATTTCACTCCCCTGCTCCCAACTCACACCCCCCTCTCTCATATACCTCTCCACCCCATCCCTCCATCTCATCCTCGGTCTCCCCCTCCCTCTTCCCCCCTCCACCTCACTCACATACACTCTCTTCGTCAGTCTTTCACCCTTCATCCTCTCCACATGGCCAAACCACCTCAGTGTGTTCCTCATAACGCTTCCTATCACATACACATCAACACCACAACGCTCCTTTATATATGAAACAAAGCACACTTTAGTTAATTTATATTACATTGACAGTCCATTTGTTTTTTCACTCAGAACTCAAATTCCTTAACACTATGCACTGTTTTTTTTTTCACTGCACAACACTGTAAATTCCCCTGTGGTCTAGTGGAGAAGTTCTTGGCGTCTAATCACTGTCAGAGTCTGAGAGTAACTCATGCAGGTGACCTAGGGGTGCATTCCTGGGTCGTGGTGATGATGTACTCACTGCAGACGACTCTGAAGAGAGGCGCAAACTCACGTCGAGTGGTGACTCCACCGTGCCTGATGTGCTGGGCTGTGGCTCGGAGCATGAGGGCCTGTCTTGGGGAGGCAATGGAGTGGAGCCAGGGCTGGGCACAGGGGGGGTCATGGGCCTGAAAAAGCTGTCAGTGGTTGATTGACGCAAGGAACGATGATTTTGATGATTAATGATGCACTGCCTGAAAGTGCGCACTTCCTCCACAAGTCCCAAGGGCCCAATCTCCCTGTCGCAGTCCGGGTGCTCCAGGTAGTCCAGAACGAACTTTAGATGTTCCTGGAGTGCACTCAGCTTGGGGATGGCTGGAGTAGTGTCACGCTGAGAGGAGTCTGCATCATCGTCGCCGTCCTCGTCAGAATCTTCAAGCTGGATACTGACACCTGCAACTGAAGATGCGTTCTCGATATCAGACAATGTCTGATACCCAGGATCGCCCTCGTCGTCATCCAACCACTCACGGACTTCGTCCACATCAACATCGTCCCCATGCGCACGTAGACGTGCATGGAAGTCATCCACTTCAAAACCTAGGAAATCGTGCTCCACATCCGTTCTGAGAAGCAGATGAGACCAACCATTTTCTAGAGTCTTGACAGGGATTTCCTTCCATGCACTGGCCCAGTCGTAGATGGCAGACTTGATGTTGTAGTGGCGAAGGTTTTCCAAAGTCCGCTGGCCTCGCTTGTCCCGTCCCTCCCTGCGCTTGTCCTCGTCCTCGAGAACAATCATCACCTCGTCCAGGAACTTCCGGCGGTACAGCCTCTTCGTTGCCACGATCACTCCTTGGTCCATTGGTTGGATGAGAGCAGTAGTATTAGGTGGCAGAAACATTCACCTAATGCGCCCATTCTCAGCCACCAATTCCTTGTCGCATGGGTGGGCAGGTGCATTGTTGAGGAGGAGGGCCTTTACCTGGTTGCGTGGGATTCCCAGTTTCTCCGTCTGGTAATGGATGACCTTCTTGATGAAATGGCAGTGGAACCAGTCTTTGAAGATCTGGGCTGTGAACCATGCCTTCAAGGAATGGTACCAGACGACAGGAAGTGCATCCATCACCCCACGAAGACACCGAGGCTGCTTTGCACGGCCAACAATAACGGGCTTGAGCCAGTGCATGCTGTTCACATTGGCACAACACAAAGCAGATATCCATTGCTTGCAGAGCTTGCGGCTAGGTACACGCTTCTCCGTCTCCTCGGCTAGAGTGTTCGTAGGCAAAGAGCGATAGAATAAGCCAGTTTCTTCAACGTTGTGGACTTGACCGAGAGTGAGGTCCTCCCTGTCGATCAAGCCCTTCACCTTGTGCTGAAACTCGTCTACTCCATCCTCGTTGGCATCCAAAGCTTCGCCATGAGACTTAGGGTTTGTAAGGCCATGTCGTAACTTGAACGCGAAGAGCTAACCTTCGGATACCTTGAAATCTAGGGCGTTGTGAAGCCTTGCGAACTTCTCAGCAGCAGCCTTCAGCTCCGTGCCACGCACCATCACACCAGCAGCACGTTGCTGTCGATACCAAATCAGCGTGGAGCAGTTGACTTCTGCATACTTGGGAGTATACATCACCTTCCTCTCCACGTTGTGTTTGCTTTTCAACGAGAACTCAGCCATGTACTGCATGAGTTTGTCACGGGATCTCTTGATATCAAACAAAGTAGATCGGACCAGGTTGAGTTCATGGAGGATGCATGAGGTAGACCATCCCGCATCCAACTTGTCCAATATCTCCCTCTTCTTCTCCAGAGTCAAAACCACTCTCTTCCTCTTCCCAGGCGGCGCGGCCATCATCACACACACGAAGGAGAGGCACGAGAGCAGCAGGAGAGCCTGCAGCAGGTAAGACATCACCACAAAAGCGAGCACGTGGGCAGCCATGACGACGAGCGTGCACACACAACTAGAGACGGGCGGTAAATGGGGAGAATGCAGGGGCACTCTAGCGGACGTTGACGGAACAACGCACCAGAACACTGCTGGCCCGGGCCGCGCGCGCCAATGTCAAATTATGGGCGGGAAAAAGTCGGATTTTTTTCGAATTTTTTGCGGTTTTTGGCCCATCTTGGGAATATTGGATCCTGGGACGAAAATGTCCGGTTATTGGGGATGTCCGGAAAATGGGCATCCGGATATTACAGGGATTACTGTAATTGTATTATATGGGATTTAAGCTAAGTTCATGTTTTCCCGTCTTTCTTCTCCAAATATTTATTATCCAATCTAAATTTAAACACATGGATGCTCTCTGCTCACACCACCTCTCTCTTTAAATTATTCCAGTTGTCTATAGTTCTTTTTGGGAAACTAAATTTCTTTACATCAGTGAGGCATCCATTCTTCTTCAGCTTGAATTCATGTACTCTTGTTCTTCCATCATCTTTCACAAAGCGGTCTTCTTTGTCCACACGTTCTGTTCTTCTTACTCCTCTAAACGTTGCAGTCAAATCTCCCCTCTCTCTTCTATTTCACAGGGTCGGCAATTTCAACATTTCTTATCTCCTCTCAAGCTTGGTGTCAGTTTTATGGCTATCCATTGTATTCTTCTAGTATGCTTTTTCAAGTGTGGTGACCATATCACTGCTGCATATTGCAGTTTCGGTCTTATGGTCACAGTTAACTCTCTCAGCATGTCTTCATCCATATAATTAAATGCCACTCTCATGTTGGTCAGTATCCTGTAACTTCTGCCAGTAATCCTGTTTATACGTTTCTCTGGCGATAGGTTGTCCTGTATAGTAACACCAAGATCCTTTTCTTTTGCCCTCCTTGTCATTTCATTTCCCATCATGTATACATACCATGGTCTCTTATCACTGACTCCCATTTCCAATACATGACATTTGTTAGTTCCTTACTGAATTCCATTTTCCATGTTTGACTCCACTTTTAGCATTTATCTAGATCTTTTTGCAATTCTATACAACAAGTTACTCCTTTAATGTGTTTCATAATTTTTGCATCGTAAGCAAATAAACTCATATACCGGTAAGTGCTCAACCCTTCAGGGATGTCATTTACATATACAGTACAGTCAATCCTCGTAAATCGCGTGTTCATAAATCATGGATTCATAAATCACGGCTAAGTGGCTGTCAGACTGCTGGCACCCTTAAATCACTGTTAAGTCACGAAAATCGCGGACCTAGACACCCAAGTGGGCCTTTTCCGAGTAGAATCGTAAACCGCGGCATTCAAATTGAAAATCGCGACCCAACAACCAATCACCACGTATCCCTGGTGGCAAGTGTGCATACTAATGCCGCCACGTTGTTCTTGTTCTTCCCACCAGTCCGCACACTACAGACCATCGCCGTGGAGTACAAGAGCTACGTGCCTTTTTTTGTGCACCCCCCCCCCTGCCTCCTACCTTCTATGGCCCCTCCCAAACCCCCGATGAAGTGCTGTAAGCAACATGGTGTCAAGAAGCTGCGGCCGTTGTCGTACAGTCAACGTTTGGAGCTCATTCGTCGTGTTGAAAAGGGAGAGAAGTTTTCAAGGCTGACGAAAGAGTTAGGGAAGAAAGAGAAGGGCAGAAGCTGAGCCTGAACCACAGCCTGGCCCTTCACACACTGAGGACGTGGATGATGTAGCATCTGTCATCTCTGAGGCAGACTTTGAGGGCTTCCTGAGGGAGGCAGAGGAGCTGGAGAAGGGAGAACAGCATGAGGGAGCACCCCCACCTCATGCTGAGAGGTTCAAAGTTCTTCCCAACACCACCCCACTCCATTCACTTAAGCAATATCGTCATAGGATTAAGGTGAGATCCCTTAACATTGCTTATTTCTGTTAAATACATGCACTGAATATTCCTAATTTTGTATGCTTGTGTTTGATGGTGCCTAGATAGGTGTAGGTAGGGTGCTGTGGGGGGTGGTTGGCCAAAGTCCAGACCCAAATTCATTTTTCACATAAGAGTTAGTATTTATAAACCACAGAATTTGTAAATCATGGCAGTGGTCCAGGCCCAAATTGCCGCGATTTACGAGGATTGACTGTATATGAAAAACATAATTGGGGCTAGCACCAAACCCTGGGGTGCTCCTCTAGTTACTTTTTGTACTAGGAAAATTTGTCTCTTATTATGGTTCTCAATTGTCTTTCTGTCAAATAATTTACCATCCATTTCAACAATTTTCCATGTAGGCTAGTGTGGCACTCCATCAAAAGCCTTCTTTAAATCAGGTAAATCAGTCTGCCTATCCTTCCCTTTCTTGAACAATATCTATCACTCTATTATAGAAGCTCAACAACTTCGTAACACAAGACGACCCTCCTCTAAATCCATTTGCTTGGATGTTATTACCATATGCTCTTCAAGGAGTTTTATCCATCTTTTTCTTTTGGCATTTTCGTATAATTTGCAGACTGCACTAGCGAGGGAGACAGGTCTGTAGTTAGGCGGGCCTCCCTGTCACCACCTCTATAAATCAGAACTATATTTGCACTTTTCCATTCAGTAGGTAGCTCCCCACTTTCTTTGGAAACCTTTGTAATATCATAGATAGGCCTCAGTAATTGGTCTGCATATTCGTTCAAGATCCAACCAGCTACTTCATGTGGTCCCATTGTCTTTCTCACATCTAAATATTTCATCAGTTGAAGTATTTCATTTCTGTCAACTACTATTGTTCCAGCTTCAGGGGTTGCATCTCTGTTACAGGTTCTAGGAACTCCATTTCTGTTACAAATAGTGACAGCAATTTATCATTCATTATATTACATATTTCCTCTTCTTTTTCATATATTACATCACCATCTCTCGATCACACAATGCTGTTCTGTGTTCTCATTTTATTGTTAACAAACCTGTAGAACAGCTTGGGTTCTTTGTTCCTTTTATTAACAGTATCCTTCTTGTATTTTTGTTCCTCCTCCCTTCTTACTTTTACATATTCACTTCTTACTTCTTTGTACTTTTTCCAAGCTTTTTCAGTATTGTCACGGGGTTTTTATAATATCACGGTAATTTTGATATAAATGGTTAAATATTATTTAAATTGATAATAATATTCAATAATATTGAAGAGCAGAGACAATGATTGTCTTGCTACATCAAGCAACGATTACTTTACGCTGGCTTAGCACGATTCTCTGAGAACGAGAATTTATAAACTTCCTCAACAGTACACAGCAGAGACTAATTACTCACAATTGCTGAATTACTGTACTGTTAGCCTCTGGAGAAAGTTACATCACCCCTGACAATAAATAACTAATACTAATAATAATAACATCAGGTTCTTGCTGATGCATTAACTCCTGGCACAACGGATTTTAAGTTAATACAACAAGACTGGTCTAAGTACCAGTTATGAAAGCAAACATTTATGCAAGCTAGGAGCTGTATGGAAAATAAGCTTAATTATGGAGAAATGAAACAAGAGTTTACTTACATTAAGCTCAAGAAAGGAACTGTTAAATTTATTAATCACAAAAAATAAATTTAACGTTACAATTCAAATCAATTAAATGAGACGCACTCACTCACTCTCACAATAGCTAAATACTTACGCCTAGGGAAAAACACCTTAACTAAGCTCTTAAAACTACAAAATACACAAAAGAAATACCAGTCGATGAATGCTATGTATCACCACTAAGGTGGGAGGACTGGATTAACTGTCTCAGTGGAGCTTAGGTGCTAGCGACCTCTCACACTTCTTGGAGCACAGGACCTTCCTCCGTCACAGCAAACACAAGACTGAATTCAAATAATGCATAGGCAGGACGCACAAGCTACCGGAAGAAGGCGTGGCTAACGGTTGAGGAGAGTAGGGGCGAACAATAAAGAAACAATAGTATCGCTCAGTAGCGCACTTAGTGACGTGCATCAAATCGGTCACCCCTGAAAACGGTGACGAATGATTTGAAAAGTATACCCCGAAATGGAGAGAGAAACGGTTAACTGAGCGATACACAGTGAGTTTTCCACTAATAGTTCGTGGCTTCTCACAAAAAGGAAATGTCGCGAATTGATTCGTGACATTACGCCCCATGAAAATTAAATCTTTCTTCCTTCAGAAGAATGATTTCAATATACATACATATAAACCGAAACTCAGTCTCACAAGATTCACACTGTGGTGTGTGTGCTATCCTGCTACAGGAGAAAATCGCAGTCGCCAGTGAGTGAAAAAACCTCGTATTTACGTTAATAGAAGCAAGCTTGAGGGAAAAACTCCGTGACGACGGTGAAAATCCTGTACTCAGGTCAAACTGAGCGAAAATTCGCTACATTTACACTGACAACTAATTGTTGTGTAGCGTGGTGTATGTAATACACGGTGTAGGTGTGACAGTTGTAGTGTAACTGTACCTACGTGTAAAATGACACAGTAAATAATATGGCGACGACGAAGGCAGAGGAGAAGAGGCAGCAGCGTGCGGCAGATGATCAGCTGGTCCGCACAGCAAAACTGCTACACCCATTGCTGAACCTGCAAAACCAATTAAGGTGGAGCATCAAAAGTGTCAATGAGACAAAATTCTTATTATGTTACAATTACTCTCTCTGGCTAGCAGTCAGTACATGCTATGAAAAGTACACTCGAGGTCGCCATTAATTTTAGCACACGATTATGGTCGGCCAGTTGAGAATCCCTGTGCAAACTCGGGTCTTCCATAGCCTCGAACTGCACACGGGTCCTCAACCTGTGCCTCAACCTACAGTACAGTACTTATATTAATATCGGAGAGCTGAGAAACCTTGTGCAAACTTGGGTCTTCCATAGCCTCAAGTCGCCTCTGCGGAATTCTCACTTCCCCCTTAACCTACAGTACAATACTTATATTAGTACCGGGAAGCTGAGAATCCTTGTGCAAACTTGGGTCTTCCATAGCCTCAAGTCGCCTCTGCGGAGTTCTCTCTCGAACTTCCCCCTTAACCTACAATACTTATATTAGTATTGGGAAGCTGAGAATCCTTGTGCAAACTTGGGTCTTCCATAGCCTCAAGTCGCCTCTCAACTTCCCCCTTAACCTACAGTACTTATATTAGTATCGGGGAGCTGAGAATCCTTGTGCAAACTTGGGTCTTCCATAGCCTCAAGTCGCCTCTCAACTTCCCCCTTAACCTACAGTACTTCTATTAGTACCGGGAAGCTGAGAATCCTTGTGCAAACTTGGGTCTTCCATAGCCTTAAGTCGCCTCTGTGGAGTTCTCTCTCGAACTTCCCCCTTAACCTACAATACAATACTTATATTAGTATCGGGAAGCTGAGAATCCTTGTGCAAACTTGGGTCTTCCATAGCCTCAAGTCGCCTCTCAACTTCCCCCTTAACCTACAGTACACGTGTATGTACAGGCCCTGGACATACTGTGTCCTGTGGGGCCAATGGGCGAGACGTCAGGTCTGCACCCACTTCACCACTACCCTGTCTCTCAACTGACTCAGAGATTACAGGTGTAGTTACAAATGGCACAGGAAGGGCATGTCCCTGATTAGTGGTGATACTTTGGCACACACTGCAAGAACGGACAAAACTATCTATGTCCCGTCCCATCCCTGGCCAGAAAAAGTCAGCTCGGATACGGCCCTGGGTCTTCCTTTTGCCCATGTGACCTCCTGAGACTGAACAATGACCCCATTGTAACACTGCTAGGCGGTACTTGGCGGGAACGACAAACTGCAGTCGAACCTCGCCCTCGGGTGTTCGTGACTCACGGTAGAGCCGTCCTTGTTTGCGAAGGAACTTGGCTCGACCTCCCCGTGAATACTTTATCACTCGACCCTTTTGTTTGTTCCACACGGCAGCAAGTGTCGGGTCAGAATGTTGTTATTGCACAACAAGTTGACTACACATCAGATCTTGCGGCGATTCAATGATCACTGGGGTGACACAATCTGGAGCCTCAGTCATGGCTCGTGTTACCGCAGCAGCCGAAGTCTGAGTAGCGTCATCGGAGCAACTATCCTTGACTCCATTAATATTGCCTACTATACAGTCAAATAGAGGCTCTGGCATGACAACTGCAAGTGTCGTACCAGTATAAAATGGAGATGCCACCTGGATACATGCCTCAGGGAACAATCTCACTGATCCATCAATAAGCTTTGCATGGATCTGTCGACCTGTATACTGCTCAGGCCGAACTAAACTCTGCTTAACAGAGCAACCTGAGGAACCATTGTCTCTCAGGACCTTCACAGGAATGCCTCCCACAAACCCTGGCTGAACAAGGAAGGTACTGTCACCTGTGGGAGGGCCTGTGGAGGAAGCAGCTAGCCACTCATGAGGCTGCTGAATTGATGTGGCAAACATTGTGCCTTGAAGGTTATATTGGGGAGATGGAACATTGGCCATCTGTGGAGGGGGGTTCACTGTCACTGTGGGACTAGTGAACTGTGGGGAAGTACCCACACTGGTAGGGACGTGACCACCAGGCTGCTGCTGAGGAATGAAGGCTGCATTCGCTTCCTGCCTCTTTTGAGCTGGTGGTGGAAAAGTTTGTCTCGACGGTTGGTTGCGTGGCTGATACTGCTGCTGGTTAGGGTACTTGTTGTATCTTTTCCACTCAGGTTTCTGAGTGTTTTGCCCCTGGTCCTTCCACTGCGGTTTTGGACCTTGGCCATTACTCTGAGAATGGCCTTGTTGCTGGGATTCAGTCTGAGACGGCTTCCCAGACTTGGCAGTATCTTTTCTGCTCCAGGTGTTTTGCTTACGAGCTTGATACCCGTATGCAGTAAAGAATGCGTCAGCCTTCTCTGCCATTTGGCTGGCATCTTTCACCTGGCAGATCTTAAGCTGTGCTATGAGCTCAGCAGGCCACGACCTCTCTAGCTGTGTACGCAGCATAAGGTAAATTATCCCCTCACGCGTGGAAGGAGTTTCATCTTTCTCCATCCACTCATTTAAGTAAGCTGTGAGACGATCAAGGAACTGAACAGCTGTCTCCTTGTCTTGGAGACGAGCTCGCATGAACTGAACTTTGGCGTCGTCTACTGTGAGACCATACGCCTTAATGAGTGCAGCTTTCATCATCTCATATGTGAGATTGTCTCCACGAATTCTGTGGAGAATATCGAGGGCAGGGCCCTCAAATAGGCTAAGAAACTGAAGCCGCTTAGCTGCCTCATCCAGTTGATATAAGTCTGCCATGTCCTCAAAACGAGCTATGTACGGCTCGATTCGCTCGCTTTCCTTGTATGAAGGAAGCTTGATGCGTGGGGTCGCCAGGACATGTGCAGGGGAAACGCTCGTGGAGCTTGGACCAACTGCACCAGATGTATCTGAAGCCAAGGAATCTCGCTTGAGCTTCATCATTTCATATTCGTGTTTTTCACGTGCCTCACGTTCGGCACGTTCGTGCTCTCGTTCTTTGTCTCGTCGTTCACGCTCGTATTCGCGCTGTTCTCGCTCTTGTACTAGCTCGTGTTCGCGCTGTTGTCGCTCATATTCGCGCTGTTCTCGCTCATATTCGCGCTGTTCTCGCTCGTATTCGCGTTGTTCTCGCTCACGTTCACGAGCGTCTTTCTCACGTTCTTGCTCGTAATTAAACCATGAGAGAACGTAACTCTGTATTTTCTCTGGGTCAGTGAGACCCATATCTTTGGCTTCCTGTACATAAGCACTGGCTGCCATGGTGCTAATTTATTAAGCAAACGAAACTGAGCACTGACTGCTTCGCAAACGAATGCTAATAATACAAAAGTAAAGAGTACAGACACAAGCTAGTGGTGACCAGTCTTATCCAGTTAACTGGCAAAGAATAAATCAAAAATGTAAATGACTGGGAAGACTCAATAATAAACACAATGGTACGGCGACTTCCCAGAAGCGAATAAAATTGTCTGGCGTTACCAAAAATAAACGAGTTAAGTATTCTATTGATTAATAAAGCAAAATTCACTTGCTAAATTAAGGGTAAACACCAGTAAGCTTGTGCCTATAAACTTTAATGATAAATACCTAAATATGAATGAGTGAGCACTATCTCGTGAATAGCTTTAGAGCTAGGAGTTAATATCCTGGCGAGGTCGCCAATTGTCACGGGGTTTTTATAATATCACGGTAATTTTGATATAAATGGTTAAATATTATTTAAATTGATAATAATATTCAATAATATTGAAGAGCAGAGACAATGATTGTCTTGCTACATCAAGCAACGATTACTTTACGCTGGCTTAGCACGATTCTCTGAGAACGAGAATTTATAAACTTCCTCAACAGTACACAGCAGAGGCTAATTACTCACAATTGCTGAATTACTGTACTGTTAGCCTCTGGAGAAAGTTACATCACCCCTGACAATAAATAACTAATACTAATAATAATAACATCAGGTTCTTGCTGATGCATTAACTCCTGGCACAACGGATTTTAAGTTAATACAACAAGACTGGTCTAAGTACCAGTTATGAAAGCAAACGTTTATGCAAGCTAGGAGCTGTATGGAAAATAAGCTTAATTATGGAGAAATGAAACAAGAGTTTACTTACATTAAGCTCAAGAAAGGAACTGTTAAATTTATTAATCACAAAAAATAAATTTAACGTTACAATTCAAATCAATTAAATGAGACGCACTCACTCACTCTCACAATAGCTAAATACTTACGCCTAGGGAAAAACACCTTAACTAAGCTCTTAAAACTACAAAATACACAAAAGAAATACCAGTCGATGAATGCTATGTATCACCACTAAGGTGGGAGGACTGGATTAACTGTCTCAGTGGAGCTTAGGTGCTAGCGACCTCTCACACTTCTTGGAGCACAGGACCTTCCTCCGTCACAGCAAACACAAGACTGAATTCAAATAATGCATAGGCAGGACGCACAAGCTACCGGAAGAAGGCGTGGCTAACGGTTGAGGAGAGTAGGGGCGAACAATAAAGAAACAATAGTATCGCTCAGTAGCGCACTTAGTGACGTGCATCAAATCGGTCACCCCTGAAAACGGTGACGAATGATTTGAAAAGTATACCCCGAAATGGAGAGAGAAACGGTTAACTGAGCGATACACAGTGAGTTTTCCACTAATAGTTCGTGGCTTCTCACAAAAAGGAAATGTCGCGAATTGATTCGTGACAAGTATACAGTATATTTTTCTTACTTTATCTCATTCTCTATTCCTAATTCCAAGTGTCTCCCTACATCTTTTATAAAACCAGTCTTTCTTTCTGTCATCCATATATGCAGCTACCTTAGGAGCATGGTTTCTGATTCCCTTCTGATATACCGGTATTTTCATAAAGTTGTTATATTTCTCCTGGATATTTTTTCTCCTTTCCTTTTCACTCCAGTCCATATTTCCAAAATACTGTCTTAGAGAGTCAAAATCCGCTCATCCATAGTTTTATCTATTTTGTCGATATGTCTCTTTCTCCTGTGTCCTCACCCAGTACAGTGCTAAACCTCCATCACTGTAACCAGGTGGTCACTCTTTCCTGGGGGACAATGATACTGTAATTTCTGTATACCTTTACAGTTTCTTGTAACAGTCGGATCCAATCTTGATGGTGTATCCTCTCCCCTAATTCATGTATTTTCTTTAACCAACTTTATTAACATACTTTCTGTTATCAGCTCCATCACTTTATACCCCCAGATTTTCACATTGTTCCCTGCATCAGTTCCTTCCCAATGGACCACTCTACAACCAAAATTATCCACTAGCAGCTATCTGTTTCACCACTCAAGTATCATCTTTAGCATATCTAGAGACTACCTCATTAACTGTTCATACTCATCTGTATTCCGTGCTCTGGTCTGTGGTGGCATGTATATCACAACTATATCTAGCTTCTCTCCATGTTCTTCCATTATTTCCACATTTGTATTTTCTAAATGTCTCCCAATGGGGAGAACGGACAGATGCTCACCGCACCACACCGCACAAGGGTCAACTGCGCAATGCGGATGTCACTGATTGCATTGCGCAATTGACCCTTGTGCGGTGAGGATCTGTCCGTTCTCCCCTTTGGGGCTAAGATGCGAATAAATGTGTTTGAATGGATGAGTAAATGGGGAGTGTGTCGTCCTGTCTCGGCTACCTCCCTTTCCTTGGGGGAAGCAGCCTAGGTATATAGATAGACAGACCATTTTTCCTTTTACCAGTGCCATTTTATCTGACATAATCATCACTCCTCCTCCAAACTTTCCCTCTCTGTCTTTCCTCCACACATAATAGTCTTTCCAACCATGCACATTTGCATCAAATTCACTATCAAATTTAGTTTCAGCTAGACATAACACTTCTGGCTTCTTTTCTCTGATTCAGTCACCAAGTTCTAATTTCATCATTATCAATCCATCCACATGTGTATACATTACCCTTATCATGTGAGCCTGAGTCTTTTTAATCACTTCCATATTTGCTCTAACTTTACCTAGGCCTACCAAATCATTTTGTCCTTTTCTCTTCAGTCCTTCTTTATATACCACTTTTTGAGTTTCATGCCCTTCACTCCCCCAAAAAACACTTCTCATTGTCCCTGTAATCATTCTTCATTTTTGTTTTTAGCCTCTTCCAGTAATGTTTTCAGTTTAGTTCTCTCATTGGAGTTTAGATCTTTTCTGATCATTTCATTTTACAGATTTTCATCATCACGCAGTCCATGTGCTGCTCCCAACACTTCTTATGTCACGTTTTCATTCATATATTTAATCCGGATGAGCCAAACATTAGGTCCTTCTGTTTTATACTGGCCTACTCTTCTTACACCCTCAATTTCTTGTTCCCAGTTACTTCTTCATTTATCTTAGTAAATAATTCACTGATCTTGGTCATCTTCTTTCTTCCTAGCCTGCTTTGATTTCTGTTCATTCTCTTCAGCTCCAAAGATGATCACACATCTTTTCTTTTCAACTGTGCTCCTCCCAGTTGTCCCCTTTTTTTTTTTTTTGCAAAACTTTCTCCACTTCACTTTTGAAGATGCCTCTTTGTCTGCCAATTTTTTATTTTCTTCACTTTGATGTTTTATTATTACTCTCAGTTCTGACATCTTTTCACGCCCTTTAACCACCCATCCTGTTTGTTCTTGCACTCATTCCAGAGCTGTACATACCTTCTCAGTCATACGGTCAGTTTCACTCAATTTCTTTCTCAGTTCATTATTTTCCTCTTTTAAATCACTTATTTTCTTCATAAGAGCACTCTCCTTGGCAGCACTCAGCTCCTGCCAATCTTTTGTTTCACTTTTCTTTGTCTTTAAACTATCACTTGTCATGTTCTCAATTACCACTCTCATCTCAGAAATTTTAATCATTAATGCTTTTATTAACTCATGCATGATGGTCTGATGGTCAGATCCCTCGAAATCACCACATTTGTCGACCATATGCAGCTCTGCTTCGCCTCTCCCGCCTGAAATTTTGTTTTCAATGCAGCTTCTAAAGGACATCCAAATATTTCAGTTATACAGATGAATCTCTTCACCTTTAACTTCCATCCTAGATAGTGTAGAGATGGGATTTCATCCCGTGTGTGTTGGATGGTGAGGATATGGAGAATGTGAGTGCATTCAAGTACTTTGGTAGTGTGATGAGTAAGGATGGAACTTTGGGAGATGAAGTGCGTGAAAGGGTGCAGCAGGGAAGGAAGGTTGTTGGTACACTGAAAGCAGTGATGAGAAATAGGGAGGTGAGTTTGGAAGTTAAGATGTCACTGCATGATAGTATTGTGATCCCTACCCTGACGTATGGAAGCGAGGCGTGGACCTTGCAAGAGGGGAACAAGTCAAGAGTGAGAGCAGTGGAAATGAGCTACTTGAGAGGAGCATGTGGAGTGACGTGGAGGGACAGGTTGACGAATGAAGAAGTGAAAGAACGTTGTGGGGTGGATGTGGATGTGGTTGAGAAGATTAGGAGAAATACACTGAGGTGGTTTGGACATGTGAAGAGAATGGAGAATGAAAGACTGACTAAGAGGGTGTATGTAGGTGAGGTGGAGGGAGGGAGAGGGAGGGGTAGACCGAGGATGAGGTGGAGGGATGGAGTTGAGAGGTATATGAGGGAGGGGGGGGTGAGATGGGGGGAGGGTAGTCAAATGGTGGGTGACAGAGCGACTTGGAGGCGTTTTGTCTGTGGCCATCCTTTGCAGGATTAGGGCGTCAGGCTATAGATAGATAGATAGATATATACTGTATACTGTATATATACTGGAGAGAGAGAAAGGTTGCTATATATAGGCTTCAACATGGTTGTGTGCGTCTGCCTTGGTCACTTATTTGTGCCTAGCCACACAGCTGGGCCTCCGGCAGTCTCTTTCTCCCATAGTTTGATTAAATAAAAGGTGATATATATATCTATCTAGCTAGCTATCTATTGTCAGACACCTTAATCCTGTAAGGGATGGCCACAAACAAATCGCCTCCATGTCATCCTGTCCATTTCATTGCCCTGCTCCCAGCTCACACCCCCATCTCTCATATTCCTCTCCACTCCATCCCCCCATGTCATCCTTGGCCTGCCCCTCCCTCTCCCACCCTACACCTCACTTATATAGTAATCCCCGTACTATCCGGACACCCCACTTACCAGACATTGTGGGCCTGGACCTTCGGAACCCAAATATGGCCAAAAAAAGAAAAAAAATCCCAAAAAATCCAAATTTTTTCCCACCTGTAATTTGAAATTGCCGTGTGTCATCGAACAGCTGTTTACACCACGGCCACTTCACCCCGTCCTTCCTCCCCTCTCCCCCTTCCCCTGTCAGTGTTGTCATTTGGTATTTTTTGTTACCAAATGTGGGCCAATTTGGTAATGAAAAATTTGTTTGGTAATGAATCAGAATAATGCATTACCAAATGGATTTTTCACATGTATGAGGATACACAGGATGGAGATGGTGGATTGTTTGCTCTCTCAGATTAATCTGCTAGCCTACATAGCGTGAAAATAATCAACATGCTGTTAATTATAAGGAGATTGATTACATGTATTTCCACTTGTATATATAATTAGTGAAGAATAAATGCTTGCTTTATGAATTTGGTAATGAAAATTGAGGAGTGAGGTAATGTGGCTGAGTCGTGATCTGGCAACCCTGCTTCCCCCTCATGAACAGTTACTGCTTAACTGTGATCACGAGTAGATGCTTATCGCAATGGATGCCACACGTGCTCATTTTTTGTGAATAAACTGCAATACCTCGCCACTAGACCACACGAGAATTTACAGTGTTGTGCAGTGTTAAGAAATTAGAATTCAGAGTGCAAAGAATTAACTGTGGAGTGCAAACTGGTGGTTGAAACTGGCAAGGTGCAATTAACAGAATGTGCAGTGTTAAACAGTTATAACTCACAGTGCATAGAATTACTGTAAGTGCAGCACAACACTGGATTACTGTATGTGCTTCAAGAGCATTTCCACCACTGCCAAAGCCTTAGAGAAGGCAGCGAGAGACATGCTGTAAGTACCCTGGCTGAAGCACAGTCACTTCTAATTCCTCACTCTTTGGTTCCTTTTCATTTATTTCATGCTTTATGTCCATTATTGGTGTGAGTAGGGTCTTAAATAGGTTTAAGTAGGTGCTATGCATGTCCAGTAGGGAGTTATTTAGGTGGCTTTCAAAGTTAGGCTGGGTTAGGGTCCTTAAGTACAAGTCCAGGAGGCTGGGGCCCACTTTCCGGACATACCTTTGGCTCTATTACGTCGGATAGTAAAGGGATTACTGTACTATTCTCTTCAGTCTCACTCTCCATCCTCTACACATGGCCAAACCACCTCAATGTGTTTCTCCTAATGCATCCTATCACATCCACACCACAAAGCTCCTTCTTTTCCTCATTTGTCAGTCTGTCTCTCCATGTGACTCCACATGCTCCTCACAAGTAACTCATTTCCACTGCTATCACTCTTGACTTCTGTCCCTCCAGCAAGGTCCAAGCTTCACTTCCATACGTTAGAATTAGTATCACAATACTGTCATGTAATAGCTTTTTCACTTCCATGCTCACTTCCCTGTTTCTTATCACTGCTTTCAAGGAACCAGCAACTTTTCTTCCTTATTGTACCCTTTCAAGCACTTTACCCTCTAAACTTCCCTCCTTACTCATCACACTACCCAAGTACTTAAATGCACTCACATTTTCCATTTCCTGCTCATCCAACCTCACTGTACATTCACTGACTTCACTTCTCTCAAAGACCATAACTTTACTCTTCCCTACATTCGCCTTTAGATTCTGCTTCTTACACACTCTCCCAAACTCATCCACCAAGCCTTGAAGCACCCCTTCATCTTCACTTAACAACACAGTATGATCTGCAAACAACAGTACAGGGAGTTTCCAGACACTACCCTCTCTCAATAGGGCTGCTCCAACATCCAGTGCCCTACCTGGTATCTCTTTATTACCCCATCCATATACTGATTGAGTAACCCTGGAGACATCACACATCCCTGTTTGAATCCAACCTTCAAATAGAAAAATTCATTCAGTTCACTATCCAGACGCACCGCAGCCTTAGCACCCTCATTCTTACTCTTCACAGCCTTCAGCAACTTCCCATCTACTCCATATATTCTTAATACTTTCCACAGTCCTTGTCTATCCACCTTGTCAGCTTTCTCCTAATCCATGTTGGCCGCATACAACTTCTTTCCTTTCTCTAGAAACTTTTCCACTAAAGATCCAAGAATGAATATCTGATCTACACAGCCTCTTCCCTAAACCTCCCTGTTCTTCTCTGACTAATTCTTCTGTTATTTCCCTAACTCTGTCAGTAATACTTTTATATATATATATATATAACAGGAGAGACAGGCTGACGAATGAGGATATAAAGGAGCGTTGTGGTGTTGATGTGGATGTGATAGGAAGCGTTGTGAGGAACACACTGAGGTGGTTTGGCCATGTGGAGAGGATGGAGGGTGAAAGACTGACGAAGAGAGTGTATGCGAGTGAGGTGGAGGGTGGAAGAGGGAGGGGGAGACCGAGGATGAGATGGAGGGATGGGGTGGAGAGGTATATGAGAGAGGGGGGTGTGAGTTGGGAGCAGGGTATTGAAATGGCGGGGGACAGGGCGACTTGGAGGCGATTTGTTTGTGGCCACCCCAAACGGGATTGAGGCGTCTGGCAATAGATAGATAGATAACAGGACAGAGGAAGTAAAAACAAATGAGTAAAAAAAAATAATCCATACACCAGATTACTGGTGTCCTCTGTTCATAAAATATCTGTAACAGTTAGACTTGAACAGTTGTGGGTTGAAATTTGGAGGAAAACAACTCTGGGGAAGCAAGTTCCAGAGAGATGCAGTTCAGGGAATGAAAGAATTCTGATAAGCAGAAGTTCTGCAATATGGCTGAGTGACATTCCAGTCATGAGCGCTACCAGATGCCTATGTAGCACGAGGGAAGGCATGGAGAGGTGGCACCATGGACGCAACTTCGTCTGAGAATTTGCCAAAAAAATATCTGTAAAATGATGCAAGGGAGGCAACATTCCTTCTTACTTGCAGGGGAGGTAGTTTATATGTAATGGCAGGGTTGTTAATGATTCTAACAGCTTTATTCTGAATTTTGTCTAGTTGTCTTAATGGAACCTCTCCACATCCATTCCACAAGGGTGAGCAATATTCAAGCTGAGAGCGCACATGACTCTTATAAATTATAGCTAACTGCTCATCGGCGAAGAAGTTACGGACTCTGTACAATAATCCAAGTTTCTTTGAGGCGGTTTTAGCAAGTGATCTGACATGAGAGGTCCAGCTGAGGTCTCTGTTAGGTGAGACGCCAAGAATTTCAGTACTTTCAGAGATGGGAATATTAGTAGCACTGAAGGTAATGTACGAGTCTGGCAATATCTGTCTATTAGTAAACTGTATATATTTATGGCAATATCTGTCTATTAGTAAACTGTATATATTTAGTTTTACTAGCATTAAAAGAGACAAGGTTGTTTTGTCCCCCATTCACTGATTGTAGATAGATCTTGATTTATGGAGATGGCTGTACTGAGTTGAGAGATAGAGATATTAGACTTTGTAAATGGATGTCTGAGTGTGAATGAACTATGTAGTGTTGAGTCATCTGCATATGAGTGAATGGGATTGTGGGTGACAGATAAGAGATCATTAATATGAACCAAAAATAGGGTTGGCGCCAGAACTGATCCCTGTGGCACGCCGGCATTAATTGAGTGGAAATTGGAATATGTATCATCTACTTTTACTCTTATTTTCCTGTCACTAAGATATGAAGAAATCAAAGGAACAAAAGACGTTAGTCCATAGCAAGGGAGTTTGGACAGCAGGGAATGGTGCCATACTCTGTCGAAAGCTTTAGAGATATCAAGAGCTACTGCATGAGTTTCTCCAAAAAGATCAATTGCTTGATGGATGGTATGAGTTAAGAGATTGAGTATGTCAATAGTGGATCTTTCATGGCGAAAACCATATTGTCTGTCACTTATCCTACCATACACTTTTTCTGTTACACTAAGAAGACAAATGCCTCTGTGATTACCACACACTTCTTTTTCCCCTTTTTCTTTGTACAGGGGAATAATTATACCTGACTTCTAGTTCTCTGGGACTGGACCTTCCCTCAGGCCAATCTGCACATCTTCCACATCCATTCTACTACTATCTCTCCCCCATGCATCAGCATTTCACCACGCACTCCATCAGTTCCTGGGGCTTTCCTCATTTTAACTTTTTTCATTGTTTCCATAACTTCCATCCTACTGATTTCTTCCTGTCTTCTCACATCCCTCGTTCTCCCAGCCATTCTCCAGCCACTTGGACTTGCATTACATTCATTCTCTATGTTCAACAGTTCCTTAAAGTGTTTTCTCCATCTGCTCACTTTTTCTCCCTTCTCCACTAGTAATTTACCATTTTTATCTTTCACTCCCCAACTAACTTCTTTGGCACCCTGTCTGACTCTCCTTACCTCTTTCCAAAACATTTTCTTACATTCCCTCCACTTTACACTGAAGTTCCTTCCAAATTCCCCATCCACTCTGTTCTTACTCTCTCTTACTAATTTTTTCACCTCTCTCCTCCTCTCTACATACAACTCTCTCTTCCGCCCCTGTCTTATCCACTCACTATATGCTTTCTTCTTTTGTTCCTCAGCCTCTCACACCTCTTCATTCCACCATGCTGTTCCCTGCATCCCCTTTCGTCTTCACTTCACCCCACACACCACCTCACGTGCTGCACAGATTTCTTCTGTGAATATCTTTCACACACCTTTCACATCCCCCATCTGCTCCAATCCATATTTACCCAGTTTCTCCTCCACTTCCCTCTTATATTTTGCCTTTTTTCCATCCTCTTGTAACCTTTCCACTCTCCATGCATTAACTACTTCCTCCTGTCCTTCCCTTCTATATCTCCATTTCATTTGGACCTTGATTCTGACCACCACCAAGTGGTGGGCAGAAAGTCCACTCCTCCAGCCTCTATTCACTCTTGCATCCATTACACACCTTCTCATCCTGTCATCCACACGCACATAATCAGTCATTGCCTTCCGTTCATTCAGTTCACCACCCACCCCTCTCATCACTCGCCATGTATACCTATGGATCATTTTTTGTCTAAGAGGGTATTGGCTATTACCAACCCCCTCCCAGCACAAATGTCCACTAAAGCACTGCCATTCTCATCGACCTCTGCAAGCACCCCTTGTCACGAATTCGCATGATTGTGTATTTATACAAATTCGTGACATTGTACTTTGGTGAGAAAACCACAAACTCTAGTGGAATTCCCACTGGCCATCACTCAGTTCAACTGTCCTCATATGCACTTTGATTGGGATGGTTTTCAGAACATTTATCACTGTTTCATAAGTGACCATTCTTATTCACGACATTAGTGCTTTCACTGAGTGATTTTATTGCGTGTGTATATCGTCCGCCCTCTCTCCGTTGACCATTGAAGTTAGGCCACGCCTACTTCCGGCGAACACGGCCATCTCTTACCCCCCCTTCCCAGTTTGAACTCAGTCAGCTTTGGACCGCCTCGAGAATAGGATTGTTTGCGCCCAGCGTAGGGAGCAGCGTCTCCATTGTACAGCGATTTCCTGGATCTCCACCTAGACGGTGATCGGCAAAGTGGGCTTGCAGCGAATAGCAGCGCTTGGTGTTCATCATGCAGATGCCCAGTCTTGCGTAGCTTCAGCTCCATTCCCTCCACTGACCAGTATTTCCATTCATTTTCTAGGCTTAAGTCTGATTAGCTTTTAAATTAGCGAGTGAGTGTATCCATCCATCATCCAATCCTACATTGCCCCATGAGGAGCGTAGGAGCCCAGGGCTAGGCAGTTGGTCCCGACATTTAAGATGAGAGTGACCCGCCTCACTCATCCCTGAGTGGCATTACTTGAGCAATCAACCCCAACCATCCCTTGGATATAAACCTTCACTGGCTCAATCCGATTGGAGCTCAATAATTACCCACTAAACCACCAGATGCCAAAATCTGGTTATATGGTTATCACCCAGCATAGTAAATGGTTTCCTGGTGCACAGGAAACCATTTGGCTTGTCACTCATTGTAGAGTCACCCACAGGCTGAAGGAAGTGGAAAGAATGAAGGAAAGAAAGACAGAAGAGGGAGTGTAAAGTCACCTATAGGCAGAAGGACAAGGAAAGAATGAAGGAAAGACAGAAGAGAATGGAAGGAAAGAAGGATGGAGAGGAAAGGGCTGACACCCGAGAGCAGCACTACATCGAGCGAGTGGATGTTGAGCGCCCCCACCTACCACAAGAGTGAGTGTATTTCCTTTGTATTTGATTTCATGAGTCCTGTGTGACCGTGAATTCCTCTTTTGAATTCATTTTGAGATTCATATAACGTAAATTTGTTTTATCGTAACCAATAAATTTACAGTTCTTTTCTTTGAGCATAATGTAATCAGAATCATGTTTTATTTCCCCACATTAGGCTTACTTTTGTTGCCGCTCCTAGTTGCACAAACTCTACATTATTCATAATTGGTACTTAGGCCAGTTCTTTTGTATGAAACTTAAATCCGTTGTGCCAGCCAGGAGTTAAGCACCGGCAAGAACCAGTCCATTATTATTATTATTAGTTATTGATTGTCAGGGGTGGAGTCACTTTCTCAAAAGGCTAACAGTACTAAACATTAGCATTCGTGAGCGATTAGTCTCTGCTGTGTACTATTGAGAAAGTTTATAAAATTCTCGTCCTCAGAGAATCGGGGAAGTAACCCGGCATAAAGTAACACTTGCTACTTGATTTTCACAAGTCAGTTCTTTGTCTCTACTTTCAAGTAATATCAGATATTTTTAATTCTTAAATTCACATTCCCCCATGACATCTGGTGACCTCATTCCAGGATATCAACTCCTAGCTCTAAAGTTATTAACGAAATAATACGCACTCACTCACAGCTAGGTATTTGTTATCATTAAAGTCTATAGGCACTGGTGGTTATTGATTCATCACTATTAATTCTGCGTAATAGTTTTCCCAGTCAGTTGCATTTTTTTTTCTTATTTTCTTTATTAGTTTAACTAGATAAAACTAGTCACCACCAACCTGTGCCTATATTCTTTACCTTTGATTATTCGTATTTCTCTGCGGAACAGCAGTCAGTACTCAGTCTTTAGTCTCCTCAGCCTTAATTGAGTTAGCATCATGGCTACTAATATATTTGTACAGGAAGCCAAAGATGTGGGGCTTATTGATCCCTAAGAAATTAAAGAATATGTGCTCTTCACGGTTTAGTTATGAACAGTAGGGTGAGAGTGATGCCCGTGAAGAGCGTAGAATTCAACGCGAACATGAGCGAGAACAGCGCAAGGAATGCGAGAGAGAATGTGAACACGAGCGAAAACAATGTGAACAATGCGAGAAAGAATGTGAACACGAAAGAGAACAACGTGAATATGAGCGAGGAGAACGTGAATACGAGCGAGAACAACAAGAGAGAGAGCGAGAACATGAACGTGCCAAGCACAAGGCATGTGAGAAACATGAACTTGGGATGCTGAAGCTCAAGCGAGATTCCTTGGCTTCAGGCACATCTGGTGCAGCCGACCCAAGCTCCACGAGCGCTCACCTTGCACATGTTCTGGCAACCCCACGCCTCAAGCTTCCTTCACACGAGGAAGGCAAGTGAATCGAGCCATTCATGGCACGTTTCAAAGACATGGCGCAGCTGTACCAGCTGGATGAGGCAGCTAAGCGGCTGCAGTTTCTTAGCTTGTTTGAGGGCCCTGTACTCAATATTCTCCACAGAATTCGTGGAGACAATCTCATGTATGAGATGATGAAGGCCACTCTCATCAAAGCATACGGTCTCACAGTTGACGACGCCGGGAGTCAGTTTATGAGGGCACGTCTACGAGAAAAGGAGACTGCTGTTCAGTTCCTCGATGGGCTTACTGCTTACTTAGATGAGTGGATGGAGAAAGATGAAACCCCTCCCACGCGAGAGGGGATAAATGACCTTATGCTGCGCATGCAGCTAGAAAAGTTGTGGCCTGCTGAGCTAATGGCTCACCTTAAGATCTGCCAGGTAAGGGATGCCAGCCTCGAGAATAGGATCGTTTGTGCCCAGTGTAGAGAGCAGCGTCTCCGTTGTACAGTGATTTCCTGGATCTCCACCTAGACGGTGATTGGCAAAGTGGGCTTGCAGCGAATAGCAGTGCTTGGAGTTCATCACGCTGATGCCCAGTCTTTCTTAGCTTCAGCTCCATTCCCTCCACTGACGAGTATTTTCGTTCGTTTTCTAGGCTTAAGTCTGATTAGCTTTTGAATGAGTAAGTGAGTGTATTTCCTTTGTATTTGAATTAATGAGTCCTTGTGTGACCGTGTATTCCCCTTTTGAATTCATTTTGAGGTTCATATAACGTAAATTTATTTTATTGTTATCAATAAATTTACAGTTCTTTTCTTTGAGCTTAATGTACGGTAATTAGAATCGTGTTTTATTTCTCCACATCAGGCTTACTTTAGTTGCCGCTCCTAGTTGCACAAACTCTACATTATTCATAACTGGTACTTAGGCCAGTTCTTTTGTATCAAACTTAAATCCGTTGTGCCAGCTAGGAGTTAAGCACCAGCAAGAACCTGTCCATTATTATTATTATTAGTTATTGATTGTCAGGGGTGGAGTCACTTTCTCAAAAGGCTAACAGTACTAAACATCAGCATTTGTGAGCAATTACTCTCTACTGTGTGCTGTTGAGAAAGTTTATAAAATTCTCGTCCTTAGAGAATCGACGAAGTAAGCAGGCATAAAGTAACACTTACTACTTGATTTTCATAAGTCAATTCTTTGTGTCTACTTTCAAACAATATTTGCCATTTTTAATTCTTAAATTCACATCCCCCCCGTGACACCCCTCACTCACCAACTACTCCATCCGCCATCACATTCACTACTTTTCTATTCATATCTCCAGTCAAAAACAGTCTCTCATTCCTTCTGAACTTTTCCATGCACGCATCCACATTTGTCCAGAACTCTTCTCTCACTCTGCTTGCATGATCTTGCATTGTTGCATATGCACACACAATCACCCACATTTGTAGTCCAACTTCCCATCTTACCCACACAATCCTTGAGCCAACTGATTCATACTCTTTTATATTCTTTGTCCATCTGCTACTCACAACAATACACACTCCTTCTTTTGCCCTTTCTTACAGTATGTACTGTATACTGTGTATATATATATATATATATATATACTGTATATATACAGTATATCGTTTCATTTTTAAAGGCTCCATCATGCTTGCATGCGTCGGCCTTGGTCACCCAATGGCAGCCCTTCATGCTGCACGATCCATTGCAGCCTCCCTGTTCAGTCCCTTAACCCTGAGGTCACACTTAATGACCTCGTCCCATCTCTTTCTCGGTCTACCCCTCGTAACCCCACCCCCAGTACAGTATTAACACTTCTCACCTTCCTCACCCAATTATCATCCCCCATCCTCTCCACATGTCCAAACCATCTCAATCTACCTCTCCTCATCACGACACCAATACACCCCAGTCCCATCCTACCTCTCAACCCTTCCATCGTGAACTCAGCCCCCCCATACCTTGGACGCAGGGATGCACTACACATCCACCTAATCATTGTTATTTCTGTACGTCTGAGCTGGCGAATATCCTCCTGCTTCACTGCCCAGGTCTCACTACCATACAGCATTACACTCCTAACTCATGCTGCATACAAAGACCCCTTAGCACGTAGGGAGAGTCCTCTCAGTGTCAGGAGAGGCAAGAGCTCCCTGAACTTCTTCCAACCACTTCTCACCCTAGCCACAGAGCTAACTCCAGCCCCACCTCCAGCACACAACATGTCTCCCAAATAACAAAACTCTTCCCCACACTCAAGAGATTCACCAGCAAGTTCAATCCTTTCATGTCTGACAATCTCCACCTGCTCTCCCCTACACGCTGTACACATAAAATCAGCATTATCTCGCAGTCTACCTCTGATACCACTACATCTCTTATGCACCCATTTATCACAAACACCGCACTGGATGGAATTACTTCCCACGCCCTTGTGGCAAACTGCACATGGCCACTCTCCCTCGTCTTTGACAGTACCACCATCCCTAGATATCATCACTTTGTTTTATCTGCATTTACCCTTAAGCCCTTGTGCCCCATACCATCTCTCCACTTCCTAAACCTTTCCTCCACCTCCCTTTCGTTCTCTGCAATCAACACCAAATCATCAGCAACAACAACTCCCACGGGATTCCGTTTCTAAAGTCACGTGAAAGGGCTTCAAGTACCATGATAAACAACATGGGACTCAAAACTGACCCCTGATGCACACCAGCATTCACAGAAAACTGATCACTCAAATCTCCATTCACTCTTACCTAGGTGTGAGCACCCACATACATAGCCATAACCACCCTAACCAGCCACTCCTCCAAGCCAAGCCTTCTCATTGCCCACTTCACCACCTCTCTAGGGTCTGTGTCACATAAAATCAGCATTATCTCGCAGTCTACCTCTGATACCACTACATCTCTTATGCACCCATTTATCACAAACACCGCACAGGATGGAATTACTTCCCACGCCCTTGTGGCAAACTGCACATGGCCACTCTCCCTCGTCTTTGACAGTACCACCACCAGCCCTAGATATCATCACTTTTGTTTTATCTGCATTTACCCTTAAGCCCTTGTGCCCCATACCATCTCTCCACTTCCTAAACCTTTCCTCCACCTCCCTTTCGTTCTCTGCAATCAAAACCAAATCATCAGCAACAACAACTCCCACGGAGTCCGTTTCTAAAGTCACGTGAAAGGGCTTCAAGTACCATGGTAAACAACATGGGACTCAAAACTGACCCCTGATGCACACCAGCATTCACAGAAAACTGATCACTCAAATCTCCATTCACTCTTACCTAGGTGTGAGCACCCACATACATAGCCATAACCACCCTAACCAGCCACTCCTCCAAGCCAAGCTTTCTCATTGCCCACTTCACCACCTCTCTAGGGTCTGTGTCACATAAAATCAGCATTATCTCGCAGTCTACCTCTGATACCACTACATCTCTTATGCACCCATTTATCACAAACACCGCACAGGATGGAATTACTTCCCACGCCCTTGTGGCAAACTGCACATGGCCACTCTCCCTCGTCTTTGACAGTACCACCACCAGCCCTAGATATCATCACTTTTGTTTTATCTGCATTTACCCTTAAGCCCTTGTGCCCCATACCATCTCTCCACTTCCTAAACCTTTCCTCCACCTCCCTTTCGTTCTCTGCAATCAAAACCAAATCATCAGCAACAACAACTCCCACGGGAGTCCGTTTCTAAAGTCACGTGAAAGGGCTTCAAGTACCATGGTAAACAACATGGGACTCAAAACTGACCCCTGATGCACACCAGCATTCACAGAAAACTGATCACTCAAATCTCCATTCACTCTTACCTAGGTGTGAGCACCCACATACATAGCCATAACCACCCTAACCAGCCACTCCTCCAAGCCAAGCTTTCTCATTGCCCACTTCACCACCTCTCTAGGGTCTGTGTCACATAAAATCAGCATTATCTCGCAGTCTACCTCTGATACCACTACATCTCTTATGCACCCATTTATCACAAACACCGCACAGGATGGAATTACTTCCCACGCCCTTGTGGCAAACTGCACATGGCCACTCTCCCTCGTCTTTGACAGTACCACCACCAGCCCTAGATATCATCACTTTTGTTTTATCTGCATTTACCCTTAAGCCCTTGTGCCCCATACCATCTCTCCACTTCCTAAACCTTTCCTCCACCTCCCTTTCGTTCTCTGCAATCAAAACCAAATCATCAGCAACAACAACTCCCACGGGAGTCCGTTTCTAAAGTCACGTGAAAGGGCTTCAAGTACCATGGTAAACAACATGGGACTCAAAACTGACCCCTGATGCACACCAGCATTCACAGAAAACTGATCACTCAAATCTCCATTCACTCTTACCTAGGTGTGAGCACCCACATACATAGCCATAACCACCCTAACCAGCCACTCCTCCAAGCCAAGCTTTCTCATTGCCCACTTCACCACCTCTCTAGGGTCTGTGTCAAAGGCCCTTTTCCAAATCAACAAAAACAAAATAAAGATCCCTTCTCCTACCAATATATTTTTCCTGAAGCTGTCGAACAATGAATATGGCATCAGTGGTTCCCCTACCTGGCATAAACCCAAACTGCATCTCATCAGTATTCACTCTTTCTCTAATCATACCTTCTAAAACTCTCTCCATTACCTTCATTATCTGATCTAAAAGCTTTATACCTCTATAATTACCTCTTTCCAGGGCATCACCCTTCCCTTTATACACATTCACAATTATACTCTTCAGCTGGTCATCTGGGACAACACTCTCATAAATAATCCTATTTATCAGGTCAGTGACTAACTTCACCCCTATATTGCCTGAGGCCTTCCACATTTCCGCAGTCAACCCAGACACACCTGCTGCCGTAACCACCTTCATCCTGCCTATTGCCTCACTTACAGTAGCAGCATCAATCAAAGGCCAAGGGCCAGACACTGGATCTGCTGGCTCCAAACCTTCTCTGTCCCAGTCAAACTCCTCATTCAACAACCGGTTATAATGCTCTCTCCATGAATCTTTAATATCCTCACTGCTCACCACTACCCTTCCTTCATCATTCTTCACACACTGCTCGCCTATAATATCCCGATTATCCCTCTTCATTTGATTTGCCACCCTAAATATCATAATTTTCCTTTCCCCATGATTTAGGTTATCAAGTAAAAGTCTCTGTGACTCAGACTTTGCCCTGTATACCTCTCTTCTAGCCCTATGCTTGGCAGCCAAATATATGTATATATATATATATATATATATATATATATATATATATATATATACGATAAATAAATATATATATATATATATATATATATTATATACACTCAAACCTTGATTTAAGGGAGTAAATGGAGAATCAACTTGTCCCTTACTTGAAAATGTCCCATACTTGAAAATATCCATTGTTTTACCACATATGAAGACAATCTTATTATGAAATGCAATGATTGTATCACTTATCTTACTTATTTATATCTATCTATCTATTTATTGCCAGACGCCTCAATCCCGTTTGGGGTGGCCACAAACAAATCGCCTCCAAGTCGCCCTGTCCCCCGCCATTTCACTCCCCTGCTCCCAGCTCACACCCCCCTCTCTCATATACCTCTCCACCCCATCCCTCCATCTCATCCTCGGCCTCCCCCTCCCTCTTTCCCCCTCCACCTCACTCACATACACTCTCTTCATCAGTCTTTCACCCTCCATCCTCTCCACATGGCCAAACCACCTCAGTGTGTTCCTCATAACGCTTCCTATCACATCCACATCAACACCACAACGCTCCTTTATATCCTCATTCGTCAGCCTGTCTCTCCATGTGACTCCACAGACTCCTCTTAAATAACTCATTTCCACTGCTCTCACTCTTGACTTGTGTCCTTCCAACAATGTCCAAGCTTCACTTCCATACGTTAGAGTTGGTATCACAATACTGTCATGTAGTAACTTTTTCACTTCCATGCACACTTCCCTGTTTCTTATCACTGCTTTCAAAGAACCAGCAACCTTTCTTCCCTGCTTTACCCTTTCAAGCACTTCACCCTCCAAACCTCCATCCTTACTCATCACACTACCCAAGTACTTAAACGTACTCACATTTTCCAATTCCTCACCATCCAACCTTGCTGTACATTCACTAACTTCACCTCTCTCAAAGACCATCACTTTACTCTTCCCTACATTCACTTTAAGATTCTGTTTCTTACACACTCTCTCAAACTCATCCACCAAACCTTGCAACTCCCCTTCGTCTTCACTCAACAACACAGTATCATCTGCAAACAACAGTACAGGGAGTTTCCAAACACTATCCTCTCTCACCAGGGCCACTCCAACATCCACTACCCTACCTGTAAATTTACCGGGTATAAATCTGTTATGATATACAGTACAGTACTGTACTTATAAAACTGAACTCCACATCAGACCTCAAATATCCACATCACACTCTTTTGCCATCAGCATGATTCTAATTGCCTACATATTTCCTGTTTACTTAGGTTATGCAGCAGATGAGATGTGGACTTGTCTCCACATGAAGGTACCATACCCTGGTAGTAGTGTTTGATGCCAGAACAAACTGGTAGTGCAGCATCATTTACAGAGCTCAGTGTGGGAGTAGGTGGGAAGGGTAACAGATGTGGACAATGTTGTTTTTGTTGTTGTATCTAGATTGGCATTAATATGAAATGAGTGGAAGGGATTCTAGCCTGTGTCCGTGGTAATGTACATCATCTCTTGGTTTAGCTAATGATGATGGTAGAAACAAACTCTCTCTCTCTCTCTCTCTCTCTCTCTCTCTCTCTCTCTCAGGTAAGTCAGTGATGTTACATGGAGGCATCCTTCAGCAGTCTTTCTCAAGCAGTTTTTAATGCAGCTCCTGATGATCTGTGCAGATGAATTTGTTTATATGGTGGAGCCAGAATTTAAAACATGTGGATGACATGCATGACTGTGTGGCCCACATCATTTGTCATATTATTTTATATTTATTCTAATTTTGTGCTTCTCATTCATTTTTACTGGATCAGATTATGATAATGGAGAGATAATAAAAAACTGTAGGATACATATCAGAATCCCAAGGACTTGGTTTGAAGATAATGTGTATTTTACAGTACTTGTCATTTGTGTAATTTTGTGAGGTAATTATGCAGCACTATATTGTACAAAGTCAGTTTTTGGTATCTCTTGCAGGTGCTTTGTCTCATTCATCATGATCTCTACTCTTGGATGGACATTGCCCAAGACATGTTGGAGTGTGCAAATTGCAATCCAGACTTTCTGAAGACTGTTATCACTGGATATGAGACTTGGGTGTATGGGAACAACCCAGAAATCAGAGCACAGTTGTCCCAGTGGAAGCATGCAGGGTAGTCTCGGCCAAAAAAAGCACAGCAGAATCGCAGCAAGGTGAAATGCACTTGCACGTTGACAGTTTTTTTCGACTACCATGTTGTACTTCATGAATACACATCAGAAGGTCAGACTGTCAACAAACATATCTACCTCGATGTTATCTGTTGACTTTGTGATGCAGTTTGGTGGAAGAAACCAGACTTTTGGAAAGCGGCAAGTTGGAAGCTGTACCATGACACCACCTATTCCATTCTTCTCAACTGGTTCAGGAATTTTTGGCCAAGCACAACATTCCACAGGTCCAGCTGGCTCCCTACTCACCAGACATGGCTCCGTGTAATGTTATTCCTCAAGCGTAAAACTCAGCTGAAGGATTCACGATTTGAGATGAGAGAAGAGATTATGACAAATGCAATGAAGCACCTGCAGGAGATACTGAAAACTGACTTTGAAAAATGTTTTAGACCATGGAATGGATGGTGGCCTACATGTGACAAGTCAGAAGGGGCCCATTTTGAGGGGAATTAGTGTCCTAGCTCAATATGTTAACTACCGGTATTTATTTTTTCAGAGCCTTAGGGGGTATACTTTCTGAACTGACCTCGTACTTAGTCCATTTTTTTTTGTTTCCAGAATGTATCAAGACAAACTTGCACAACTAAAGAAGCAGCTGCAGCAACTTAGAGACAACAGTCATCCAGAATACAACAAGAAGCTAAAAAAGATTGATGCAGCATACAGAGAAAGGTTACAGTATTTCACATTTTTTCAGTTCTTGTACATATCCTTATACTAATTTTTTTGTTTCTCATCTAGGCTATGGCAATATTGTGAGCAAGTGTAACAGCTCTCTTGCACAAGGGTTGACCAGTATTCTCCGTCTGTCATGTACACAGCTGGTCATCTCTGGAACTGTCACCCTCTGTCTGTCTTTCCCACAGCCTGTATTCTCCACACAGTTGAACACACTGTGCCCAGGTATCTTTTTTTTTTTTTTTTTTTTTTTTTTTTTTTTTTTTTTTTTAAAGAGCATATTTTGTTGGCTCGTAGTCTTAGTCTTGGGTTGTTTCTCTTCTGCATCATTCCATGTGAGATCCACTTCAGAACTGGACCAGAAATATACCTTCCCCATGCTGGCCAAGTATGAATCAGGAAGGGCCATGTGGAGTGAGAGTACTGCATGTTACGATGGAAATGTTACATTGGCTGTGTTTGTGTGTGTCCTGTTTAGTATAAGTCATTGGTATCTAGCAAGTGTGTGAACATATGCTGGTTTTGTTATTGCTGTCCCATCCTCTTCTGACTGAATCCAGTGGACTCCAGGCTGAAAATGTTGCTCTCATGAAATCTGTCATCCTCCTTGTGGGGTAATGAGAAGAGAATTAAGGGGCATTTGTATTGTATAGGCCCATTTATATTGGTGCCACCATGTGAAGTTGACCTTTTCCAGCACCTTGAACCTATACAGGGATTGTAAATGAATGAACATATTACATCAGCATCAAATGTCTGTCACCTGAGACTCAGGTTGTATGCATCAGAAGATAAAGGTGATACCATTGCTATCATAAAGTCTCTCTATTTCATTGTACTGTATTGTACTTCAGACAGTACTTTACAGTATTTTAGTCAGTTTATTAGACATAACAATTATTCTAATGTAGTTACTGGATACTGTACCAAAGTACCTTATTTCATTCAGGAGTGTTGGCCAGGGGTGTGGAGTCGGATTTTAAAAATTCCAACTCAGACTCCGACTCCAACTCCAGGAAATTTTAAGGTTGTGACTCCGACTCTGACTCCGACTCCGCCCCCCCTCCCACTCCCCCTCTTGTGCAGTACAGCAGTAGGCACATTGCATTACTTACATATTTTCAAGTTTACTTCATCCATGTTATTAGTGTATAATATCGTAAAATGTTAAATCAATATTCCCACAAATTGCATGCTCCCACAAAAGCTAATTTCTCCCACAAAGTGGCACAACTGGCCTAGCAGAGCACCCAAGTACTTTACACGAGAATTGATCACTTGAAGGAGTCGGAGTCGGAGATATTTTTACTGACTCCGACTCTGACTCCGACTCCAGCCAAAAGTATCTGACTCTTCAACTCTTGACTCTGACTCCAACTCCAACTCCGCACCCCTGGTGTTGGCAGTTGGTTTGAAATGTATACAAGAAGTACAGGACTAAAGTGTTTTTTCTTATAATTTTGTTCATTCTTATACTGTATATATATTTTTTTTTAATGTTAATTTGCCATCAATTTATGCACATGCATTACACTCATTTATCATTTAAAAACCATGTAACATTCCCAGAACATCAGTCTATCTATCTATTTCCAGACACCATAATCCCGCAAAGGGTGGCCATTTGACACTGAGTTAGTTGTTTTACAGGGAGGGGCACCAACCCTCCACCAACCCATTTGTTGACACGTAGGGAGCACGTATGGTTTGGTTATATGGTTACCATCCAGCGTTGCAAATGGTTTCTTGGCTTACAGGAAACCATTTGGCTTGTCACTCAATGTAAAGCCACCTGTAAAGGAAAGAAAAGGAATAAGAAGTGACAGGAAAGATAGGAGAAATAGGAAGAGAGGAGGGCAGGCACAGAAAAAGAATGATAAAAGCTAAGGAAGTAGGCAGCACTACATCAAGTGAGTGGATGATGGTCACCACCACCTACCACAACCCAGAACATGATACCCTATTAAATCTCTTCTTGGAGAATTAATAAACTGTTTTCATCTAAAGATTTTGTAGTTTTTGATAAACTGTTTCCATCATAAAATTTCATAGTTTTCCTTTCACTGGACTTCATTTTTGCTGCCATTCCAGAATACGTCTAAATGATTTATGGAAAGATGTGGAGACAGAGTGGGTGGAACGCGACTACCTGGCTGAAAAACGCTTGGCTGCTCGTGAATTTGAAGAGAAGAAGAAGGAACTGAAAGAAAATTTGCTGATTGAACTTGAAGAGAAGAAGAAAATCATAGAGCAGGAACGATACACACTTGAGCTGACTGGAGATTCAATGGAGGTTTGTAATCCTCTCTTGCAGGACTTAAGTTATGTTCTGTATGAAGTTTCACGAGCAAAAGTTCCTAGCTAGCTTTCGTAGTAGAAGGTTTTACATGAAATTTTATGCAATAGCAGTGTGAAGCACACAAGAAATGAGTATGAGTACAGCACAGGAGAAAATTGTTCCTTGGACTTCCTTTCTTCTCTGATTTATCCCTAATAAGGTGCCCTCCATTCTGGATCTGGCAGCCTAATATGACTGTTGGTAATTAGGTGAGAATGATGGTACTGTATTTCATCCACTGTTGAATCCTTTTTTTTTTTTCCCCTTCCCATCAGTAGCATGTTTCTGTATTGTAATTTAGTCCTGTATATGTTGGTATAAGTTATTGATAGGATATAGTCCTTGTACTAATAACTTTACTGCACCACAGTATAAACCTGTATCCACTCGGAAGCTACGACGTCGGGGCAATGAGCCAGCACCCATCATCGAGAAACGACGCAAGCCTGTGTCAACAACCCTGCAGCTGCTCCTTGATGACAGAGAAGTAGATGATGACTTAAAGCTAATTAACAAGAGCAAGTTGTTGAATATGAAGAAAAGTAAGAATTGTATCAAATTGTTGTAGGAGGAGGCTGTAGCATGGGCCAAACAGGGTTGTACTCCCGAGGGGAATAGGAATGCTGGTGATAGGGAGAGCTGGAGCTCCTGTTTCACAAGCTATCTAACCATCCCCCTTTGCTGACCTTTTCAGTGTAACGGTAACATGGAGAGTAGACCAGCATACTCTCCCAAACATTTCCTCTAACTATTTTATGCACTACACCACATGCGCATTACATTTCACACAACGTATCCCACTATGTAACGGGTTGGCGCCAGCAAGGGCATGCGGCCAGAAAACTTTGCCCCCGTTACCTATGGTGGTACCAATCTTAAGTGGCGGTTTGGGTGGGGCACGAACCTCTGTACAGTGGTGCCACGTGTTCCATACCCGCTATGTGAACGGCTCAGATATATGTAATAGGCATCACAATAAGATAAACACATAAGAATATAATGGTAACGTGTGTATTATAATATATGAAAGAACAGTAAACCGATTATGCGTAAAATATTTATACGGCAATACAGAAACGTGGCATAATTATTTTACAGTGTTGCTAAAAAAAAATAGTCACTTTTATTGGCTGTTACCGTATTTCTTGGGTGGGTAATAATGTCACAATTATGATTATTAGATAATATGCAGGATTATAAGCAAAAATATGCCAGTTTCTTAGTAAGAAACCCTCGGAACCCTCGTGAGCGGCAACACTCACACACCCAGTCCAACCTGGTCATCTGTGAGGGATAGAGGAATAGGCCTGTTTGGGAACACCTCTTGAAAAAAATGCGCCAAGACTTTAACCTCCTGGGTGGTGTGGAAATAAAGTCAAATTTACAATATGTACATTATAACGTAAAAGAAAATAACCAAAATGTATCCTAAAATACCACAGACGAGAGAGAGAGAGAGAGAGAGGGGGGGGGAAGGCAGACCAGGGGCAGTGTTGAGTGCAGCTTAGTGAGAGATGGAGGAAGGGAGGGAAGGAAGGAGGGAGAGAGTGATTGAATGAAAACAAATCATGGCGCCACAACAACGAGGTCATCTGGCGCCATATGTAAAACAATAATATTTTTAAACATAATTAGATATAAAAAAAAACAAAATAAAGAAATGAAAGAACAAGTTTATAAGTCACTCATAAAAGAAACAAAATTCCCAGGGGTGACGCACATCTCCCCAAGGAGAGAGAGAGAGAGAGAGAGAGAGAAGGCAGGCAAGGGGCAGTGTTGAGTGCACTGTCAAGCTGAGGGAAAGATGAAGGGAGGGAAGGAAGGAGGGCGAGAATGATTGAATAAAAAGGCGCCGTAACACCGAGGTCATCTGGCGCCATATGTAAAGCAATAATATAAAAAACAAAATAAAGAAATGAAGGCACAAGTTTATAAGACATAAAAGAAACAAAATTCCCTAGGGTGATGCACATCCCCCAGGAGAGAGAGAGAGAGAGAGGCATCGTGAGTATGGAAAACGTGGCAACACTGTACAGAGGGTCGTGCCCCACCCAAACCGCCACTTTAGAATGGTACGACCATAGTGGCGGACTTTTGGGAGGGGGGGGGCATGATGGGGGTTCCGCCTGCGTAGATTATGGGTCCGGGGCTAGATGGGGCTCGAACCTGTGCTCGAGGGTACAGGCCATTGCTGTTCCCAGGCTGTCACTTCTGCCCTATAGAGAGGGGCCCAAGCCTTGGAGTAGCACCCCAGGAGGCAGCCCTATCAGTGGGTGTATAATGGCGGGATAGTTGCAGTGCCAAGGCGCACTTGGAGGGTGTCCCTGCAGCTGTCCTTGTGGGGTGCCCTGAGGCCACTGCCACAGCCACTGGTAAGCTGGTGGGCTAGGGGTCCCAGATGCATTGCCTGGACCTGGGACTGTGCAGTGGGTGGGGCCTGTGGTATGTCTACCTCCTTTATTATTACTGACTGTGACTAAATACAAGAATAAGCTTCAAAGCAAGCCTGAGGAGATTAAATCACCCAGAGGGATGAGAGTGGGTTCATGGAATATGGGAAGTTTGAGGGGAAGAGCAGGGGAAGTTGTTGGGGCATTCAGTAGGAGGTGGGTGGATGTGGCATGTTTGCAGGAAGTCCAGTACAGGGGTGGATCAGCCAGAAAGATTGTTGGGAAGGATTGCTTCTATAAGTTTTTTTTTTTTTTTTTTTTTTTTTTGGGGGGGGGACATGTATATGGAGGTGTGGGTGTGTTGGTAGTGGAGAAATGGGTGGAACATGTTATGAATGTTATGAGAGTAAGTGATAGAATATTAGTAGTGAAAATTTTATTTGGTGGAATGTTTGCAATTATATTGGCATATGCTCCACAGGCAGGCTTGGATGAGGTAGAGAAGGATAGATTTTGGGATGACTTAATACGTGTAGTAGGTGGTGTGGGGGATGAGGAGATAGTGGTTTGGGGAGGGGACTTAAATGGCCATGTAGGTGAAGCAGCTCAAGGTTATGAAGGAGTACGTAGGGGATGTGCAAATGGTATAAGGAATGTGGAAGGGGTAAGGATACTCGAGTTTGGGGAGGCAACGAACATGATTGTGTGCAACACACATTTTAGGAAAAGAGAGAGTAAGTTAATTATGTATGACTCTGGGGGAAATAGCAGTCAGATAGACTATTTTCAGGTTAGGAGGGCTGATAGGAGGTTAGTGAGGGATGTTGAAGTCATAGGAAGCGAGAAATGTGTGCAGCAGCACAAACTACTGATTTGTGATATGGCTCTAGAATGAGTGATGAAAAAGAGGACTTTTGTACCTGGGAGGAAAATATGGAAGCTGGAAAACCACATAGTAAGGGATGCTTTCTATAGCGAGATGAGGAGAGTGGTGGCTGAACAAGGAGCCGTAGACAGAGGCATTAGTGAACAAAACAGAGCCCTCAAGAACAACCTCTTGAGAGTTACTGATGTAATATGTGGTTGGACAAGAGGCCCACCAAGACATAAAGTAACTTGGTGGTGGGATGAGGGTGTACAAGCTGCAATTAAGGAGAAAAGAAGACTTTTCCAGGAATGGAAGAAGGGTGGTAACAAAGAGGAATACTTGGCTGCCAAGCGTAGGGCTAGAAGAGAGGTATGCAGGGCGAAGTCTGAGTCACAGAGACTTTTACTTGATAACCTAAATCATGGGGAAAGGAAAAATATGATATTTAAGGTGGCAAATCAAATGAAGAGGGATAATCGGGATATTATAGGTGAGCAGTGTCTGAAGAAGGATGAAGGTAGGGTAGTGGTGAACAGTGGGGATATTAAAGATGCATGGAGAGAGCATTATAGCTGGTTGTTGAATGAGGAGTTTGACTGGGACAGGGAAGGTTTGGAGCCAGCAGATCCAGTGTTTGGCCCTTGGCCTTTGATTGATGCTGCTACTGTGAGTGAGGCAATAGGCAGGATGCAGGTGGAGAAGGTGGCAGGTGTGTCTGGGTTGACTGCGGAAATGTTGAAGACCTCAGGGAATATAGGGGTGAGGTTAGTCACTGACGTGATAAATATGATTATATATGAGTGTGTTGTCCCAGATGATTGGTTGAAGAGTTTAATTGTAAATGTGTACAAAGGGAAGGGTGATGCCCTGGAAGGAGGAAATTATAAAGGTATAAAGCTTTTAGATCAGATAATGAAGGTAATGGGGAGAGTTTTAGAAGGTATGATTAGAGAAAGAGTGAATATTGACGAGATGCAGTTTGGGTTTATGCCAGGCAAGGGGACCACTGATGCCATATTCATTGTTCGACAGCTTCAGGAAAAATATATTGGGAAGAAAAGGGATCTGTATTTTGTTTTTGTTGATTTGGAAAAGGCCTTTGACAGAGTCCCTAGAGAGGTGGTGAAGTGGGCAGTGAGAAAGCTTGACTTGGAAGAGTGGCTGGTTAGGGTGGTTATGGCCATGTTTTTTTTTTTTTTTTAATGTGAGGAAGAAGGAACCAAAGGCCATGAGCCCGCAAAACTGTTCCTTCCAAGAGAAAAACAAAATACAAGAGAGAGCCAAATTCAAGATCCATTCATTTCGAGATGCCTGGACACACTGCGTTTGAAAGACTGGAGATCATTGGAAGCAGGAAATACAGACAGAGGGAGACAGTTCCAGAGTTGACCTGTTGCATAAATGAAGGACTGGGAGTAACGGTTAACTCTTGCATTAGGGAGTTGGACAGAAAACAGGTGAGAGTTTGCTGCTAGACGGGTGCTACGCGCCTGTCGTAGAAGTGGAGGAATGCATGCAGACAGTTCAGAGGAACAATGACCATTGAAGTAGCTATAGAAAAGAGATAAAGATGCAACATTGCGGCGAAGAGACAGAGGTTGAAGGGAGTCAGTAAGAAGGGGAGAGTTAATGAGACGAAAAGCCTTTGACTCCACCCTATTGAGAAGAGCTGTATGTGGGGAGCCTCCCCACACATGAGAGTTGTACTCCACGCAGGGACGGATAAAACCCCTGTATAGAGTCAACAATTGTGCAGGGGCAAAGAAGGAACGGAGTCGGCTTAGCACACCCAATCGCTTGGAAGCAGATTTTACAAGAGATGTAATATGATCTTTCCAAGACAAGTACCGAGCAAATGAAACCCCAAGCATGTTCAAGGATGATGCAGGATTAAGTTGAGTATTATTAAACATAAGTGGGTATACCTGTGGAAGATTTTGTCGGGTTGTTAGGTGCAAAAACTGAGTCTTTGATCCATTAAAAACAACCAGATTATTTTTACCCCAGTCAGAGATACGAACCAAGTCAGACATTAGGTGTGCCATAGCCTCATCCCTTGCCTGCTGAAGTAACTGCTGAGATGGATGTTGTGGAAATCGAATGGAAAGGTGAAGGGTGGAGTCATCAGTGTATGAGTGGATAGGGTTAGATGTACAGCTTAGAAGGTCATTGATGAATAAAAGGAAGAGAGTTGGTGATAGGACAGAGCCCTGAGGAACACCACTGTTAATAGATCTAGGAGAAGAACGATAGCCGTCTACAACAGCGGCTATAGAATGACCAGAAAGGAAGCTAGAGATGAAGGCACAGAAAGAAGGATTGAAACCATAAGAGGGCAGTTTGGAAATTAAAGATTTATGCCAGACTCGATCGAAAGCCTTTGAGATATCAAGTGCAATGGCAAAGCTTTCTCCAAAGTCCCGAAAGGAGGATGACCAGGAGTCTGAAAGGTAGGTGAGAAGATCGCCTGTGGAGCGTCCATGACGGAACCCTTACTGATGATGAGAAAGAAGGTTGTGATAGGAAAGATGCTTTAAAATTTTTCTGTTAAGAATAGACTCAAAAACTTTTGAGATACAGGATGTTAAAGCAATTGGGCGATAGGTAGAGGGTTGGGAATGGTCACACTTCTTTGGGACTGGCTGAATGAGAGCAAACTTCCAGCAAGAAGGAAAGGTACAAGTTGACAGACAAAGGCGAAAGAGTTTGCCTAGGCAGGGTGTAAGCACAGAAGCACAGTTCTTGAGAACAACAGGAGGGACTCCATCAGGCCCATATGCCTTATTAGTACTGAGACAAGCAATGGCAGAAAATACATCAGGTGAAGAGGAAGTCAGAGGGGGGAAGTGATGGAGGAACAGCACCGGAAGCTTGGACATTGTTGGAAGGACACAAGTCAAGAGTGAGAGCAGTGGAAATGAGTTATTTAAGAGGAGCCTGTGGAGTCACGTGGAGAGACAGGCTGACGAATGAGGATATAAAGGAGCGTTGTGGTGTGGATGTGGATGTGATAGGAAGCGTTATGAGGAACACACTGAGGTGGTTTGGCCATGTGGAGAGGATGGAGGGTGAAAGACTGACGAAGAGAGTGTATGTGAGTGAGGTGGAGGGGGGAAGAGGGAGGGGGAGGCCGAGGATGAGATGGAAGGATGGGGTGGAGAGGTATATGAGAGAGGGGGGTGTGAGTTGGGAGCAGGGCAGTGAAATGGCGGGGGACAGGGCGACTTGGAGGCGATTTGTTTGTGGCCACCCCAAACGGGATTGAGGCGTCTGGCAATAGATAGATAGATAGATAGTATGTGGGTGCTGGCACCCAGGTGAGAGTGAATGGAGATTTGAGTGATAAATTTTCCGTGAATGTTGGTGTGTATCAGGGGTCAGTTTTGAGTCCCATGTTGTTTATCATGGCACTTGAAGCCCTCTCTTGTGACTTCAGGAATGGACTCCTGTGGGATATGTTGTATGCTGATAATTTGGTGTTGATTGCACAGAATGAAAGGGAGGCAGAGGAAAGATTTAGGAAATGGAGAAAATATATGGGGCACAAGGGCTTAAGGGTAAATGCAGATAAAACAAAAGTGATGATATCTAGGGTTGGTGGCGGTATTGTCAAAGACGAGGGAGAGTGGCCATGTGCAGTTTGCCACAAGGGCATGGGAAGTAATTCCATCTTGTGCAGTGTTTGTGATAAATGGGTGCACAAGGGATGTAGTGGTATCAGAGGTAGACTGCGAGATAATGCTAATTTTATGTGTGTGGCATGACAGCGAGAGCAGATGGAGATTGTCAGGCATGAAAGGATTGAACTTGCTGGTGAGTCTCTTGAGTGTGTGGAAGAGTTTTGTTATTTGGGAGACATATTATGTGCTGGAGGTGGGGCTGGAGCTAGCTCTGTGGCTAAGGTGAGAAGTGGTTGGAAGAAGTTCATGGAGCTGTTGTCTCTCCTGACATTGAGAGGATTCCCCCTACATGGTAAGGGGTCTCTGCATGCAGCATGTGTTAGGAATGTGATGTTGTCTGGTAGTGAGACCTAGGCAGTAAAGGAAGATGATATTCGCAGGCTGAAACATACAAAAATGACAATCATTAGGTGGATGTGCAGTGTGTCACTGCATGTAAGGCCTGGGGGGTCTGGGTTTATGATGGAAGAGTTGAGAGGTAGGATGGGACTGAAGTGTATTGGTGTTGTGATGAGGAGAGGTAGATTGAGATGGTGTGGGCATGTGGAGAGGATGGGATATGATAATTGGGTGCTGAAGGTGAGAAGTGTTAATATTGGGGGTGGGGTTGCAAGGGGTAGACTGAGAAAGAAGTGGGACGAGGTCATTAAGTGTGACCTCAGGGTTAAGGGACTGAACAGGGAGGCTGCAATAGATCATGCAGCAAGGAGAGCTGCCATTAGGTGACCAAGGCTGACGCATGCAAGCATGTTGGAGCCTTCAAAAACGAACGAATGAATGAGCATTAGTTCAGTTTTAAAATCTGTAAACTACTCAATCAGTCAATAATTTCCTGTGGCACCCCACGGGATGCATAGGGCCTTGGTAAACTTTCTCCACCAATATCTGCTGCTGGCAAGTTATTCATATGGTTGTATTGTTGTTTAGGGCCTGTTAGTACAGTACTTATATTATGATGTTTGTTAATTAATATGAAGGGAAGAAAATGTGTAAAGTGGAGAGTAGAGTGGCTCAAGAGAGAAAAGTGGGCAGTGCTGTGAAGACCTCTGTGTTAAACAGGACTGAGTGTGGAGGCTGCAGGAGGTTTGCATGAAGGTGTGTTAGTGCACATAGGTTTGTATGAGTGCAAAATTGTGTGTGGCTGGAAAGTGAAGGGTCAGGAGTAAAAGCAGTGGAAGTGAAATTGTGTGGTGTGTATATAATGCATAGCATAAGAAATAATATGGTTTGCAGAAGGTATGGGACGGAGAGTCTGTTGATATTAGGGTTGAAGAGTATGCCTACATGTTATGGTTATTTGGAGAGAATGGATGAAGATCGGCTGATGAAGAGTATATGTGAGTGAGTTTGGAGGTAGGAGAAGGCATGATAAGCAGAGGAGGAGGAGGGGGATGGATGGACATGGGAAATGTGTAAGAAAATGAGGTTTGGAAGTTACTAAGACTATGGAGTTGACAGGAGAGTGAATGAGCTAGATTAATTATTTGCAGAGGAGCCTATGACAAGGGTTTTGCACCCCCACTCCCCTCCCCTTTTTTAAAGTCAATAGATTGACTTTTTTGACAAGTATATGTGGAGCTCATTTATCAAGAAGAATATTAAAACATTTAAAGTTAGGCCTGTGACTGTGAGGTGAAGCCAGGATTCTGGGGCTTAACCCCTTAACCGCGGGGCTTCACTTTCGTGACGCTTGGGAGCAAGGGATCATACCGCGGGGCGTCGCTTTTGTGATTCTGTGTTATTTTGAATTCACCCGGGCTTTCCAGTGGGGGCTTGTATCATCTATCAGTACTGACAATGTCCAACACTAGTCAGCACTCCTAATCTCATCTGTACTCCCATCCATTGTTGACAATTTAGCCATTTCTCCCCGTTCTTGACTCCCCTCCCTACCCCCCCTCCATTACCCTATGCTCTCGCCTGCCCGGCCATGCTACGCTAAGTAAATCTTCCCTGGAATTTTTCACTGATTTCATCCATTGAAATAAGCCCTATGTCGTATTCTTATACCAAATAATATATACAAGTAAGAAATCAGGTAAGTGAGAGTGCCATACACCTGGAATTGGCTAATTATCACCTGACAACACCTCACGTGCACTCGTTCGCTAATTTTCGCTGTTTTTTTCCCCTTGAAATATGCCGTATAATCTATTTTCGTAATAAATATACATGTAAGGAGAGAAGGGAGAAGCCTAAATGATATTTACATTCACCTGGAACTACCTAATTTATAATGTATTGTCTAGATTTCCTGCCAATCATATCAGTGCTACACAAAGCTGTTTCAAGATTTAACATTGGTAGCTCTGATTATATATCTCCTAAGTAGGCCTCTAATCTATTTTCGTAATAAATATACATGTAAGGAGGGAAGGGAGAATATTTACATTCACCTGGAACTACCAGATTTATAATGTATTGTCTAGATTTCCTGCCAATCATATCAGTGCTAGACTTAGCTGTTTCAAGAAGTAATATTGGTAACTCTGAATAACCCCTAAAGCAGGCCTCTAGGCTGCCCCTGCGTTATCAGTGTACTCTCATCTTCCGAAGTGAGAGGACGTACGTTTCATCTTGCTGACTTCAAGGCCTTTTTTTTCACCCCCATGCAAATGACTCTGTGACCTTTACCCCCTACTAAACCTCGTGTGGAAAGAGGTAAAGGGCTGACAATTGATAAAAGAGTGACTATGATCTTTCTATTGAGTAAAACAGTGCAAGTGGAATTGTAAATAATGTGTAAATAATGTGTAAACAGCAAGTGAAAGTAATGAATGTAAATATACGTGAACAATGGAAAATAGTTTTATAAGTTATTTCAAGTGACAGTGCACAACACAGTGTAAATAAAATAGAAATGTAAATAACGTAAATAAAATAGAGAACGTAAATAGAAATGTAAATGAGTAGTATTATAAGATTACGAGTATATACCCTAGGAGTAATGAAAGTGAAAGTTTCACTCTAGCATGTCTGAATGCTATGAGTTATGAGAGTGAAGATGAAAGTGACATTCACTCTCAATGCCAGTATACAGGACGAGAAAGTGAATGCTACGTATTTTACTGAAAGAAATTGAATCCCTACAGTGACAATAAACTAATACTACTGAAGGAAACTTATGGATAAAGACTGTAGATATATATAAGTGTTATATAGTAATAGAAATATAAAGTGTGAGGGGTTTTATGAATAATAAATGACAGGCTACCATGAGCGAACTAGTGCCAGTGCGACGATCAGACGCGCTCGTAATTTCCATTGCTTTCACAGTGTTTTTTTTTTTTTTTAGTATGGATCCCAAACTACTTGAAAATTGTAGAATAGTGTTTATAGTGTTTGTATCTGGCTGTGGTAATCATATTACGGGTTGTCGGGAAGTGTAAAGTGGAGACTTCGTTACCCTACTTCAGAGGTCTCCACAAGTCCTACGGTAACCGACGAAGGCTCAACAATCATTCCAGGAGAAAGCTGAAGGTATGTGCCATAAGCATATGTAATTTTATTATTCTAGGACTAATAACTGATTTTTGGCAAATATTTTTTGAGAGTCTGTCGGAGCCCAAATAACCCCGCGGCACACGCAAGTTATTGGTAAACAAGCCCGCGGTGTAGGGGTTAATGAGTGTTTGGTTCATTTCGCTGGGCATGCTGTTGATAGTTCCCCCACATCTCTACTTTCCTTTTACGTGTTTTCTGGATTCTATCTCAACATGCTTAGGTGGGAAAAAAAAAAGGTTATTATGATGATGATGATGATGATGATAAATAAGGTTAACATCCTAGGTACTGAGAGCTGTGCTGTGACCCATAATGTATTGTAGATCAACCCCAGTCTGTCTGGCTGAGCAGACCCATCAAATGCAAGCAACCAGCTCCTCATGCTGGGTTGTTCTGTTCAGTGGACCGATGTCCCTTTGTGGCTCACAGCACCTCACCACAATGAGGTGCAGGGAATAGTATACAGATTTGGTTCCTGGATAGATGCTGCATGTTTATCTTTTGGCCCAGTTAACAGGGGCACTATAGCAGGCTCCACCACCCCGTAAATTGGTTATATGGTTACCACCCAATGGTGTAAATGGTTTTCTGAGTTAAGGAAACCATTATGCATGCCACTCATTTTAGAGACACTTGAAGTGGAATGAAGAGTAATAAACAGTGACAGGAAGGAAAGCAAAAAGATGAGAGGAGAGCACACACAAAGATAGTATGAGAAAGGGGAAGGAAGTAGGCAGCACTGCATCAAGTGAGAGCATTATGGTGGTGACCATCTACCACCCCCATGATGTGTGAAGTGTGTTTATATCTTCCCAGTACAGTGTACAGTATGGTAGTCTTCTTTACCATAGAAACCTAGGTTGACAGTGTCTTTGTTTTATTAGGTAACCAAGGCCAATGCATGCAAGCATGTTAGAGCCTTTAAATAAAAACAAAATCAAAATGAACGGACCTGGAGCGGTGGCGTCTTTGCCGTGGGTCTACCCCCCAAAGGCTGTTGATGCAGAGGAGGAGGACAGCATGGGGGCCAAACCACCGTAAACCCCTCCCCCGGCCCCTCACGGGGCCCAAGAACCTGGGAGTGGCTTCGGTCACCCGGATAAGTACCACATCTCTCAACACAACACACACAACAACACCGTTTTTTCTACACCGAGAAATGACTCCCTGGCAAACATTTCTCGAAGACTTCTTCTAGCCGGTGACATTGAGAGCAATCCAGGACCCATGAACAAAGACACATGACCTGCATGCTCAAAACCTATCACGTCAAGCCGACAGACAGGGTTCATTTCAGTGCAATTCTTGCAAGAACTGGACCCATTACACCTGCACAGCACTTGCATTCAAAAAATGTTACACAAGCACCTGGACCTGCTCATTATGCTCCTTCCCCCCACCCACTAACCCCCTCCCACCAACCCCACTCCTACTTCCTCCACACCTTCTCAGCCTAGTCCACTGATCCTTCCCACACCATCCAACCCCCCAACTCCTCCCATTGCGCCCAAGTCTAATTCACCCCAACCCTTACCTCCATCACAGCCTTCTCCTACCCCTTCCCCTCCACCCATACCCTCACCTCCCCCGTATGTTGCAGCACCCAACACACGTCTTACACACAACATAAACATGCTTCAAATAAACATAGGTGGCATAAACACCAAAAAACAAGAACTCACACAATCCATCAAACAGCAAAACATACACATTGCCATCTTATAAGAAACAAAACTACACAGAACACAAAAAACACCTACATTTCATAATTTCACCACCATTAGACAAGACCGGGCCGATGGCGGTGGCAATGGACTCATTATCTTGGTACAGTACATAAATCCATCAACTTTTCTGATACTAGTGCACACACAAAGTCTCTTCTCCCCCCACATGACACCATGAAAGAAATACAGTCAATTGAAATAAACATCATCATCATCATCATCATCCAATCCTACGTTGCCTCATGAGGAGCGTAGGAGCCTAGGGCTAGGCAAGTTCGTCCTAACATTTAAGATGAGAATGACCAGCCTCACTCATCCCTGAGTGGCATTATGTGAGCAATAACTCCAACCACCCCTTGGTTATATACCTTCACTGGCTCAGTCCGATTGGAGTGCTGCAATTACCCACTAAACCACCAGGTGCCATAATTTGGTTATACAGTTACCACCCAGCATAGTAAATGGTTTTTGCCTTGTCACTCAGTGTAGAGTCACCCACAGGCAGAAGGAACAGGAAAGAATGAAGGAAAGACAGACAAAAGAGGGAGCGTAAAGTCACCCGTAGACAGAAGGACGAGGAAAGAATGAAGTAGAGAAAGACAGAAGAGGAAGGAAGGAAAGAAGGAAGGAGAGGAAAGGGCAGACACCTGAGAGCACTACTATATCGAGTGAATGGATTTAAAATACACACTGGTAGCAAATCACACATAGCAATTGCCAATACTGTACATACATTCTGCCCACTCATCCCCCACAGTACCACACAAGTACTCTCCACAGGTACACTGCATCACTAACACACGCAGCATTATCCTGGGTGGTGATTTCAGCGCCAAGGCATCGGCCTGGCATGTCAACAACCCTGATACAGACAGAGGGCTGGTACAACAATCCCAAACAGATAATCTTTTCATACTCAATAATCTCCATCAACATACCCATATCCCACACCAATCCCTCTTCCTCCCATCATTCCCAGACATCACCTTTTGCTCCCCAAACCTCGCCCCCCGCAACATCCTGGATAGTGGTCAAAACCCTTGGCTTTGACCACCTCCCAGTCATCATCACTGCCAAAACCAGAATCACCCCAGCTGGCCACAGACACACATACGCTAATTATAAGAGGGCCAACTGGGAGGCCTTCACAACTGAAACAGAACAACACTTTGAAACATTAAACAGTACATCCATCACAAACATCAACACTGCTGTGCACACTTTCAATACAGTTATTGAAAATGCAGACAAAAGACACGTCCGTAGAGTCAACAGAAAGAGAGACAACCCCAGCTTCATATCAGAAATTCAAAGCCTCATCAGTCAACGGGTCACACTACGACACTCCCCAACACCCCATACACAAGACACCGTCACTGTACAACAAAGACAAGAACTCAACATTCAAATAAACAATAAAATATCAGAACAGCAAACACTAAATTGGAATAATTATCTCCAATACTGTACCTGATCACAAAACAAACACCAGCAAACTCTACAAAACACTAAACAGCGTCACACTCTGCAGCAGCAACACTACACAATCACATACTGCCATCACAACAACAGACACCATACCTTCAAACAAACAACAAGCAAACACTCTCATCAATCACTTTTCACGTGTCAATCATCTAAACCCCCATCGCATTGACCAACATGTCATCCGACGCAAGACAGTTCCCCACAGACCCAGACTTCGCACCTTTCACTTACACCCAGATGAAGCACATCATTAGCAACCTTAAGCACTCATCTACCTATGGACCAGACAACATAAGCAACATACACCTTAAACACCTTGGACCACAAGGCATACAAGCACTCACCAACATATCAAACTACAGCTACTCACACAACATAATATCCATCATCTGGAAGCATGGCATTATCATCACTATCCCCAAACCTAACAAAGACCCCACATTACCTTCCTCACACCGCCCCATCACACTCCTCTGCACCCCCTCCGAAGTCACTGAACGACTGGTGTTACAACTAGTTACACCTCACACCCCCCGTAGCCCCAATCACAGCATGGTTTTAGGTCACAACACTCCACAGACACTCTTCTTACAGACCATACACAAAGTTTTTGATGGCATCAATTCAGCTAGGCCACCACACAGAACACTCCTAGTCACACTAGACATTAACAAAGCTTTTGATGCCATCCCCCGCAACAACCTCACAAACAATATACAGTATTCAACACAGACATACACAATAACACAAAAAGATGGCTGGCAAACTATTTAGCAGGCAGATGTGCATATGTAATATTTGCCAGTGAGTCATCGAACATCAGAAACTTCACAAATGGCATCCCCCGAGGATCCATTTTGTCCCCTACTCTCTCTAACCTATACATGCCAGAAATACCCACACCCTACACACCACAAATACAAGTAGCTTCCTATGCAGATGACATAACACTTACATGTACACACCAGAATGCAAACACAGCCACACACATCCTCCAACCTTACCTCAACACAGTATATGAATGGATCATCACAAACAGGCCCAAAATAGCCCCAGCCAAATCTATTGTGACCCATCTCACAAACTGGACAGCAGAACATAGTCACATTCCACAGCTCACCATAAACAACACTCCCCTACCACACACACACACATCAAAAATCCTCGGTGTAACATACAATACATCAATGTCATTTAAACAACACATCACAAACATTAAAGACAAATTAACACCAAGACTCAGTGCCTTAAGGTCACCTGCCCATACAACATTTGGACACAACAAAGATTCCACTACCACAGTATACAAACAATATATACATTCAGTGATGAATTATGCAAGCCCTGCTTGGGCTTCTAACCTCACTAAAACACACTACAACACCCCACAGACCATACAGAACAAGGCCCTAAAAATACAGTAATCACAGGCTGCACAGCTACTACACCCACAGACCACCTACACCAAGAAACCAAAGTCCTCAAAGTCAGGGATCATCTAGACATGAGAGGCACACAAATTCTTGCTGCAGCCTCCACAAATGCACACCATCCAGTACACTATATGGCAGCACATCCACACACACCAAGAAACATCAGAACAACACACAGTACATGATGTCATACATAAATACTGTCATCTCTCCCCCCTTGCCTGCCTCAGACCAGCTTCCAGAAGCATATCCATACTTAGATCACTCGCCGTTCCATTCAGTCACTTAAAGACAACACACAGCTGCATGCATGGCTTCCTGATATCCACCCTTCTGAATCCTATCTCCCTCGTGAGGACAGGTTCCACCTGGCCAGGCTGAGATGTGGACATCATCCAGCCCTCTTGAGTTAACAGAAGAGGCTGGATGACTCCATCACTGATGCCTGTCCAGGATGCAACACAGCACCCCATACTGTTAAGCACATTATGGAAGACTGCATTGCACACAGTTACCTGCGCCAAAAACACAGCGTACACTCCTTGAGAGCTCTGTGGGAATGCCTGGTCTCGGCTGTGGCCTTCCTTAGGGACTCGGGGCTGTTTGGCCAAACTGCCTAGGGAACAACTACTACTACTACTACAAAATGAACAAACATATATTATTTTACCTGCCCCTGGGAAGAATCCTGAGGTCTAAGAATTAATCATGATGGAATTTAGATAAACAGGAGTTAATTTATTTTATTTGGATATGGAAGTTGTGTAGATTGGCTTGGGAAGAGGGAAGGGTTCCAGAGGACTGGAAATCAGGTATAATTGTTACTTTATACAAAGGAAAGGGGGAGAGAGAAGTATGTGGTAACCATAGGGGTATTTGCCTTCTTAGTGTGACAGGTAAAATATATGGTAGAATACTCATTGATAGAGTTAGGCATATGACAGAAGAGCTAGTTGGAGAAGAACAATGGGGATTTAGGAAGGGAAAAGGGTGTGTAGATCAGATATTTGTTCTAAGATGTTTAGTGAAGAAGTATCTAGAGAAGGGAAAGAAAGTGTATGCTGCCTTCATGGACTTGGAGAAAGCTTATGACAGAATAGATAGGCAAGGTATGTGGAAGGTATTAAGAATATATGGAGTGGAGGGGAAATTGCTGAGTGCTGTGAAGAGTGTGTACGAAGGAGCTAGGGCTACGGTGCGAGTGGATGGTGAGCTGAGCGAGTTCTTTGATCTCAGTGTGGGACTGAAACAGGGTTGTGTGATGTCTCCATGGCTGTTTAATATATACATGGATGGGGTTGTAAAGGAGGTGCAAGGTAAGGCAGTCAGTGGATGTGGGGGTGGCTCTGATGAATGAGGGTGAGATTTGGATGATTCCGGTATTGCTGTTTTGCTGATGATACAGTATTGTTGAGTGAAGACAAATGGGAGTTGCAAGGTTTGGTGAATGAATTTGGGACAGTGTGTAGGAGGAGGAAGCTGAAAGTTAATGTAAACAAAAGTAAAGTTATGGTGTTTGAGAGGAATGAAGTCACAGAATGTATAGTAAGGTTGGATGGTGAGGATATGGAGAATGTGAGTGCATTCAAGTACTTGGGTAGTGTGATGAGTAAGGATGGAACTTGGGGGGGATGAAGTGGGTGAAAGGGTACAGCAGGGAAGGAAGGTTGTTGGTTCACTGAAAGCAGTGATGAGGAATAGGGAGGTGAGTATGGAAGTTAAGAAGTCACTGCATGATAGTATTGTGATCCCTACCCTGACGTATGGAAGCGAGGCGTGGACCTTGCAAGAGGGGAACAAGTCAAGAGTGAGAGCAGTGGAAATGAGTTACTTGAGAGGAGCATGTGGAGTGACATGGAGGGACAGGTTGACAAACGAAGACGTGAAGGAACGTTGTGGGGTGGATGTGGATGTGGTTGAGAAGATTAGGAGAAATACACTGAGGTGGTTCGGACATGTGGAGAGAATGGAGAATGAAAGACTGATTAAGAGGGTGTATGTGGGTGAGGTGGAGGGAGGGAGAGGGAGGAGTAGAACGAGGATGAGGTGGAGGGATGGAGTTGAGAGGTATATGAGGGAGGGGGGGGTGAGTTGGGGGGAGGTTAGGCAAATGGTGGGTGACAGAGCGACTTGGAGGCGTTTTGTCTGCAACCACCCTTTGTGGGATTAGGGCGTCGGGCTATAGATAGATAGATAGATTTTTTTTTTTTTCCATTACATTTTAATAATACAGTTGTGGTATTGCAGGTGTAACTACCGCAACTCCAGCGGAGACCATTGCCAATGAACCAAAAATTGAAAATGGAAAATTATATTTTGACAAAAAATGGTAAGTGTAAATTTCCTTTGAAATGAGTATCTTTAGTTTGGGTTGCATGGTTAAATTAAAAATGCATATTTTTTGTTGATGATCTGTTATTATATCATTAATTACATATTGGTTTATTGCATATATTAAAAGGAATTCTTAGTTCTGAGATTTTCAGTTGGTACTAAATTTATTGTACAATACAGTGTTCTGTTACAGCATTGTTATTATTATCCATATGCATGTTAGTCAGTCAGTCATTTTGTCAGTCTTGCCCAAACTTTTCTGTCCCAAAGAAATTGACATGTCATGCTGCCATCTGCACAGGCTGTAGTGTTCCTGCCCAGTCCCACTTGTCACCATCATCACACTATGTTGCCCACTCCGTCCTTTTCTTACCCACTAAAGATTGCTGTGGAAATCTGTGACAGGTCTTCCCACTTTCTGTACTGTATTGCCACTTACACAACTTTCTTCTGCCATAACAGGGTGTACTCAACCTGCTCTGTCATACTAGCATGAGCATACAGTCTCGGCTCTTCCCACTCTCTCTCCTCCACCTGCACCACCTATTTTTAACCTTCCCTGTCAGATTTATTGGAGAATTGTTTGTAGACAGTTTTATGAATTCCATGTGTTGTCCAAAAGTGTTGTTTAAGAATATTTTTAATGAATTAAATTTACAAGAATAATTTTCATTGATGTTTTTGTTTTGAGGAAAGATCATGTTTGTGTCTGGAATATGTCCTAGAATTTTGGGCTGCCTTTCTTAGATAAGTGATTAGGTGTAAGAGTGGTGTGGCATGAGTTTGAAAGGTCAGGTGTGAGTGCAGTGGAAATGGAGTTGTTAAGAAACATATAAGTGGGTTGTGTGTCATGAATAAGACAGATTACTTAAAATTCATAAAGAGAAAGAGTAAGGAAGTCTGTTAATCAAAGACTAGAAGGAGTGGACTTTGATGGTCTGGTCATCTATACAGAGAAGGAATATGAATAATGTGGTGAACAAGATATGTGTAATTGGATGGAAGCATGGAGGGATAAGCAGAAGATGACTAGATATGGTAAGTAAATGTTGCTGGAAAGTGAGGGTGTGGAAACTGGGCAGAACAGAATTAAGTAGAAACAGATAGAAGTATATATGGGGATACATATGGTAAGGTTTACACCTTTTTTTATTTACTTATTTTTTAATTTATAGTGGATGGACTGGTACTGCCCTTTGGGCATATGTGAAGTGCATCTTAAAAAAAAAAAAAAAAAAAAAAAAAAAATGTGAGGATGAGTTTTTACTTGTGAGTGGACGTAAGAATTTGGAAAGCATGAATGATGAGTAAATGAATTTGCTGCCCATTTCACTGGACTTTCTGTTATTAGAGTTCTTAATTGCCTTCCATACTGTATTTATGGATCATCTGATCACATTTTCTAGTGATGAAGTTGAAAGGTAATGGTGGATGATCCATTTCACTGAACACAGTAGTTCTGCTTTTGTGTTTTGTACCCGCTGTTTCTGGATCCTACCATCCATCCATCATCTAATCCTTCGTCGCCCCATAAGGAGCATAGGAACCTGGGGCTAGGCGAGTTGGTCCTGACGTTTGAGATGAGAGTGACCGGCCTCACTCATCCCTGAGTGGCATTAAGTGAGCAATAAACCCCAACCACCCCGTGGATATAAACCTACATAGGCTTAATCTGATTGGAGCACCTTAATTACCCACTAAACCACCAGGCACCATAATTTGGTTATATGGTTACCACCCAGCTTAGTAAATGGTTTCCTGGTGTGCAGGAAACCATTTGGCCTGTCACTCAGTGTAGAGTCACCCATAGGCAGAAGGAAGAGGAAAGAATGAAGGAAAGAAAGACACACTTTATTATAATGCTGGGAAATAAAATTAAGACAATACTGCACACAGTTTTAACATGCTATGTACTGTAGATGAAACATTAAAGATTATGAATATTCTGCAGGTTCCACAAAGGCCAAGCAGTGATGATAGAGTGTAAAGATGGCACACGCTTCAATGCTGTCCTCACTGTTGCAAGTAATGATATGGTATGTATATAAGGTAGCATATTTTTCATACTGTGCACAAACATATACCCTGTTAGGTTTCTGCTTTTAAGAGTGCATTTTTATTTAAATGGATACTAAAGTTGTGTAAATCATGACTAAGTATTCTCATTTTTATTGATTTACATAGGAAAATCTTTTTAAAAGTATACATGGGGCCCTTTGTATCAGCAAGGCTAAAGTGAACCAAAGTTGTTGAGGGCAGAGACATTATTATAACATTTAATTATTCATCATTCAGTCTGGTACTATGTGGGGCTTAAGGCAAAACTGCTCAGGGCAAACTTTAAAGGTAAGCAGCATTATATGCTCTTTATTGTATTTTGTTTTTCTCTTGGGGGGGAACTGTTATTGTGGGCTCGTGGCCTTTGGTTCCTTCTTCCTCGCATAAAAAAACAACAACAACAACCCCATGTATGAGGGCAGTGGGATTAATGCACTACATCAGTACACAGTATGAAGGCCCATCCTTGATCACCCTGCCTGCATCAGAGAAATGTCTCATAAAGGAGGACTAGTGAGAGTGTGAGAGGCATACACAAAAGGGAGAAATCTCCCTTTGTATAATATATATATATATATATATATATATATATATATATATGTGTGTGTGTGTGTCAAGTCTCTTAAGGCGCGGCTAATTGATTCTAGGCCAAGCCTGTGCCATAGAAAACCGTGCCATACAAATAACTAAACCTATGGGAAAAATGGAATTTGGTTCTGGACATTCGCCCAAAGTCCCCCTTTTCATCCAGCTTTTCCTCTTTTTCCCCCACTTTACACAGGCACACAATTAAGCAGTCAGTCAATGCATGTATTACACATAAACACTAAACAATAAATAATAAAGGGCTTTAAGGGCATAAAATACTTAATGTACCTAACTCCGACAGTGGTAGTGCTAAAGTGGAAGGGGTAAGGTTGGGGGTTCCAAGGCAAGAGGTGCATTTCAAACCTTGCTGTGCCCCCACACCATAGGTGTTTTATGCACGTGGTTCGTTTATTTTTTCGTTCTGGCCCCTTGCCGTGTCATAGAAAACCGCGGCATAGAAGTCCGCGCCATAGGCGACTTGACTGTATCCCTGCTTGTCGTAAAAGGCGACTAAAAGGGTTGGCGGAGGGTTAGTGCCCCTCCCCGGAAAACAACTAACTAAAAAAACAAACAAGAAGCCTCGGACAAGGACTGACCAAACGTTGACGACCCAGGACCGGACAAAGGACTTGGTAATGTGTACATGGAATGTAAGAGGAGCGAATGATGAGGTGAAAGAGAGAGAGATTGTCCAGGTGCTTGAGGATGCGAAAGTGGATGTATGTGGAATAACTGAAACAAAATGGAGAGGAGAAAGTGTGAGAGAATGGGAGTATGGATGGGGTATATGTGCAGGAGTAGATGAGAATGAGAGGGCAAAGGAAGGAGTGTGTATAGTTGTGAGTAAAAGATGGAAGAAGAGCATAAGACAGTATGGATCAGTTGGGTCAAGGATTGTGTGGGTAAAGTTGAAAGTTGGAATACAAATGTGGGCGATTGTGTGTGTGTATGCGCCAACGCAAGATCGTGCTAGAAGAGTGAGAGAAGAGTTCTGGACAAATGTGGAAGTGTGCATGGAAAAGTTTGGAAGGAATGAGAGAGTGTTTTTGATCGGTGATATGAATGGTAAAGTTGGTAATGTGAAGGTGGATGGAATAGTTGGTGAGTGGGGTGTGCCTGCTGAGATAGATGAGAATGGGAGTGCGTTAGTGGACATCTGTGCTGGGAGGGGGTTGGTAATAGCCAATACCCTCTTCAGGCATAAAATGATCCACAGGTATACATGGCGAGTGATGAGAAGGGTGGGTGGTGAACTGAATGAAAGGAAGGCAATGATTGATTATGTGTGTGTGGATGAAAGGATGCGAAGATGTATATTGGATGCAAGAGTTTATAGAGGTTGGGGGAGTGGCCTTTCTGACCACTACTTGGTGGTGGCCAGAATTAGGATGCAAGTAAGATGGAGGAATAGAAGAAGGGAAAGACGAGAGGAAGGAGTAGTTGCAAGGAGAGTGGAAAGGTTACAAGAGGATGAGAAAAAGGCAGAGTATAAGAGAGAAGTGGAGGAACGATTGGGCAAATATGAATTGGAGCAGATGGGAGACGTGGAAGGTGTGTGTAAGATATTTACAGAAGAAATATGTGCAGCATGTGATGTGGTGTGTGGAAGGAAGAGAAGACGGAGGGGGTGCAAGGAACAGCGTGGTGGACTGAAGAGGTGAAACAGGCTGTGGCACAAAAGAAGAAAGCATACAATGAATGGATGAGAAATAGGGGCGTGGAAGAAGTTGAGAGGCAGAAGAGAGAGTTATATGTGGAAAGGAAGAGAGAGGTGAAAAGATTAGTAAGAGAGAGTAAGAAGAGAGTGGATCAGGAATTTGGAAGGAATTTGAGTGTAAAGTGGAGGGACTGTAAGAAAATGTTCTGGAGAGAAGTGAAAAGAGTAAGACAGGGTGGAAGTGAAGTTAGCAGGGGAGTGAAAGATAAACATGGTAGATTACTAGTGGAGAAGGGAGAAAAAAGTGAGCAGATGGAGAGAACACTTTAAGGAATTGTTGAACGTAGAGGATGGAAGTAATGCGAGTATAAGTGGCTGGGGAATGGCTGGGAGAAGGAGGGAGGTGAGAAGACAGGTAGAAATCAGTAGGATAGAGGTTGTGGAAGCAATGAAGAAAGTTAAATCGGGAAAGCCCCAGGAATTGATGGAGTGTGTGGTGAGATGCTGAAGCATGGGGGAGAGATAGTAGTAGAATGGATGTGGAAGATGTGCAGATTGGCCTGGGAGGAAGGTAGAGTCCCGGAGGATTGGAAGTCAGGTATAATTATTCCCTTGTACAAAGGAAAAGGGGAAAAAGAAGTGTGTGGTAATCATAGGGGCATTTGTCTTCTTAGTATAATAGGAAAAGTGTATGGTAGGATACTTATAGACAGAGTTAGAGAAAGAACAGAGAAATTAGTTGGAGAAGAACAGGGAGGCTTTAGGAAGGGAAGAGGTTGTGTAGATCAGATATTCATTCTTAGATCTTTAGTGGAAAAGTTTCTAGAGAAGGGAAAGAAGTTGTATGCGGCTTTCATGGATTTGGAGAAAGCATATGACAGGGTGGATAGACAAGGATTGTGGAAAGTGTTAAGAATATATGGAGTAGATGGGAAGTTGTTGAATGCTGTGAAGAGTATGTATGATGGTGCTAAGGCTGCAGTGCGTGTGGATGGTGAACTAAGTGAATTTTCTCTTTGAAAGTTGGTTTGAAACAGGGATGTGTCATGTCTCCATGGTTGTTCAATCTGTACATGGATGGGGTAATAAAAGAGGTACAAGGTAGGGTAGTGGATGTTGGAGTGGCCCTGGTGAGAGAGGATAGTGTTTGGAAACTCCCTGTACTGTTGTTTGCAGATGATACTGTGTTGTTGAGTGAAGATGAAGGGGAGCTGCAAGGCTTGGTGGATGAGTTTGAGAGAGTGTGTAAGAAACGGAACCTAAAAGTGAATGTAGGGAAGAGTAAAGTGATGGTCTTTGAGAGAGGTGAAGTCAGTGAATGTATAGCGAGGTTGGATGGTGAGGAATTGGAAAATGTGAGTACGTTTAAGTATTTGGGTAGTGTGATGAGTAAGGATGGAGGTTTGGAGGGTGAAGTGCTTGAAAGGGTACAGCAGGGAAGAAAGGTTGCTGGTTCCTTGAAAGCAGTGATAAGAAACAGGGAAGTGAGCATGGAAGTAAAAAAGTTACTACATGACAGTATTGTGATACCAACTCTAACGTACGGAAGTGAAGCTTGGACGTTGTTGGAAGGACACAAGTCAAGAGTGAGAGCAGTGGAAATGAGTTATTTAAGAGGAGCTTGTGGAGTCACGTGGAGAGACAGGCTGACGAATGAGGATATAAAGGAGCGTTGTGGTGTTGATGTGGATGTGATAGGAAGCGTTGTGAGGAACACACTGAGGTGGTTTGGCCATGTGGAGAGGATGGAGGGTGAAAGACTGACGAAGAGAGTGTATGTGAGTGAGGTGGAGGGTGGAAGAGGGAGGGGGAGACCGAGGATGAGATGGAGGGATGGGGTGGAGAGGTATATGAGAGAGGGGGGTGTGAGTTGGGAGCAGGGTAGTGAAATGGCGGGGGACAGGGCGACTTGGAGGCGATTTGTTTGTGGCCACCCCAAACGGGATTGAGGCGTCTGGCAATAGATAGATAGATAGATAGATAGATATATATATATATATATATATTTGAAAGAAGTTGAGGGATGTTTATATAGCCAGTTAATGGAACTGCCTGGTTAAATCATTGCCATTACATGAAGGCATCCCTCTCCAGTGCTACCTTATAAATTAAAGAAAGAATATGTACTGGATGCTTAATGTCATGGGTGCTACATGAGGAAGTACAGTATATTAATTTTGTGCAAGAGCTTATCTCTGGCAGATGCCTATGGCAATTCGTATACTAATCATGGCATTATCAGTTCTTAGTGAAGACAGCAAGTCACAAAGTAAGAGTAAACTGTGATTGTGATGCTTATAACCACTTATATTATCAGATCATGGTGAGGAAAGTGCCAGACAACATCAGACTGAAGATCACCCTGGCTCAACTGGCTCATGGCAAGTATCTGGTGAGGCGACGTAGTGCTGCCTGACCCTCAGACAAGAGGAATGTCTTTGCAACTCTTCCCTACTGACTCATGCCAACTGATACACACATTTTCTGTATATGCAGCTTTATTTGTGTCTTTAATGACAAGTATTTGTATGTAGTTCATGCTTTCATTTTGTAAATATATATCTTTTTCTAAATACTGTACTCTTTAGGTATAATGCTAAGTGAATAAGTACAGCAAAATGCAGGCTAAACATGCAAAGAGCATCGACATATAACACTTTGTGATTTTTTATTTAATTGTGTTTTCAAATGTTAAATTATGAGATTCTGAGCTGAAGAAGAGCAAATTGGCTGGGATTTACCTAGAAACAGGATGTACTTTGTAAGTACTTTAAATGACATAGCTTATGGTTGTGACAGTACTGTATTATGAATTGGCTTACCTTGTAGGAGATATCAGTAGACACACGTGACTGCAGTGAAATCATAGGAATTATATACTGTTTTGAGTACTGTTTATCGGACTACCATCAGTATTCATACTTGTCTACATTTAATTAAACAGGGATCCATGCTTGCATGGGTCAGTCTATTTTCTGCCTGATGGCTGCTTTCCAAGCGACGCTGTCAATTGCAGCATTCTGGGCTTTCTCTTCAGACACTACTCAAGACTCAGGTCTCCAGCATCAGGCAGAAGTTTCTGCCCAAGTGCATGGTCATTGGCATGGCCTTACTGGTTCAGGATGAATATTTTGAGGTCATTTGATGATTTGTTGTCTTCTGAAATCCTAGACTGTTATACACTCGATATACATTAAAATGAGGTGATCAAGTGTCACTGTACTGTATCACTTCATATTGCCAAGTATACAGTATCTATTAAACATTAAAAAAACATTATTTACTGATCTGAATAATATCGTGTGGCAGCAGCAAGAATAAAACAATAATGACATACTTAGACTGACAGGGTTAGGTCGTCAGTCAGCCTAACTCAAGCGGACTACTTCATATTGGTGCACTTCCAAATAATAACAGTACTGTATAATAACAGTACAGTACTGACGTGTCAGGAGTGACGTATAGTTAATATGTATTAGTAGGTGGTGCCACGTGCGTCAAGCAGTGGAATTCATCAGTTAGTATAGATGTATTCTGTCTTTCTTTCCTTCATTCATTCCATTTCCTTCTGTCCGTGGGTGACACTACACTGAGTGACAAGCCAAATGGTTTCCTGTACACCAGGAAACCATTTACTGTGCAGGGTGGTAACCATATAACCAGATTATGGTGCCTGGTGGTTTAGTGGGTAATTAAGGTGCTCCAGTTGGATTGAGCCGGATTGAGCCTGGGTAGGTTTATATCCAAGGTGTGGTTGGGGTTTATTGTTCATATAATACCAGTAAGGGATGAGCAAGGCTGGTCACTCTCATCTTAAATATCAACACCAACTTGCCTAGCCCCAGGCTTCTTCGTTCCTCATGGGGTAACACAGGATTAGATGATGATGATGATGATGTATTATTTAGTTTTCTGTAGTCTGTGCCAGTCTGACAATCATTCTGAATGGATCAAAAGCCCATCCCATAGTTTTAATACAGCCCCTCAGCTATTCCACTTATTAGCTTTGGGGTAAATATGTAACTTCAATTAATCATAAGAGTTGCCTACTGATATACTGTAAACATAGTGATGTGCCATTTTAGTAGATATGACAACATTTTTGGTTGAAAAGGCTGTCATACGTCACAGAATCTGTTAACTTAGATATGGTTATATAATATTTTCTTAATTGTTGCCATGCCAGTGAGCAAGTTTGGTAAAATTCTGAGTCCCCCCCCCCCCCTTTTTTTTTTCTTTTTTTTTTTTAAATGGAAACAAGTGGTTTAGATATGGTAAATGAACTGTGCTTTAGAAATGTTTCAGTTAGCAGCAGCTTATGTTCAAGGAAAATGAACTAGCCAGAAGCACATGCCTCTGATGGTAATTTTTGTGGCATCATCTGGAAGAGGAAAGAAATCATCCAAGACACTGTACTGGAAGACTTTGTTAGAAGTATCCTATTAATTAAATTCTTGTATGTATTGATAGTTTTGTTTATGTGACTTTAATTATCATTTTCAGAAATGTTACAATGTATTTTTTTTTCTTTTTAAGCTCCAAGTCTTTGTTAAGTAATAACATTGCATATGCGAAGTATCTCAAGGTACCTCTACAATCAGTGATCTATTTCTTGTACTCAAGTTGTGTCTGATTATAGTACTGATGTGTACACTAAAAATAATATCATTGTATATGTTTGTATTGTCAAAACATTGTCATGTATTTAAGGATCAACTAGATATGTCAAGACAGATATGTTAAATGATGTGTTCCATCATCATCATCACTCCAGTCCTTTTTTCCACCTGAAGATATAGTGAGGTAGGATCCATAACAAAGAAAACACAATAGTAGGAGAACTGTCAACATCCCCAGTGATATGGGCCACAAATTCATTCACTTGTCAGTGTAGGCTTCGGATTCATGGCTCCACCTTGCAAGAAACACCTTGTGCCCATATTTATCTGTGTAGATGCATTTCACATACATTTGTTGGATAGACTCATTCTGTTGACTACCAAGTACCAATTAAAAAAAAAAAAAAAAAAAAAAAGAGGGTGGGGGGGAAGGGTGACAAACTTTTACCAAGTGCTTCTCTATTGTATATATATATATATATATATATATATATATATATTCTGTCTTTCTTTCCTTCATTCTTTCCTTGTCCTTCTGCCTACAGGTGACTTTACACTCCCTCTTCCGTCTTTCTTTCCTTCATTCTTTCCACTTCCTTCAGCCTGTGGGTGACTCTACACTGAGTGACAAGCTAAATGGTTTCCTGTGCACCAGGAAACCATTTACTGCGCTGGGTGGTAACCATATAACCAAATTTTGGCACGTGGTGGTTTAGTGAGTAATTATTGCGCTCCAGTCGGATTGAGCCGGTGAAGGTTTATATCCAAGGGGAGGTTGGGGTTGATTGCTCATGTAATGCCACTCACAGATGAATGAGGCTGGTCGCTCTCAACTAAAATGTCGGGACCAACTGTCTAGCCCCGGGCTCCTACGCTTCTCATGGGGCAATGTAGGATGGATGATGGATGGATATATATATATATATATATATATATAATCTCTCTATCTACCTATTGCCAGATGCCTTAATCCCATAAGGGGTGGCCACAAACAAATCCCCTCCATGTTGCCCTGTCCCCTGCCATTTCATTGCCCTGCTCCCAGCTCACCCCCCCCCCTCTCTCATATACCTCTCCACTCCATCTCTCCATCTCATCCTAGGCCTCCCTCTCCCCCACCCCACCTCACTCTTTCCTCGTAAGTCTCCCACTCTCCATCTTTTCCACATAGCCAAACCATCTCAGCGGGTTTCTCCCAATGCTTCCAATCACATCCACATCCACACCACAACGCGCCTTCACTTCCTCATTTGTCGGTCTGTCTCTCCATGTGACTCCACATGCTCCTCTCAGATAACTCATTTCCACTGCTCTCACTCTTGTCTTCTGTCCTTCCAACAAGGTCCAAGCTTCACTTTCATACATTAAGAGCTGGTATCACAATACTGTCATGTAATAGCATTTTCACTCCCATGCTCACTTCCCTGTTTCTTATCACTGCTTTCAAGGAACCAGCAACCTTTCGTCCCTGTTGTACCCTTTCAAGCATTTTATCCCCTAAACTTCCCTCCTTACTCATCACACTACCCAAGTACTTAAATGCACTCACAGTTTCCATTTCCTCCTCATCCGACCTCACTGTACATTCCTCTCGAAAATATCTCTTCCTGCCCTTGGGTGGGAAAGGAGGTCCGGATGATGATGATGATGATAGAGAGATAGATAGATAGATAGATATATATAGATATAGATAGATAGATACATACATATATATATATATATATATACACACACACACACACACACATATATACAGTAATCCCTCCATTATCCGATGTAATAGAGCCAAAGACATGTCCAGAAAGTGGGCCCCTGCCTGCTGGACTGGTACTTATGACCCTGACCCAGCTTACTTTGAAAGCCACCTAAATAACTCCCTACCGGACATGCATAGCACTTATTTAAACCTATTTAAGACCCTATAGAAGTTGTGGAAGCAATGAAGAAAGTTAAATCGGGGAAAGCCCCAGGAATTGTTGGAGTGTGTGGTGAAATGCTGAAGCATGGGGGAGAGATAGTAGTAGAATGGATGTGGAAGATGTGCAGATTGGCCTGGGAGGAAGGTAGAGTCCCGGAGGATTGGAAGTCAGGTATAATTATTCCCTTGTACAAAGGAAAAGGGGAAAAAGAAGTGTGTGGTAATCATAGGGGCATTTGTCTTCTTAGTATAATAGGAAAAGTTTATGGTAGGATACTTATTGACAGAGTTAGAGAAAGAACAGAGAAATTAGTTGGAGAAGAACAGGGAGGCTTTAGGAAGGGAAGAGGTTGTGTTGATCAGATATTCATTCTTAGATCTTTAGTGAAAAAGTTTCTAGAGAAGGGAAAGAAGTTGTATGCGGCTTTCATGGATTTGGAGAAAGCATATGGCAGGGTGGATAGACAAGGATTGTGGAAGGTGTTAAGAATATATGGAGTAGATGAGATGTCGTTGAATGCTGTGAAGAGTATGTACGATGGTGCGAAGGCTGCAGTGTGTGTGGATGGTGAACTAAGTGAATTTTTCTCTTTGAAAGTTGGGTTGAAACAGGGATGTGTCATGTCTCCATGGTTGTTCAATCTGTACATGGATGGGGTGATAAAAGAGGTACAAGGTAGGGTAGTGGATGTTGGAGTGGCCCTGGTGAGAGAGGATAGTGTTTGGAAACTCTCTCTACTGTTGTTTGCAGATGATACTGTGTTGACTGAAGACGAAGGGGAGCTGCAAGGCCTGGTGGATGAGTTTGGGAGAGTGTGTAAGAAACGGAGTCTAAAGGTGAATGTAGGGAAGAGTAAAGTGATGGTCTTTGAGAGAGGTGAAGTCAGTGAATGTACAGCGAGGTTGGATGGTGAGGAATTGGAAAATGTGAGTACGTTTAAGTACTTGGGTAGTGTGATGAGTAAGGATGGAGGTTTGGAGGGTGAAGTGCTTGAAAGGGTACAGCAGGGAAGAAAGGTTGCTGGTTCTTTGAAAGCAGTGATAAGAAACATGGAAGTGAAAAAGTTACTACATGACAGTATTGTGATACCAACTCTAACGTACGGAAGTGAAGCTTGGACGTTGTTGGAAGGACACAAGTCAAGAGTGAGAGCAGTGGAAATGAGTTATTTAAGAGGAGCCTGTGGAGTCACATGGAGAGACAGGCTGGCGAATGAGGATATAAAGGAGCGTTGTGGTGTTGATGTGGATGTGATAGGAAGCGTTATGAGGAACACACTGAGGTGGTTTGGCCATGTGGAGAGGATGGAGGGTGAAAGACTGACGAAGAGAGTGTATGTGAGTGAGGTGGAGGGGGGAAGAGGGAGGGGGAGGCCGAGGATGAGATGGAGGGATGGGGTGGAGAGGTATATGAGAAAGGGGGGTGTGAGTTGGGAGCAGGGCAGTGAAATGGCGGGGGACAGGGCGACTTGGAGGCGATTTGTTTGTGGCCACCCCAAACGGGATTGAGGCGTCTGGCAATAGATAGATAGATAGAAGACCCTATTCACACCAATAATGGACATAAAGCATGAAATAAATGAAAAGGAACCAGAGAATGAGGAATTAGGAGTATGGAAAATACTTAGCAGTGTACAGGGTACTTACAGCACGTCTGTGGCTGCCTTCTCTAAGGCTCTGGTAGTTGTGAAAATGCTCTTGAAGCACGTACAGTAATCCAGTGTTGTGTTACACTTAATTCTTTGCACTGTGAGTTATAATTGTTTAACACTGCACATTCTGTTCTTAATTGCACCACACCAGTTTCAACTGCCACTTTGCACTCCACCCTTAATCCTTTGTACTCTAAATTCTAATTTCCTAACACACCACAACACTAAATTCCCATGTGGTCTAGTGGTGAGGTATTGCACTTTATTCATTTGTTTATTCACAAAAATGAGCACGTGCAGCATCCATTGCGATGAACATCCTCCCTGGACGGTGGTTAGCCAGTAACTGGGGACAAGGTTGCCAGATCTGAGCTTGGCCACATTACCAAACTCCTCAGTTTTCATTACCAAATTTACCTTTTCATTACTAAATTCTTAAAGGAAGCATTTATTCTTCACCAATTATATGTACAAAAGGAAATAATTTAATCACTCTCCTTATAATCAGCAGCATGTTTATTTTTGCACTATGTATGCTAGCAGATTAATGAAAGAGAGCAGACAGTCCATTGTCTCCATTCTCTGTATCTTCATACATGTGAAAAATCTGTTTGGTAATGGATCATGCCGATTTACTACTAAACGAACTTTTCAGTACCAAACTGGCCCACATTTGGTAATGAAAAATACCAAATGGGAACCATGACTGGGGAGGGAGGAGGAAGGAAGGGGTGAAGGGGCCGTGGTGGAAACAGCTGTTCAGCGCGGTGTGGCACCACACGATAATTTCAGATTACGGGTGGGAAAAAATTAGGATTTGAGGGGGATTTTTTTTCTTTTCTTGGCCATTTTTGGGTTCCAAAGGTCCAGGCCCACAATGTCTGGTAAGTGGAGAGTCTGGAAAGTGGGCTTTCGGATAGTGCAGGGATTACTGTATATACAGTATATATATAAACAGTAATCCCTCCACTTTCCGATGTAATAGGGTCAAAAGCATGTCCGGAAAGTGGTCCCGTCCGGAAAGTGGGCCCCAGCCTCGTGGACTTGTACTTATGGACCCTAACCTACCCTGACTCAGAAAAACACCTACACAACTCCCTACTGGACATGCATAGCACCTATATAAGACCCAAATCACACCAATAAGGGACATAAAAGACTGAAATAAATGCAAAAGGACCAGAGAATGAGGTTTTAGAGGTGAATTTATACAATATTAAACATTCTGGGTACTTACAACAAGTCCCTGGCTCCCGGACTGGTTTCAACTGCCAGTTTGCACTCCACAGTTAATCCTTTGCACTCTAAATTCTAATTTCTTTAACACGGCACAACACTGTAAATACCCGTGTGGTCTGGTGGCGAGGTATTGCAGTTTATTCACTGTTTATTCACAAAAAACGAGCACATGTGGCTTCCATTAAGGTAAGCATCTGTTCTCGATCGGAGTTAGGCTGTGACTATTGATGATGGGGTAAAAGAGTTGCCATATCGCAACGGCCACATTACCAGACTCCTCAATTTTCATTACCAAAATTTAACTTTTCATTAACAAATTCGTAAAGCTAGCATTTATTCTTCACAAATTATATATACAAGTGGAAATTCATGTAATCACTCTTATAATTAACAGCATGTTGATTGTTATTTTCACACTATATAGGCTAGCAGATTAATCAGAGAGAGCAAACAATCCACCATCTTCATCCTGTGTATCCTCACACATGTGAAAACTCTGTTCGGTATTGCATTATTCTGATTCATGGAAAGAAGCCAATATCCACCCAGTTCCGAAGAAAGGAAGTTCGTCTGACCCCTCCAATTACAGACCAATAGCTGTCACATCTTCTCTTGGTAAGGTATTTGAAACTTTAATTAATAAGCATATTGTTAAACATCTTGAATCCAACAACTTAATTGGTGATAGACAATACGGTTTTCGCCACGAAAGATCCACCATTGACATACTCAATCTCTTAACTCATACCATCCATCAATCAATTGATCTTTTTGGAGAAACTCATGCAGTAGCTCTTGATATCTCTAAAGCTTTCGACAGAGTATGGCACCGTTCCCTGCTGTCCAAACTCCCTTGCTATGGACTAACGTCTTTTGTTCCTTTGATTTCTTCTTATCTTAGTGATGGGAAAATAAGAGTAAAAGTAGATGATGTATATTCGAATTTCCACTCAATTAACGCCGGCGTGCCACAGGGATCAGTTCTGGCGCCAACCCTATTTCTGGTTCATATTAATGATCTCTTATCTGTCACTCACAATCCCGTTCACTCATATGCAGATGACTCAACACTACATAGTTCATTCACACTCAGACATCCATTTACAAAGTCTAATATCTGTACCTCTCAACTCAGTACAGCCATCTCCATAAATCAAGATCTAGCTACAATCAGTGAATGGGGACAAAACAACCTTGTCTCTTTTAATGCTAGTAAAACTAAATATATACAGTTTACTAATAGACAGATATTGCCAGATTCGTACATTACCTTCAGTGCTACTAATATTCCCATCTCCAAAAGTATTGAAATTCTTGGTCTCACTTAACAGTGCCCTCAGCTGGACCTCTCATGTCAGATCACTTGCTAAAACCGCCTCAAAGAAACTTGGATTATTGTACAGAGTCCGTAACTTCTTCGCCGATGAGCAGTTAGCTATAATTTATAAGAGTCATGTGCGCTCTCAGCTTGAATATTGCTCACCCTTGTGGAATGGTTGTGGAGAGGTTGCATTAAGACAACTAGACAAAATTCAGAATAAAGCTGTTAGAATCATTAACCCGCCCCATCCCGACCACTTTCTCACCACTGGTACCCCCCAATCCTGACCATTTTTGGACCCAAATTTTTTTTTGCTAAAACTTTCGCTTTTGGTCAGAAACAATGGTCAGTCACGAAGAAATTGTTCCCCGGGGTCCATAATTGCCCTAAACAGGTATGCCTTGGTCACACCTGGCACCGTGTTCTCTGTAGGTGGTCTGAGCCTCTAACGTTTTCTATGGTATTATAAGTCTGGGAAACCAATGAAAGTAAGTAGATATGTATTTATTACAAACATAAAAACATGTGATAAAAGAGTAAATTGGATTTTATACAAAAATAGAGCTGAAATAAGCATTGTACCATCGTGCGAAACGAGCAAAATCGGGCAGACTGGTCACGATGAATCGCTAACATTCCAGAATCATGATACATATCATTTTTTCTACTGACATAATACTTCTACAATAACATTATACCATTTTACATTTTATTGAACTGTTTTTATGTATTCACAGGCCTTTCAATAACATTTAGCGTAATGTTAGCGCTTATTTACGTAGTGAGTGAACCCGCTGTGACTGTTGTTTCAACTCGTATTGTGTTTTTTCTACTTACATAATACTTTCCTAATAACATTATACACTTTTCAACTTTAGAGAACTGTTTTGAGATAGTTTCAGGCCTTACGTAAATATATAGCGTAATAATAGCGCATAATAAAACACACGGTGAAGTCGCTATGACTACTATTTCAACTTACAACCTATTTTTGTACTTATATAATAATTCTCCACTAACACTGCACATGTTTACACTTGATATAATTGATATCACATAATTTCAGACCTTACGATTCTACTGAGCGTCATATTATCGCGTATTTACACAGTGAGTGTTATCGCGATATCATTTGTTTCATCTTACACTAGTATTCAACTTATAACTTACCTTACTACTAACATTACAACCTTTTCCACTTTATATAATTCCTATCACGTACTGACCAGAATGTTCTACTGAGCGTAATATTTTCGCAGATTTACACAGTGGGTGTACTCGTGACATCAATTATTACAACTTACACTATTTTTCAACTTATATGTTTTATTCATGCTAACATTACACCCGTTTCCACTTTATATTCTTGCTATCACATATTTACTGACCAGAGTGTTATACTGAGCGTCATATTTTCGCAGATTTATACAGTGGGTGTAGTTTTCATATCACTTCGTTCAACTTACACTATTTCTCAACTTATACATTACTTTCCTCCAAACATTACACCCGTTTCAAGTTTATGTAAGACTTAGCACATACTGACTGGCCTTACCATTATACTGAGCGTCATATCGCCATCCCACACAGTTTCAGTAGTGTAGGAAGTTATGGTACTCTCTGAAACATGGCTGAAGGCACAACGCAACATTGGTGGTGGTGGGGGAGGTGGAGAGCGGCGCCTTTCATCACTCGCACTTCTCTTCCCTCTCCCTTTTCCTTTACCCTTTCCCTTCCCTTTCCTTCCTTTCCCCACATCCTGGGGCTGTGTGGAAGAAGTTTGGGAATATTGTATGGTGAAAGACGTGCTGGGGAGTGGCTCCACCTCCTCTCCCCTAGGCCTGCGTGCACCACGTGCTCGTGCTGCCTCCCTCACACCACTTTCCCTTTCACCCCACACTCCCGCCACACCACTTTCCCTTTCACCCCTCACTCCCGCCACACCACTTTCCCTTTCACCCCGCACTCCCACCACACCACTTTCGCCTTCCCCAGACAAAACACTAGGCCATACTTTATTTGCCTTCTCGCCCCACCTTCTGATCCTCGGGGTGAGATTTTTTCCTTCCCCAACCACAAGGCAACATCATGTCCTAAGCTGCCGTCATCGTCATCATCCTCATCCTCGTCCTCATCAGAATCTCTCTCTAGGGGATGGAGAGAGGTCCATGCAGGTGTTTTGGGTGCAGGCTGGCCTTCCCTTGCCTTACGATACGTGACATACCGTTTTTTCCGGGGCGAAGGGACCTCCTCATCACTGCTTGTTATTTCCTCCTCAGGCTGCACATAATCTCGATCCACCACATCATCATCAAGTGGAGAATCACTATCTCCAGTGAAGATATCCAGGGCGGATTGTATTTCGTCGTCTGAGAGACCTTTACGCGCCATGTCTGACCTGGGTCACTGCTAACAGGTGAGTGACCGAGACAAGGGCAAGCGCAGGTCACGCGGGGTCTGGGACGCTGCCCGCCTGGTGGCAGGTAGGGGAGGCTTGGGTAGGTGGGCGAATCGAAAATCTCGCGCAAATTTTGAAAATTGTGAAAATTATGAACCTTGCAATTGCAGGACGTTGAAGTACGTCAACGGGATTGGCAGTGACAAAACGTGAGGACGTGGAAGTACGTCGACGGGACGCCGCGGGTTAACAACCCTGCCATTACATATAAACTACCTCCCCTGCAAGTAAGAAGGAATGTTGCCTCCCTTGCATTATTTTACAGATATTTTTTTGGCAAATGCTCAGACGAAGTTGCGTCCATGGTGCCACCTCTCCATGCCTTCCCTCATGCTACGCGGGCATCTGGTAGCGCTCATGACTGGAATGTCACTCAACCATATTGCAGAACTTCTGCCTATCAGAATTCTTTCATTCCCCAAACTGCATCTCTCTGGAACTCGCCTCCCCAGAGTTGTTTTCCTCCAAATTTCAACCCACAACTGTTTAAGTCTAACTGTTACAGATATTTTATGAATAGAGGACACCAGTAATCTGGTGTATGGATTTTTTTTTTTTTCCCCATTTGTTTTTCCTTCCTCCGTTCTGTTATTTAAAAAAAAAAAAAAAAAAAAAATGAATTTTTCATTACCAAATTGGCCCACATTTGGTAATGAAAAATACCAAATGGCAACCCTGACAGGGGAGGGGGGAGGGGGGAGGAAGGAAGGGGTGAAGGGTCCATGGTGTAACAGCAGTTCGGCGCCACACAGCAATTTCAAATTACGGGTGGGGAAAAAATTGGATTCTGGGGGGATTTTTTTCTTTTTTTGGCCATTTTTGGGTTCCAAAGGTCCAGGCCCACAAGGTCCGGTAAGTGGGGTGTCCGGAAAGTACAGGGATTACTCCTTCCTCACTCTGCCCTAGGGTGGGAAAGGAGGTCCGGATGATGATGATATACAGTATATTCATTCATCCATCCATCATCCAAGCATATATATATATATAATATTAATTCCTTCCATCCTTTTCTGTCTTTCCTTCATTCTTTCCTCATCCTTCTGCCTATGGGTGACTTTACAACCCTCTTCTTTCCTTCATTCTTTCCACTTCCTTCTGCCTGTGGGTGACTCTACACTGAGTGACAAGCCAAATGGTTTCCTGTACACCAGGAAACCATTTACTGTGCTGGGTGTTAACCATATAACCAAATTATGGTGTCTGGTGGTTTAGTGGGTAATAATCGCGCTCCAATCGGATTCAGCCAGTGAAGGTTTATATCCAAGGGGTGGTTGGGGTTTATTGCACATGTAATGCCACTCAGGGATGGGTAAGGCTGACCACTTTCATCTTAAATGTCAGGACCAACTTGCCTAGCCCCAGGCTCCTACACTTCTCGTGGGGCAATGTAGGATTGGATGATGGATGAATGATGAAGTTTTACTCTGAACACTTTATTCTTGCTATATTTCTGTATTTTTACTTGTCAGTTTTATGTGTTTTTATTAGCTTATAGTATAAACGCCAGCAAAGGTAATGGTATAGTATAAACGCCAGCAAAGGTAATGGTATAACATTTCTACCATTATAACCATTTTTCAGTAGCATATTTGGCCATGGAATTTTTTTTGAGCCCTGGGAGCAATCACTCGTCACAGACAACAGATTTTCAAATCATCGTCAATTTTTTTGTGGATTTTTGTTGTTTATGGAAGCTTTCTTAATGTTTAGCATTAATATGGATATTCCTATGTGTGTTTTGATGTCTAAATATGGAAGACTGACCTGGAAACTGCCAAAATTAGGAGTGGTACTGTACTTAGTCATGTATAGGTTGTGTGTTTTTTGGTTTTCAGTTTTTTTTTTTTTTTTTTTTTTTTTTTTCCATGGTTTTCTTGGTGTTTAGCATTACCTTGGATATTCCTATGAGTGTTTTGATGTCTCAATATGGCAGATTGACCTGAAAACTGCCAAAATTAGGAGGGGTACTGTACATAGTGGTGTATACATAGAGTGTTTTTTGGTTTTCACTGTTTTTTGGCATGGTTTTCTTGGTGTTGAAATTTATTTTGGATAATCCTATATATGTTCTGATGTCAAAATATGGCAGAATGACCAGAAAACAATGGCAAAATAAGGAGGAGTATTGTACATACAGTAGTGTTTAACCCCTCCGTGGCCGCTGGCGTCGAATGATGTATAGCCGATAAATGGCTGCCGGTGTCGTTTGAGCACTGGCTATAAAAAACTGCAAAAATTTTTGGGAAGTGAATGAACGTTCTGAACGTCTTCACACTGACCTACACTACACTCCCATACGCCTCATCAAACAGTTCAGAGCCTGCTGCTGTGATGAGTGGATTTTTTATTATTTCGCTCATGGCCATGCCTTAACAAGCACAACTACACCCATTATCTCGACCCAGGCAGAACATATCATCTTTGTCCTCTCTTGCAAAACACACACAACCACCTGTTTACGATTATGAAGTAATACAGGCACATACAAAAAAGACATGATAATAAGAGAAAAATACATTTTTGTCTTGGTATCTTTACCTATTTGCTCAGGTTTGCTGTAATGGTTTGGATCATTTGATGCAATGCAATTTGTAGAAAACCGTGAAGCGAACGAAAATCTGGGACATGAGACTGACCTTGGCTTCACCCTCTCACGTATCATCTGTCAGTTCACCACCTGCAGTCGTGACGAGTGGATGTATGATTTTTTCGCTCGTGGCCATGCCTAAACACACATAATTACACCCATTATCTCGACCCAGACAGAAAATACAATCTTTTTCCTCCCTTGCAAAACACACACAACCACCCTGTTTACATTATATATTGCAAAAATAACATGGTAAAATGATAAAGATGAACGTAAAATGCTAGAGAAAGATGAACATGTTATGACGGAAAAAATACGTTTTCCCTCGTCTGTAAAAGTATTTATTTCTGCTTTGTATCTGTATTCATAATAATTAGACTTATTCTTAGTTCTGAAACTGCATTACGATTCTATTTTTAGCCATGCTCGTGGTGTGGGAGCTGGAATTTGCGACTCAACTTCCACATTGCTAATCAGACTGGCCCTCCACTTTATTCTTCCGTGGCAGAGTCTAGCCTTGGAGGACGTGCAGTTTTCTCATTTAGGACTGAAAATTCAACTCTTTCGCTCCCTTTTCCAAGCATGGGTACAACGATAACATAAAAAATAACTCAAAACTACCATAAACATATTTTATATCAAAAAGGTGAAAATGTATTCATAACATTTTTTTTTTTCCAGCCATTCCTAACAGATTATGTACTGAAATGATTCGATATCATCATATCTCATATATGCACAACATTTCAGCACCATTCGCATTGTTTGGGAAGGTAAAAAAAAAAAATAACAACACCTGCCCAGTTGCGATGCAGCAGCGCCCCTGGGCGGCAATATCAGTTGCCGATATTTCTGCAACTTCCGAGCTTCATTAGAAGCCACAAAATGCGTCTAGGAAGCTGGGATTTGCACTGTTAGGTGCATCTGAACTTTCTCTTCAATATGGCAAGAAAAATAATCAATTTTTGAAACTTCAAAAAATGGCACTGGCGTCGGCCTGGGGTGTATGGAAAATTCCAGACCTTCGGCCACGGAGGGGTTAACCCCTAATGCGCGGCCATGGACAGCCGACCCCCCCCAGGTGGCGGGGTTGTATCGCGGTCTGAGTACCTGTAGGAAAATATTAGCCAAAAATCAGAGATTAACCCTAGAACATTATACTTGGTATGGCAGATAGTACTTACATTCAGCTTTCTCCAGAGACAGGTGTTGAGCCTTCGTGGACTACCCAAGGACTTGTGGAGACTTGCAAAGTTGGGTAACCAAATCTTCACTTTCACACCTCCAGTAACCTGGTTTCCCCTCTACCACAGCCTCATTCTGTCACAGTAAACTTTATACTACAACGTACAGGTAGTTTGGAATCTGTATTTGTACAATAAGCACTGAAAATAAGGCTAAAATCAACGGAGCGTACGGCCGACATGCAGCGCGGTGGCGGTCTTCCTGTCACTCAACAAACATTTCCATTTTCACAGCTAAAAACATGTATACTACATTATTTTCAATCATATTCATTCCCAAAAGATCACCGCGGCGCGCTTTTTATTCCGCCTTACGCCCGTCACTTTATTCTCGTTCCTGTCGGCCGCTCGCACTGACTCGGAAGAGCTAGAACCCGCCATGATGTCACTTTGAAAGCCTGCGGTAAACTGATGCTAAACAGGGGCAAACCGTGTGAAAAAAAAAGCTAGTGTTACAACTGGGGAAACAAGCCTTTCCTATTAGCATAAACTGCTTGTGAGAGGAGAGCGCAGATTTACAGTTCTGAGCAGCTAGAGCGCTGCCATGTATCACAGCCAGGCTGGCCGGGCCGTGGGGGGGGGGGGAATGCGATACTTGGCAACAACGGAGGTCAGTAGTACAAAGGTAAAGTATGCTAATTGTAGCTAAAGGGTGGTGGTACTGATAGACAACACCAGCTGGAACATCCTTGCCCGGGTTTATTCAAAAGTAACTCGAATCGCAAACGCGACGCTCCGCCGTTATGTCCTTTTTGGCGAGCGTCGCAAATGCGACGATCCGTGTTTAAGGGGTTAAGTAGGGTGTTTTTTGGTTTTCACTGATTTTTCTGCATGGTTTTCTTGGTGTTTACCATTACTTTGGCCTAATGTGTGTTTTGATGTCTTAATATTGCTGAATGACCAGAAAACACTGCTAGGTTAAGCATAGGTACTGTACAAATAGGATAGGTATAGGTTGGAGGTGGGTATAGGTAGGGTCTGGGTATGGTAGGGGAATAGTGTTCATTGTCCGGATGTTGCCACTACCTGGACATGCCTTTGGCTCTATTATGTCTGGATGAATGAGGGATTACTGCATATATATATATACACATATACATACATACAGTAATCGTGTATACATACATATATACAGTAATAGTGTATACATACAATTACATTGACATGTGCTGCATCCTTCATAATCACTTCACCAATGTCTCATATCCTTCCCCCATCTCACAGCACTTCTGTGTATTCCTACCCTACATAATATTAAACAGTGTTGCACAGTGCTTCAGGGTCACACACCCCTGTCTGTCAGTTCATGTTGCATTCCTCAGCCTGTTACCAGATACATATTTGTTAATTGTTGTATATAAAATGGCCCTGGGCTTAATGTAAGTTGCCGATCAGACACTGTGTCTGGGTTGTGACCCTGTGAGATAAACTATAAATTTATGCTGGGTCAGGCAGGCTTGCTGGTTCCTCTCATAGCCAGCCACACCTAGCCTCCATGTTCCCAACCCCTATTGCTTTATCACATCAGGGTCTTTTAGCAGAGCAGCTGTCTGGAAAAGGAAGATTTCTTGACTGATCAGTGAAAATAATTCCTGGCATTACTGTATTATCAGTACCTCAGTTAATAAACATTTAAACCAGAAAGCAGGGTAACATCCTGTACCAATCACAGACAATATAGAGGGACTTTGGCCAATTCTAATCCCACCATTCCTCTAAGCTGATAGCAGGGTCACTGGCCCATATCACATTCTATCCTGCCTGACCTGAGCTCATCAGTCAAGAGTTACGAGCCCTTAGAGAGGAAATTATCAGGCCTCATGGCCACCCATAAGACGGGATCTCATTCTGGTCAGATCACAGACCAAATCCTGCTTCTGGCATTAGTTGCAGGACTGGCATATAACTAAGGTTGCTGATCCTAACTCTTTTGGTAATATTATTGTAACAAGCCAACTGTCTCCAGACTGGCAACAACAAGACATCGCTGATAGGGGCAACGATTCACTTACATTTGGGTTTGTGATCACACCCTTTGGATTATCATGGACCTCTGCTTGTACATGCTAACTACCAAAGATGATCCACCAGGCCTATGGGTAATGACTGCCATCATAAAAGTTACATGTGGTCTTATACTCAGAAAAGTGCAGTGGGTTGCTAACCCAAGTTTTCCCTGCAAAGTAACACTGCCGTCTTGTCATGAATCTGATGGCCAAAGTTCTGCACGAAACCATACTGGGCTGATAACTTCCCTCTACAGTCCAGGTCCTACACCCAAGACATGTCCTTGTTTTTCTCCATTACCTGACCTACATAGAAATCATTGCCATGTATCATCACTCAATCACTTGCACTCTCTCATGGACACACATGAACCCTTTTTTTTTTTTTTTTTTAAGGGAAAATCTTGCAGGCTTCTAGCCTTTGGTTCCACTTCCTAACATTTAAAAAAGGGTGGGGGAAGGGAAGGCTTGGCATGGCTGTGTTTCTGAGCTGCCACAAAGCTGTAGAGGTCATTTTACCACTATCCCTGTACATGGTTGGTGACTTGTGACAATTGAGTGTCCTCTTTCCACAAACTACAGATGTGCCCGAGGAGAAATGTGAAAAACAGGAGATGGAGACCACCCATAAGAACCTGCCAGTTGAGCAGCCTACTCCAAGGATTAGGGCAATCTACCAGATTTATGAAGAGGTTATGTATAGGGCTGTATTCATCCAATGTCTGAGTCAGCAGTGGCACAGCTGATCTGTGATCACGATTGGTGTGTCAGGCATAATTACTGCATTGACAAGTCAGGGTACTAGGATCTCTCACTTCATGACTTAATGTCTACTGGACCAGAAGGATTGGAGTTGATCAATAATAACCTGCTTGCAATGCCTTGCACACATGAAAGAGTTTGGTACAATTGACCCCTTCAAAAACCACTTCTTGCCTTAGGAAATAGTATTATATACTGCACTGATCATGTACTTACCTCCCTTTTACAGGCATTTACCTGGCAATTGTGGCACAATTAGCATCTTTTAGTTAAAGTTAGCAGTGTGCAATATATTTATTATACAGTACTATATACTATATAAAATGCTTACATCATCATCACAAACCTACTTAAATACTCACTTGTTAATTTCCATATATTTCTTACTTCATTCTCACTTTATATAACCTGAGGATACAAAATGGCACAGTAGCACTTAAAAAAAAAAAAAAAAAAAAAAAAAAAAAAAAAAGACCCCCTCACATGTTATTGGGTGATTCAGTGGTAATTGGGGGGTAGGGAAAACTAAAAAGAGAGTCTTGGGCTGATAACGACACAGACTTTAAGGAGGCTGTTTGGTTCCAGGGGATCAAATTCAGATTTTAGTATTGTCCTAAAGTCAACTACCACAGGGTATTAGACACTGAGCCAGGTGACAAGCATTTCTAGGATACAGTAGTCATTGTCTGACACCTTCAGGAAAAATACATAAGAGAGAGCTGTACCTTTGTTTTTGTTGATTTGGAGGCCTATGACATGGTCCCCAGGGAGGCAAAATGGGCAGTGAGGAAGGTTGGGATTGAGGAGTGGTTATGGCAAAATACGAGGGTGCTTGGACCCTGGCGAGGGTGAAAGGTTTGAGTGATGAGCTTTCTGTGAATGCTGGCATGCATCTGGGGTCAGTCTTAAGACCCTTATTGTTTACTGTGCTTGAAGCTGTCTCATGTGACTTGGGGAGCATGGCAGCTCAGTGATAGGGTGTCAGGCTCGAGACCGTAAGGTCAGAGGTTCGCGCCCCGCCCGGGTGGCTGCCATGCTGGGAGGGGTAGCGTTCTCCCGTCACCCTAGCAGAGCTATATGATCTAATGAGGTCTAGCTTGGGGGATTATTCCTTCCTCTTATGTGACTGGACTCACATAGGAAGTGTTGTGTGCTAACTTTGTGCTGATCATGGAGAATGAGAGGGCGGTGGAGGAAGGATTTATGAAGTGGAGAGATGGAATGGGGTAAAAGGGTTTGAAAGTAAATGCAGGTAAAACAAAAATATCTCGGAATGGTGGTGGCACTGTTATAGCAGATGAAGTGTGGCCATGTATAGTGTGCTGCAAGGGTGTGGGAAGTGACTCCATTTTGTGCAGTGTTTGTTACGTGTGGGTGCATACGAGATGTAGTGGTATTAAAGATAGGCTGTGAAATAATGCAGTATTTAGGGGAGAGCATTCAGAGAAGTAGGAAACAATTGATTTTGCTGGGGAGTCTCTTGAGTTTATGGGGGAGATTTGTTATTTGGGGGATGTATGTGTTGGAGGTGGGTCTGTGGCAAGAGTAAGGAGTGACTGAAAAAGTTCAGGAAGTTGCTGCCTCTCCTGACTTTGAAAGAGCTCTCCCTCCATGCTTTGGGGTCCTTTTTTGCAGCATCTCCTAGGAGTGTAATGCTGTACTGTAGTGAGACCTGGGCAGCAAAGGAAGAGCATACAGACTCATATGTACAGGGATGATTAGATGGATGTGTGGTGTGTCCATGAATAGCCAACCAGGGTGTTCAGGATTGTGAATGAAAATGTGAAAGGAAGGACAGAACTTGAATGAATTAGTGCTGTGATGAGGGGTAGACTGAGATGGTCAAGACATATGGAGAGGATGAAGGATGACAACTGGGTGCTGAGGGTTGTTGTTCATCAATCCTGGTCTGTCTGGCCAAGCAGACACATCAACCACAGGCAAGCAACCACCCCTGCAGGGTCGTACTACACAGTGAACCAATGTTCCCTTGCAGTTGATAGTACCATGCAACAGTGAGGCAGGGAAAAGTGTGGAGGTTTGGTTCCTGGATGAATCCTGCATTAGTGTTCCCACTCAGTTTAACAGAAGCACAATAGCATGCTTCCCATCATCTCATTATCTATTTATGTGGTTAGCATAGTAAATGGTTCCCTGGGATACAGGAAACCATTAGGCTTGTCACTCACTGTAAGGCCACCTGAAGTGGAAAGAGGGGTAATAAAAACTGACATGAAGGGAGGGGAGAAGTAAGAGATGAGGTGGGTTGACAAAGAGATAGAGTGATAAAGGTGAAGGAAGAAGTAGGCAGCAGTACACCAAGTGAGTGGATGATGGTTGCCATGGTCATCAACCAGATGTGGAAGGTAAGAGTGTGAACACAGGGTAGGGTTGCAAGTGGCTGACTGAATAAAACCTGGGACTAGGTCATAAGTGTGACTTCAGGGATAAGGGACTGAACAGAAAGGCTGATACAAATCATGTAGCTTGGAAAGCTGCTATTAGATGACCAAGGTCAATGCATGCAAGCATGGTGGAGCCTTTATAAATGAAGGTAACCTGATGGCCAAAAATATGTATTCATCAAACTGAACTCTAAGGATTAACCCCTCCGTGGCCGCCGGCGTCGAATGACGTTTAGGTGATAAATGGCCGCAGGCGTCGTTTGAGCACGGCCTATAAAAAACTGCAAAATTTTTAGGAAGTGAATGCATATTCTGAACATCTTCAGACTGACCTACACTACACTCCCATACACCTCATCAAGCTGTTCAAAGCCTGCTGCTGTGATGAGTGGATATTCAATTTTTTCGCACCTGGCCATGCCTAAACAAGCACAACTATGCCCATTATCTTGACCCAGGCAGAAAATATCATCTTTGTCCTCTCATGCAAAACACACACAACCACCTGTTTATGATTATGAATTAATGCAGGCACAAACAAAAGAGAGATGATGATAAGTGAAAAATACAGTCTGTCTTGGTATCTTTCCCCATTTGCTCAGGTTTGTTGTAATGGTTTGGATCATTCGATGTAGAGCAACTTGTAGAAAACTGTGAAAACTTTTGGGAAGTAAACGAACATCTAGGATATGAGACCGACCTTCACTTCACCCTCTCACATATCATCTGTCAGTTCAACATCTGCCGCCTTGACAAGTGGCTGTACGATTTTTTTGCTCGGGGCCCTGCCTAAAAACACATACAGCTACTGCAAATTGACCAGACCTCCCCCCACAAGGTATTAAAAAACACAGAAATTGTAGTATATCACAATGTTTGTTCATGAAATGCCATTCATTAATAGGAAATCATGTTTCCCTTGTTTTTCAGGACCAGTTGGATGCATTTTGGCATGGAATCACTTAGATCTCTAAAGTAATCTAAGGACATTTCTTTGCACCAAACATTTATTAGTTCAGTCTTGAGGTTGTCCAGATTGGGTGTCTTCTCTGCCATGATTTTCTTCATCTTTGCCCAGCAGTTTTCTATCGGATTAAGATCTGGACTGTTGCAAGCCAGTCGAGGACCTCAGTCTGATTACCCTGAACCCATTTTGTCACCTTTCTTGACTTGTGACATGGAGCTGAATCGTGCATGAAAAATATAGCAAAAAAGTTTAACAAATGATCTTTCAGAATTTGAATGTACCAGCCACCATTCATCATCAAGTTCTTAGGAAGAAAGTAAAGGCCTCCCTTTCCCATTTCACGTTTGAAACACCCCCATACCATTATTTGATTGTGGGTGCTTAACAGTCGGCACCGTGTAAGCAGGGTCATATTGACTATGGGAGGCAGGGCAACAAACTTTGGCAGAACGCACCCAGAACAAATGAAATGTGCTTTCATTGGAAAACCTAACTTTTCTCCACTCATCTGATGTCCAGTGTGCATACTTCTTGGCAAACTGAATGTGCTGCTTCTTCATGCGGTCAGTGAGATGCGGTTTCTTGGTTGTGGTGCGGCTTGGCAAACCCAGCTCTTTCTGCAAGCAGTGTTGGATAGTTCGAATTGAGACGTCTTGTAACAGCTGGGGATGCATTCTCTTCAATTCTGCTGCTGTCAGTTGAGGATTCTTGATTACTTCCCTCTTCAGAAGCGCATCTGTACCTTTGGAAGTCGTATTCTTCTTTCCATTGCCATGCTTGTGCTCTGGTACTACATCAAGTGGCAGGCCGCACGCTGCAGCAAGAATCTTCATGACGGTCGACTTTGCGCGTCCAGTATGTTCACAAATCGTGTTGATAGGGGCATTATCCTGCCTCCAAGCAATGGTACGGACCATCTCATCCCTTGAGCAGTACTTTCCAGGCATGACAACTCAACTGTAGGAAAATAACAGAGCAAACAGTAATGCATACAAAGACAGAGGGAGGTGCAAGCTCGGAGCAACGGGAACATATACTCCCACAAGCTCGGAGCAACGGGAACATATACTCCCACTCTCGCTTCTGGGCAAGCACTGACGTGCTGAGTGTTTCACCACCTCCCGCCTACACCAGAGGAGTTGCCAGTTACTTCTTGCCTAAAAAATTCGCTTGGTAGAGGTGGAAACACAAAGCAAGGACAGACAACTCTCCCATAGCAATTCTGTGTATAGGTCCTAAGTCAATTTACGTTGGGTGTAGTTACACCCATTATCTCGACCCAGACAGAAAATATAATCTTTTTCCTCCCTTACAAAACACACACAACCACCCTGTTTATGAAGCAGCAACATATATTGCAAAAATAACAAGGTAAAATGATAGAGAAAGGTGAATGTGTTATTACAGAAAAAATACGTTTCCCCCCATCTGTAAACATATTTATTTCTGCTTTGTCTCTGTATTTGTAATAATTAGACTTATTTGTAGTTTTGAAACTGCATTATGATTCTATTTTTAGCCATGCTCATGGTGTGGGAGCTGGAAGTTGCGATTCAACTTCCGTTATGCTAATCAGATCTGACCCTCCGCTTTCATCTCCCGTGGAAGAGCCTGGCCTTGGAGGATGTGCAGTTTTCTCATTTAGGACTGAAAATTCAACTCTTTCACTCCCTTTTCCAGGCATGGGTACAACAATAATGTAAAAAATAACTCGAAACTGCCATAAACATACAGTGCTCGTCAGAAGTATGGGGCGCCCTGCGTCCCTCCTGAGAAACAAACCTTTCAACATTGAAAAAACATATAAATAATGCATTTTATTTACCTTTAGTGCTTCGTAGGGTAGCCTTTACGTTTCTTCACGGACCTGAGACGTCTTGGAAGTGAAAGGGCGAGGCTCCTGAGGTGCTGGAGGGGTATTTTGTCCCAGGAGTCACGAATGGCGGCTTCCAGCTTAGGCAGAGAGCTCACGTCCTTCCCTTGGAGACTCTTCTTTACGAGGTACCAGAGGTTTTCAATCGGGTTGAGGTCTGGGCTATTTCCTGGCCAGTCTGTCATGAATGATACCTCGCAGTCACGAAGCCAATTGGTGACCGATTTGGCCTTGTGAGCAGGTGCACCATCCTGCTGAAACACTCGTGCACCTGTTAGCTCGAAGGAGTCTGGTAAATGATCACACAGAAGCTCCAGGTAAACATCCTGATTCACTCTGAGGTTCTTGGGAAGTACAACAAGCTTCCCCAAACCCTTCCCTGAAAAACAACCCCATACCATGAGTGAATCAGGATGTTTAACTGTGCTTTCTACATACCGTGGGTCAAGTGGGTCACTACCTTTGCATGCTCCTCTGTTACAGGTAACACTAAACGTTGCCTCATCAGACCACAACACTGACAACCATTGCTCCTCACCCCAATTTAGATATTTATTAGCAAAGGCAAGCCTACGAATTCTCTGGCTGCTAGAGAGAAGAGGCTTTTTCACAGCCCTGTGACTTGTGTAACCAAGCTCATGCACCCTACGAGACACTGTTCTCACTGACACCTCACCAAACACTTCTGGGTTGCTCTCCTTAATTTTCCTTGCACTCACACAAGGATTAAACTCCACTGCACGTTTTAAAACATTAACAGACCTTGGGGAAGTTTTCCTAGGCCTACCAGACCTCGGTTTCTTTGTGGGAACTTCACCACTGTTTTCCTCCCGAAACCGCGCACACCAACGACGCACTGTCGATCGTCCCACACCAACCAATTCACTAATTTCCTTTGTCTGGTGGCCTGCCTCCTTTAGAGCAATGATCTGGGATATGATTTCACTCGATAGTTCACGGATAGGTGCCATAACAAAGTTTTGAAGGCCAAAACACTGCGGGACACTCGGTAAAAAATGGCGCAATTTGAGAGGGACACTCGGCGGAGTTCCTCTCTCTCAGGCAGCCCGTGGGCAACTGAGGCGGGAACCAACCAGCGCGTCAGAAGGCCTCAGGCTACCGTGACGTCATGCTCGGAGCTCAAACTTGTGGCTCAAATCTTACCCCCAAAAATGGGGTGATTCTTTTTGGGCCATAAGTATTGCGCGCCCGGCGGACATCGCTGAATACTTCTGACGAGCACTGTATATAAAAAATATGAAAAAATTTTCATAATATTTTTTTTTCTAGCTATTCCTAACATATTATGTACTAAAATCATTCGATATCATCATATCTCATAAATGCGGAACATTTCAGCACCATTCACATTGTTTTGGGGGGTAAAAAAAAAAAAAAATGCGAAGGTGCACCGCGGCAGCACCTTTGGGCGGCGAATATCGATTGCCGATATTTCTGCAACTTTCATGGTCCATTGCAAGCCACAGAATGGGTCTAGGAAGCTGAACTTTTCAATATGGCAAGGGAAAAAAAAAAAAAAATTCAAAACTTCAGAAAATGGCCCCCATGTCAGCCTGGGGTGTACAGAAAATTCCAGACCCATGGCCATGGAATGGTTAACTGGCATATACCGCAATGGAACTGTAGAAGAATCAGCAAATGCAAACAATTCATGAACAAGTGTCGGCATCTGCCATGGATGATGGTACAATCCATCAACTTCTTTGAATGTATAGCCTAAGCCTCTACTGTTATGGCCTCTCTAGCTATATTCATGAGATGCATTCCTTGCCGTAGTCAACCCTGTGTGGACCTTTACAACAGACTTTAGGCTACTGGGCAAACTTACAGCTGAATCACATAGGTTCCTAAGGATGTTACACTGTTTTCCACAGACTTATCTGCCACATTTTACTGAGTAAGAGCTAAGAGCTGCTGAAGAGCCACACTGTTGGTACACAAGCGATCCTTCAGAACTGGGGTTGAAGGAAAGTTGCAAGCACTGCTTATTGATTAAGGGAATATTTGGATGTGGTATAAGCAAAGTAATGGTATTTGAGCAGTTCATATATCCTGTATACCTGATGAGTTTTGAAATGGCAGGTGTGAATGACTTCAGATATCTGGGAAGTGTTAGCAAGCATGGCAGGATAAATAAAAGGGTGGGAGACAGGACAGAGAAATTAGCAGGAAAAGAAAATGGCATGTATTCTAAAAGATGTGATCAGAGGTAGAAATTTGAGTACAAGAGATGTTGTGGCCCAAGGCTTACTGTATCTGAACAGTGAACTGCAGACTGATGCTGCCTGTTTCCTGCATTCCGTCATCCTCCTTCTGGGGAGAGCGAGGGAGATGATGGATATTTATATGTTTACAAACTACCACTGTATGACAGCATCCTATTCTAGCCAGCATAACCAGGTCTCCACAAATGACAGTGAAAGTGGGGTCATGCCCCATTCTGGGGGCCCACTGCTGAACAGTATGCATACAATAAATAATCTGAAACTTCAGATGGGGGCTACTGAGAGGGCCAAGGGTCTGACTGGAGGCCTCAACCCCCAGTCTCCCAGCTATGCCACTGATTCCAGCCCTGAGAATAAGGGCCGCTTTCACAGTCATCCCTAACCTTTCTGGTCAGAACCAAAAGCTCCTTTGGATTTCACAGTCCCTCTGAATGGCTTTCGGAAGCTTACTAGCATGGGAACATCTGCTTGTGTTGATACAGTAGGGTTGGTATTTTTGGGTGGCCAAAACATGAATGTTGTAAACTTTGAATGAAAAGTCACCTCACCCACAACCTTCCATATGTTGAGAATATTTAGAAACTTGAATGTGGTGAATGGTTTGGCTGGAAAATCCACCTTACACACCTCTTACTAATACATTCAGGAATTAAGGAATTCATTTGAAGGCAGCAAAAATAGACTATGAAACGTCATCAGAATGAGGAGCTAACTAATGGCAACCTCACCAAATGCCTACTTGAAACACTGAAAGTAAGTTGAAATGTGATGAATGCTAAATGTTTTAAGTACCATAAGGCATAAAAATAACTAAGAAGTAACAAATATATAATACTGTCTAATGAGTGACTGTTAGGTTTTTTAATGGGTATAATGTTGGTACATGAGCATGAACTATTTTCAAAATGGGGAGTGTTTGTTATATCAGCACAATTACATGGGGCATCTGATTTTAAAATCTCTGTGAAAATATGCATTAGAAAATTATTCTTTTATTTCTCTTGGGTCTGTTTGTTGTGAAGCCTCCAACAGGCCGTGAAATAAACTGCGATAAGTAGCCTTGTATTCGAGTAAATCATAGTCCCTTAAAAAGTGTATAAATATGAGGTCTTTTCTTTATGGGCTGCGTAATTATCTCACCAGTACTACATCAGGTATTTTATTTCAGAACATATAAAAATATGCATTACAGAACAATGCTTTTATCTTAGTTGATTCAGGTCCATCTGTTGGGGAGCACCAACCCTCCTCCAAGAATGTTCCAATATTTGTTGAGAACCTGGACGTAGCCTCCAAAGGTTGGTTGGGGCAACTGTGAAAACCAAAAATGTGTGTTTGGAGCTGTACTGGCTGTTGGGGATGATTGTGAAAACAGCCCAAAAAGTAGTGACATCCCAAAGTTCATGTATATTAACCATGATATATCCATCCATCCATCCATCATCCAATCCTACACTGCTCCATGAGGGGCGTAGGAGCCCGGGGGTAAGCAGTAGGTCCCAACGTTTAAGATGAGAGTGACCAGCCTCACTCATCCCTGAGTGGCATTACATGAGCAATCAACCCCAACCACCCCTTGGATATAAACCTTCACTGGCTCAATCCAATTGGAGCACAATAATTACTCACTAAACCACCAGGCGCCCAAATTTGGTTATATGGTTTACCACCCAGCGGAGTAAATGGTTTCCTGATGTACAGGAAACCATTTGGCTTGTCACTCAGTGTAGAGTCATCCACAGGCAGAAGGAAGAGGAAAGAATGAAGGAAAGAAAAGAGTGATATGCATACAATATACAGTCATGACAGTATATATAATTTCAGAAATGCATCTGAAGACATATGAGGTCTGTTCAGAAAGTATCTGAACTTAGGCTCTATAAAAATGTACTGTAATTGGCTAACCTGGTGAACTAGAACACCAATCTACCTCAAAGTAGGTCCCTTCTGACTTGACACTTGTAGCCTAGCATTCCTTCCACTGCCTGAAACATTTTTCAAAGTCGGTTTTCAGTATCTCCTGCAGGTGCTTTGTCACATTCATCATGATCTCCTCTTGGATGAACTTTGCTCAAGGCATGCTGGAGTGTGCAAATCATGATCCAGAACTTCTGAAGACTGTTATCACTGTAGATGAAACTTGGGTGTACGGGTAGGTACGACCCAGACACCTTGCCCAGCTGTCCCAGCGGAAGCATGCAGGGTCATCTCGAACCGAAAAAGCACAACAGGTCCGTAGCAAGGTGAAATATTTGTTGACTTTTTTTTTTTTTTTTTTTTTTTTTACTATTGTGGTGTTGTGTATCACAAAAACACAAAAGAAGGTCGGACTGTCAACAAACATTACTACCTTGATGTTGTCCATCGTCTCTGTGACGGAGTTTGGTGGAAGAGGCCAGACCTTTGAAAAGCAGCAAGTTGGAAGCTGCACCATGTCAACACCCCTGCCCATTCTTCTCAAGCGATTCAGGAATTTTTGGCCGAGCACAACATCCCGCAGGTCTAGCAGGCTCCCTGCTAACCAGACATGTCTCCGTGCAACTTTTGGTTATTCCCCAAGCTCAAAACTCAG